>NW_018744704.1:6646159-6966246 GCF_001683475.1 Chenopodium quinoa
TGTGATGAATTCCATAGCTCTTGAGAAGAGCTTCGAGTTGCTTCTTGGCAAAATGGGAACCTCCATCACTAATTAACACCCAAGGAACCCCAAACCATGGAAAGATTATTTTCTTGAGAAGCTTAAGCACAACCTTATGATCATTACTGGGGGAAGGTATGGCTTCAATCCACTTAGTCACATAGTCAACCGCTACCAATATGTATAAATTTGCACATGAAGAAACAAAAGGCCCCATAAAGTCGACACCCTTAACATCAAAAGGTTCAACTTCTAAAATGTTTTGTTGAGGCATTTCATCTCTTTTGGTTATGCCACCACTTCTTTGGCACTTATCACATCTAGAAACAAATTTATGAGCATCCTTATGCATCGTTGGCCACCATAAGAGAGACTGAGAAATCTTTGCCACCGTCTTGTCTACTCCCCCATGTCCTTCACATGGCAACGAGTGGCAATGCTCAAGAACTCCTTCAATTTCATGGTCCGGAACACATTTCCAAAAAAGGCCATCTCCACACTGTTTAAACAATTAAGGGTCATTCCAAAAGTATCTCCTCACTTCCTTGAAAAACCTCTTCTTTTGTTGAGAAGAGAACTTTGGGGGAATGACTCCGCAAACAAGATAGTTGGCTAGATCAGCATACCATGGGTTAGAAGTTAAAGTTATAGCCATAAGAGTTTCAAATTCCACCTCTTCATTTATTGGTACATCCTCCTTGTTCTCAAAAGGAAGCCTAGACAAATGCTCCGCCACATAATTCTCCGCTCCTTTCTTATCTCTCATCTCCATGTCAAAATCTTGAAGCGAAAGAACCCAACGGATGAGGCGTGGCTTTGCTTCCTTCTTGGTCATAAGATAGCGAACCGCTATATGATCCGTGTACACAATCACTTTGGAGCAAATGAGATAGGGCCTTACCTTGTCCATAGAAAACACAACCGCAAGCATTTCCTTTCTCTGTCGTTGTGTAATTCTTTTGAGCTTCATCAAGAGTTCTACTTGCATAGTAGATGACATGAGATCTTCCTTCTTTCTTTTTCCCAAGCACCGCACCTACTGCAAAATCGCTCGCATTGCACATTAGCTCAAAAGGCAAGCTCTAATCCGGAGCTTGCACCACGGGAGAGGAAATGAGAGCTTCCTTGAGCTTTTGAAATGATTCAAGACAAGCCTCATTAAAGCTAAACACAATATCTTCTTAAGTAATTCGGTCAAAGGTTTGGCGATTGATGAAAAATCTTTGATAAATCTCCTGTAAAAATCGACATGCCCAAGAAAAGCTCTCACTCCCGTAATAAAAGCAGGAGGGGGCAACTTTGCGATCCCCGAAACTTTGGTCGGATCAACCTCTATGCCCTTCTTTTACACTTTATGGCCTTAAATAATACCCTCCTTAACCATAAAGTGACATTTCTCCTAATTTAAAACCAAAATCATCTCTTGACACCTTTTCAAAACTTTTTCAACATTATAAAGACAAGTGTCAAAAGACGAGCCACCAACACTAAAATCATCCATGAAAATTTCAATCTCATTTTCAAGCATCATGGAAAAAATGGAAGTCATGCATCCTTGGAATGTTGAAGGAGCATTGCATAATCCGAATGGCATTCTTCGGTATGCGAATGTTCCATATGGACATGTCAAAGTAGTTTTCTCTTGGTCTTTTGGGTGGATAGGGATTTGGAAAAATCCGGAATAACCATCCAAAAAACAAAAGAAAGCATGGTGAGAAAGTCTCTCTAACATTTGGGCCATGAAGGGGATAGGAAAATGGTCTTTCCTTGTATTTTTGTTCAACCTTCTATAGCCAATACACGTTCTCCACCTGGTCACCGTCCGAGTGGAGATGTCCTCTCCTCCTTCTCCCTTGACTATGGTCATTCCACCTTTCTTTGGAACCACGTGAACCGGGCTAACCCACTTGCTATCGGAGATAGAATAAATTATGCCCGCTTCACGCAATTTCAAGATTTCTTTCTTGACAAGCTCTTGAAGGTGGGGGTTAAACCTCCTTTGAGGTTCAATTGAGGTGGATTGATCATCCTCAAGATGAATACGATGCATGCACAAAGAGGGGCTAATACCCTTGGTATCGTCAATGCTATACCTTATCACATCTCTATATTTTTTCAACAAAACAAGCAAGTTTCTAAATCAAGACCATTAAGGGTAGCATTGACAATAATAGGGTATTCCCCTTCATTTCCAAGATAAGAATATTTCAAAGAAGGGGGAAGGGGTTTGAGTTCTACCTTGGGAGGAGGCTTGGAACTCTCCTTCAATTTCTCCTCCTTAAGTTCAAGCTAATCTTCTTGTCGTTCATGGTCTTCTTCCCTTTGAGCATCTTCCATGGTCATGACAAACTCTTTTGCCTCTTGAGAGTGATACTCTTCCTTGCATGTAAGAGCTTCAACCATTGGATCTTGAGGCATCATCATGACCGTTCCCAAGCGATATTACTCCTCATTCACAACATCAACTCTATAGCATTTTTCAACCATGGGGGTCTTGAGTAACTTAGAGAACTCAAAAACAATCTTTTCATCGGCTACCTCACATGTAATGGTGTTGTTCTTGCAATTAATCACCGCCCCCAAAGTCTTAAGAGCTTCACCTCCCAAAATCAAAGGAGTATCGACATCTTCTTCCATATCCATCACTACAAAATCACAAGGCACATAAATATGCCCAACTTGAATAGGAACATCTTCAAACTCACCACAAGGTAACTTCACCGAACAGTCGGCTAATTGGATAGTCTTCCTTGTATGGATCATTTCATTGTTAAGATTTTGAGCAATGGATAGAGGAATCAAACTAACACTTGCTCCAAGATCGACTAAGGCGCCCCTAGCTTCCATGTTCCTAATTTTTACCGGCAAAGTGAAGCTTCCCGGATCTTTTTGCTTCTTGGGCATCTTATGTTAGACAAGTGCACTCACTTGATGGGGAAGAGTGATGAGCTCATCATTGAGCTTCCTCTTTTTGGTGAGAATATCTTTGAGGAACTTGAGTATGAAGGCATTTGTGTGACAACTTCAGTGAAAGGGAGGTTGATGTGCAAATTCTTCATCACACTAAGGAACTTTGCAAACTTATCATTTAACTTCCTCTCCGCAAGTTGACCGGGAATTGGAACCGGCCCATCAAGATTCCTATTCTCACTAGGAATTGAAGTTGTATCCTCATCTTTAAGCTTCTTTTTCTCCACACTTCCTTCTTCCTCAACAACCTTCTCTTCCTCAGCATTCTTGTCCTCACTCACACTCTCTTCACCTCCCTTCTTTTCCTCACTAACCCCCTTCTTAGGACCGTCATAGGATGTACCCGATCTCAATGTGATTGCCTTGCAAGAGTCGGGATTTATGTTGTTGGATGGGTTAGTTAGTGATTGTCCGGGTAGAGTAGAAGGTGAATTGAAAAGCGCACTCTCGGCCAATTGATCTAATTGTGAATCAACCATCCTGTTATGAGCCTTGACCTCTTGCATTTGTTGATTCATGGCTTGAATTTGTTAAAGAATTTGGATTTATGTAGAATTGGGTTGAGATTCTGAATTGGGTTGAGATTCTTGCTCTTGGCTCCTTTGAGACACTTGATTTTGATTGTTGTATTGGTTTTGGTTATTGTATTGGTTGTTTCTTAGGTAGTTTCCTCTTGGGTTTTGGTTTTGAAATGGAGGTGGGTTTTGGTATTGAGGGTTGGAGTTGTATGATTGTTGGGCTTGTTGACTCCATTGTTGAGATTGATGTGTGAATCCGGGTGGTGGTTGCCTCCAAGCTACTCCACCGCCACTTCCCCTATATCCATCTTGCCTTGTGTTGTATGCCACCACATGCTTGGGGCTCAAACCTCCACAATAATATGCATCATGGTTTGTCCTACCACAATTTTGACAAGAGAAAGAATTGACTTGAGAAGAGCTTGCCCCATTATTAACACCCGTATTCAACTTTGCAAGTCCTTTTGTCAAAAGCTCAATTTGATGTTGCAGTTGATCAACCTTCTCCAATCCATACATTCCACCTTTCTTTGGTGTGTCCCTCCTTCTACCACCCCAAGAGTAGTTTTTCTCTACCTCTTCAATTGTTGCTTCAACTTGATTTTGGGGGATCTTAATCAATTTTCCACCCGCCCCCGCATCCAAGTTAGCTCTAGACATAGGTTCCAATCCATCATAAAGGAATCGCATGAGCAAGCTTTGATTGTATTCATGGTGAGGACATGCTTGTACTAACTCTTTGAATCTTTCCCAAGCTTCACTAAGACTGTCATCCGCTTCTTGTTCAAATGAGGCAATCTTCCTTCCCATTTTGACGGTTTTTTCCTCGGAAATGAACCTCTTCAAGAATGCCTTGACTATCTCTCTCCATGTTCTGAGAGAATTTGGCTTAACTTGTTTGAGCCACTTTTTTGCTCTACCTGAAAGAGATTGTCGGAATAAGTGCATACGAATGTATTCTTGAGAAACTTGATTGGTTTGAATCATGGCACAAAGCTCAAGGAATCTATCAAGGTGCTCAATAGGATCTTCACTTGGAGAACCCGAAAATTGTTCCGCTTGTACCATTCTAGTGTATTGAGGATGAATGGTAAAATTGGTTTCCGTGACGGGTAGCAAAATCCCTCCCGTGAGCTCATAATCCTCCGGATTTCCAAACTCATGAAACAAAAAATCATCTTCTTGTCCCGCCATTGCCCCACTTTGAGAACTCGAAGACCAAGAATCACTCTCACTCCCAATCATAGCACCAAGACCTCGCCCCTCTTCTTGAAAAAGCCTACGGACTTGTCTCAAAGTGTGATCGATCTCGTGGTCAATGTAATGTGTGGGTGGTCCTTTAGATCACCTTAGCATCCACCAAAGATATGTAAACAATTAGAAATGACTAGCAAGAGAGTAAATGAACAAAATGAAAAGCAACAAATCCAATAACAACACAATAAGAGTGCAAAACTAGCCGTTTCCCCGGCAACGCCGCCAAAAATTTGATCGCCGGATAATAGGTCGTGTCTACTATCCTAGATTAAATCTACAATTTATATTCCTAACCTAACTCTATCAAGTTTATACTAGATAGCGGCAAGCTAGGGTCGAACCTCAAGAAAACGGGGTATTGCACAATCAAAGTGGAATTAAGAACCTATTGCAAGTAACAAGGGGTATTTTGGTTTGTTTTTGTGAATTTCTAAGATTAAACTATCTACCAAAAAGAATAAAACAAGCAAATTAAAGAAGTTCAAACTAGAAACACTAAAATAAAGATGGAAAACAAGATTTAAAGGGAAATATGATTAAAAACACTATGGAGAGGGGGTTCCAATCATGATCAACTAAGGCAACTATGATAATCATCATGGATTCAAACCAAGGAGTACAAACTCTTCTCAAGATAACTCATTCTCATGCAATCACTCAAGTAAGTTGATGGAATAGATCAAAGCTAAACTAGATCATTCCCATGCATCTAATCTAGAACTAAAATATTAGAACTAAAGGTGCACAACAATAGCTCCAAGCATTTTAAGCACAAAATCATCAACTCAAGGCAAAACCCAATCAATCATCAATATAAACTCAACCAATCATGATTTTCACCCCCTTCCCTAGCTTTAAATCTAAGCTAAAGAAGAGAAAATAGCCATAACTACTACACTAAACATGTATCCAATCCTAGCAAAACTAAACATGATTCAAAACCAAAGAAAAAGCAATGAAACAAGTAAAAGAAAATAACTTGATGGAAATAAACACTATCAAAAGCAATAAAACCAAACAAAAGATAAGGGCAAAGAGATTACTATTATGAAGCTTGAATGATTAAGCAAACATGAACTAGTTGCATTGAAAAGATGAAAACTTGAAGAAAGCTTGAAAAGATCTTGATTACAATACCCGCAAGATCTAGCCTTGTTAGGCAGGCCCGGCTAAGGCTGCCTTGGTGCGCAGGCCACTAGGCCGCCCCAGCCAGCCTGCAAGCAATGGCCAGCCAAGCTGGGCCTTACGATAGTTGAGGTGGCTTGGTGCTTTGGTGCTTTTGGGCCCTAGTCATTAGCCTTTGATCCGAGGCATGGCTAGGGCTCGTGCTATGCTTGTAATTTTAGCACGATACGTCATTTGATTATTTTCTCGTCTTTGTCGATCCCTAAAATCGACTCAATGCTCTACACTTTAAGCTCGGAATCCGACGTCTTAGTTCGTAAGATCTCTATCAACTTATTTAATCCTTTGGATTAATTCGTGGGCTTCTGTTCAGTTACACGATTAAGTGTGACCAAAGGGTTCAGACAAGAGCAAGCTGTAATATTAATATTACTGATCTGAAGCGGCCTCCAGCTAGGCATTCTGATCACTTGACCTCACTAAATAATTAGCTTTCCTAATTAATTCCAAACCCCCTATTAGAATAACACACTTGTTCGAAGGACACCATTCCTTTCAGCGTCTTTTACCCGGGCTAGACAAACTCCTTTTCTCCTTCTTTCTTTCATTTTCTTCCATCTTTCATCTCTTTTATCTTCAGTTTCTCTCTCTAAAATCCATTTTCAAACCTTCAAACTTCATCTTCCACTCAAGATCTCTTCTAATTTTTCTCATCAAACCTCAAAAGTTTTACCATATTTTGAATCCTCTCACCTTCCTCTACATTTCCCACCTAATTTCTCATTGTTTTCTCAATATTTTAGGAAACCCAAGAGAGAAAAAATATCAAGTTCATCAAAATCAAATCTCAAATGGCTTAAAAGAGATCAAGAGGACAAAGAGGAGAGCAATCAAGGCAGCCAATGGCACCCATGGTTGACCCGGAGCTCCAAATTAAAGGATGGGAGGAGGTGGTGGTTACTAGCCACGAGCAAAAGCAAAGGATGCTCAACCTCATCAAACGTCAGGTAATCGCTACCCGTTTTGTGCATCATCCTACTTTGATTAATATGGGAATAGATAAACAAGTACAGAAATTGTTTAAGGAAATTGGCATGACTAGTTTCTTTGATATGAATTGTGATGCCTATGATTATCTAACGATAGAGTTTATTTCTACTTTTAGTTTGATAAAATTGAAATAAAATGCTTTTCATGTTCAATTTCGTTTGCTAAACAATGATGTGAGATTGTCTTTAAAGGATTTTGGTAAGTTGTTTTAGCTAAAAGCCGATACACCACCCAATCCACCTAGGAACTTTAACAGTGAGGTTTACATGGCCCTTACGGGGGAGGTTTTAGAAAACCTCCAACATGCCAAAGCCACTATTATCCACCACCCCGTGCCAAAGTTTTGGCAACGATTTGTAGGCCTCACAATCTTTGGGAGGCATGAGCCGGCTAATGCTAGGGGGGATGAACTAGAACTCCTAGCCTCCTATTTGTACTCCGAGTGTAGGAAGCTTAACATCCCGTTAAAAATGGCCCAACATTTCCATCGTAGTGCTAAGGCTTCCAAAACCGCGAGGGCGAGAACACCTATATACTACGGTGGGTTAGTGACCTACATTGCGGTTAAATTGTTGGGATTCGAGCCTAATGACCATAGGAAGGTAGATGGGAGTACATTGATGGACCTAAGCTACTTAGGAGGCTTAATTGGGTTCAACCTACCCATAGTGTGAGTCGACCTAATGAGTTATGGCGGATAGTCCATAGAGAGTCGAATAGGAGAGACCGAGCTTTTAAATTGCACAACCCCACTATGACTAAGTTTGATAGGGGTAAGACATCTTACACCTATGTTATTGAGAATGACAGGGAAGCACGGGAAGCTCCTCAACCTCCACCACAATTCCAACCTCAACCCCCACCTCAATTTGACCCCCAACCTTACATGAAAGATATCCCCTCCTCTTCTCATGACTATAACATTGATCCTAATGCACCATATGACTTTTCGTCTTTAAGAGGCCAGCTTGATAGGATCGAGAGAGGGCAAGGAAGGGTAGAGGGAATGGTTCAATCCTTTGACACTAGGGTGAGGTCACTTGATAGGAAGGTTGGGTATGTTGAGCGAAACCTAGGGAGGGGTTTATATCCCATGTATGATGATTATGCACGCCGAGGTACTATCCCCCCGAAGCTATGCTTCCTAATTGGTTTCAACCTCCCCAAGGAGGATACACCGGCCCTAATGTTTATGGTTCTTATGTAGACTATTCTTATATTCATGCTTATGGGGCCAATGTTCCTTTTAGAGGGTTAGGTGGGAATGTGGATCCTAACTATTTTGCATGTAGTTCGGGTCATGGAGGTGCCAGTTCTACCCATGGAGGTGGTGGTGGCTATGCTAGGATGGATGCGGATGATGATGGGTATCTTCTTATAGCTACACTTCTAAGTCAATGAGGGCATTGCTTGATTTGGCTTAGGGGAGATAATTTTGTATATATGGTATTCTTTCTCTTTTCTCTCTTTTATTGCTTTCTTAGGATTAGATTTTATTGCTTTTTAAAAAAAAAAAAAAAAATACGTTCCAATGAAAAGATAAATCATGCTTCCCTTTGTGTAATACTCCGTATTTTTATAATATATATATATATATATATATATATATATATAAATTATTTATTTTATTTTTTTATAAATTAAAATGATTCATTTCATTTTAAAGAAATTAATTATTTAAATATTATGCAAGTGTGCATAAAATGATATGAGTCATTAATTGAGGCAATAAAAGTGTTTTGAATTGGATCATCTTTATTTAAATTATTGGATCAACATGTTGGGAAAGACACTTTAAAGCCCAACAAGTTGGCCCCAAAGGAAGAAGTCAAAAGGGAGTAGGATTTAGTAATTGCAGTTTTGTAATTATGAGTTTTTGTTTTAAAAGGGAAGTATAAATACTTCAAAACCTCAAGATTTTTCACCCTAAAATCATTATTGTCATATTTCACAAAAAAACCCAAAAGTTTTCTCTTTATTTTCTCTCTCCTTTTTCTCCTTATTTTTCCTATCTTTTTTTTTCTCTTCTTTTTCTTTCTTCTCCCACGCCTCTCTCTCCTCTTCCCCTCATGCACACCGGCAGCCACTAGCGCCACCACTAGCCACCGACGACCACCGACAGCTAGCAGCAACAGCGAGCGCACCGCCGGCCACCCCTTCCTTCTCTTTCCTTTTGTTTTTGCGGTTTGGTATTATTATTAAAGAAAAAAAATATTAAAAAAAAAAAAAAAAACTCTTTTCTCTTCCTAATTTAATTCTATTGGTTTTATTAAATTATATCATGATTTTGATTATGTTTTGGTATTGATTTTGGGTATTTGATTATATAAATTTTCATATTTTTATTCAATCAAAAACCCCAATTTACAAACCCTAGAATTTGGGAATTTAATGTTTATGGATAGGGTTTGATCCTAGGTTGTTTTTGTTGTTGTTTAATTAGTGGTTTAAATATGTTTTCAATCAGTTTAAAGCCCTAAAATTAATGCTGAAATTTATCTATGCACACTACTTTTTAATTATAGAGTTAGGGTTTGATTACCCATAAAAGGGAAAAAGGTTTTGATGATTTAAATATGATTTCCTAATCTATTAGTGATGTTTTATATTAAATAAGTATGCTGAAATTTTATTTATGTCATAAAAATTAAGTCTTTTTGAAAGGATTTGAGGTACCCACTTAGAGAAAAGGTTTTATGGCTTTCATGTCATTAAATTGGGTTAATTAGTAAGGTTTAAAGTGTATTACAGTTGCTGGATATTTGTGAGAATGGTAGATTATAGTTATGTATTCTTATTTGTAGGAAGCTTCAAGCTAGGTGATTTCTAGCGAGTGTGGCCGAGTTTAGGCGTTTTTCAAGGTACGTATGTGCACAAGAATATTTGTGTATGCGTAGTATCATGCTAGAATTATACAGTATAATGTAAGTAATGAATTAGTAGCATGTTTGGTTGATTATATGCTTGGAATTGATGTTGGTTGAGCATGAATTTTTATGCAAGCATGTGAATATGTTATTTGAGGTATGATATAAGTTGAATATGTATGAATCATGGAAGTATGTTTTATTTTCAAGTATCAAGAAAGCATGTATTTAATAAGCAAGGCTTATATATGAATTAAAGAGCTAAAGTTATATTTATTGAACATGATTCATGAGTTTATTTCTCACCCATTATTAATTGGTATTGAGTCAAGTAGTTTATTTATTTACTCACTCATGTAAATTGAGTTTGAGTCAAGGAAGTTTAGTAGTGCATTATATTTTATGCACCAAGGTAGTAATCGTGCAATTTTGTGCACAAAACTAGGCAAGAAACCTTAATTAAAATAAATAGTATGTGTTCACTAATTAATTCAATAATGAATTGAAAGTATGTGTTGAATGTTGATATGTGTATTCTTAATTGATTGGTTTGAGTCATCAGAAGTTAAATTGGTAAATCACGTAAAGTGTAAGAGGATACGCACCAAAACTTTTGGAACGCATATACCTTGAGTATGAACATATGGGGGGAGTTATGGGGTTTTATATTTAACCATAACTTCTACAGGGGTACAAGATGTTGTACTTTCTTTTATTATTAATGCGCTGGAATTCCGTCACAAGGTGACATAGTAGGTGTCAATTGGGGTAGCTCAATATTTAAATGGGCTATTTTCAAGGAAGGAAACTCGTTCAATGCGTAATCCAAAATTATTATTAATAATTAATATTGCTAGTTATGAGTCAAAGGTAAGTTGTGATTGTGTGGAGAGCATGTTTTAATTATTTTTATTTTGATGCTAGGATATTCATGTTAGGGTGGTGCATATGTACTCAGCTTTGCTGATTTGTACTTTGTTGTTTGTGTTTGGCTTTCCTTTGGATTGGCCCTACTATGACCCATTTATATGCTGAGTAGAGAGTTCAGTAAAGAGGAAGTAACAGGTATTTGAAGGATGAAGAGCATGATGGGATAGACCGTATAGAGTTACTTGTTATGTTTCTTAGTTTTAATATTTTGAATTATTGGTTATTGTTTATAGACTAACAAAGTTATGTTTGTTTTTAATTGGTTTTTAAGAAGGGTCATGTTCGAATTGGTTCCAACTTGTGATTGTTTTATTCTACATTTGTTTTGAGGTTGTGAACTCAAGTATTATTTTTAGAAGTTGGTTTTTATTTTTAGACTTCCGTTGTGTGACTTTGAAATTTAGCCTTAGCCGTTATCACAGTGGCGGTAATATTTTGGTTATTTCCTAAAAAGGGTTTTATGTAGAGTAAAAAGAGTATTTTAAAGGAAGGAAATTTTCAGGGTATTACAAAGTGGTATCTGGGATGTTTGGTTGGATTTTAATTACCACTAAAGCCAAAAACGTTTTTTTTAGGTATCCATGTTTTAAAGCTAGGTCAAGTGCTTATTTAATTAAGTTTGAAAATATTTTTAAGAGGTTCGATTTTATTAACAAAGGCCGAAATTTTTTTTTATTGTTTAAATGGTCTGAATTTTTATTATTAACAAGGGCCAAAATTTATTTTTTTTAATAAAGGAGTCTGAATATTTTATTATTTTTGGTCGAAAAAATAAATTCATTTTATATATATGTCGGTGACTTAAGATGGGGAGTCTGTCGGTGATTGAGTATTACACTAAGTTTATCAAGCTGTCTAGGTTTGCTGAAAATACTGTGGCTACTGATAGGCAGAAAGCTAGAAGGTTTGAGAGAGGATTGCCTCTTTCTCTCCAAAGCAAGTTATCAAGACAAGTGTTTGACAATTTAGATGAGTTATATGGCAGAGCAGCGCATTTACATGCGTTAGAGTTGAAGGAGAAAGCTGAAAAGGCTGAGTTGGAAGCTTAGGAGAAAAGAAAGGAGCCTATGATTAGTTCTGGACCGCCTGGGAACTAGAATAACTTTAAGAAGCAAAAGTTTAACAATCACCAAGGCAATAACTTCCAGGACAATAGGAACAACCAAGGTGGGCGCAATTTTCCTAAGAAAAATAGGAACCAGTATGGAGATCATAACCAGAGGATATATTATTGTAAGAGATGTTCCAACAACCACCTAGGGAAAGATTGTGAGGGTAACTTAGTCACTTTTAACCAGTGCAACAAGCAAGGGCATAGCGCATATGAGTGTTTCTCTAAGAATAAAGGGGGTCAAGGAAACAACAAATTTAAGGGTGGACAGAACTGGAATCAGCAGAAAGGAGGTCAAGGGAACAATGGGAATCAAGTGAACAAGGGGACGCAGTTTCCGAATGGGAATAAGAATACCAATAGTGGTAACACACAAGTCAAGGGTAGAAAACCAGGAAAGCTTAATGTGATGGGTTCACGTGAGAATGATGCAGCGAGAGATGTCATTACTGGTACATTTTCTATAAACTCGGTTCCTGTTAAAGTTTTGTTTGATTGTGGTGCAACATATTCCTTCATTTCTAAAACTATGCTTCCAAAACTATCGCATTATTTGAAAACTGTAGAAAACATAGATATTCCTCTAGAACTTCCAAATGGGGGTGTAGTTCATTGTACTAGGGTCTATAAGGATGTTCCCATAAAGATTAAAGGTAAAAAATTCCTATCCAACCTTATTGAATTTGAACTAGGAGACCTTGAAATAATTATGGGAATGGATTTGTTATGTCGTTATCATGCTGAGATTCGATGTCAGACACAGAAGATCCATTTGAAAACGGCTCAGGGAGAGCTCGTAACCCATTGGAGGCATGGGAAACCAAGGCATATTAAGATCATTTCTGTGGTGAAGCTGGCAAAATATATGAAGAAGGGAAACCCAATCTATTTCTGTAGTGTGAGAAACTTGGAGTATTAGGAACCATCTAAACCAGAGGATATTGAGGTAGTAAAAGAATTTCTAGATGTGTTTCCGGAAGAGATTCCAAGTATGTCGCCAAAAAGAACCATAGACTTTACCATAGACTTAGTACTTGGAATGGCACCTATCTCTAAAGCACCATATAGGATGGCACCTACTGAGATGAGCGAATTGAAAAGTCAATTACAGGATTTGTTGGAGAAAGGATACATACGACCAAGTACATCACCATGGGGAGCTCCTATATTGTTTGTGAAGAAGAAAGATGGTAGCATGAGGCTATGCATCAATTATAGGGAGTTAAACAAGGTAACCATAATGAACAAATACCCTTTGCCTAGGATAGATGACTTGTTTGACCAATTGAAAGGTGCAGCAGCGTTTTCTAAGATTGATTTGAGGTCTGGATATCATCAACTATGGATTGCAGAAAAGGACATTTCGAAAACGGCATTTAGGACGAGATATGGACACTATGAGTTTACAGTAATGCCTTTTGGGTTGACTAATGCACCTGCAATGTTTATGGAATTGATGAATAGAGTGCTTCAACCTTTCCTAGACCAATTCGTTGTGGTATTTATTGATGATATCTTGATTTATTCAAAGAATAAGAGGACCATGCAGAGCATTTGAGATAAGTATTAGCTACTTTAAGGACTAACCAGTTGTATACCAAATTCTCGAAGTGTGAGTTTTGGCTGGAGAAGGTAGCATTTTTGGGACATTTTGTATCTAAGGAAGGAGTAGAGGTAGATCCTGCAAAGATTGAAGCTGTGAAGGAGTGGCCTACGCCCAAGAATGTGTCGGATATTCGAAGCTTCTTAAGCCTAGCTAGATATTATAGGCGGTTTGTAAAGGATTTTTCGAAGAGAGCTAAATCTATGACTTCATTGATGAAGAAGGAATCTAAGTTCATTTGGAGTGATAAGTGTTTCGGGGTTTTCTGATGTCCTGCGGGAGAGTTACAATTCCGAGACTGGAACCGGACGCCTGTACCTGCAAAATAACGGAGACTCCTGAGAGCTCCGCCTCCAACGGTCAAGTTAGTACCTGATTAAGGAGTAATAAGTGCGGAAAATAAAGTAATAAGGTCTCTCTAGGTGAGAGTGTTTAATGTTGGTAATCTGCTTTGTTAGCGAGATTAGCCGGTTATTAGTGTCTTCCGTAACGTTTCTGTTCTGTTCCGTTCTTCAGGTGAGATTAATTGCTTCCCCTTTAATGAGGATTAATTAAGTATTTATAGTCTTGAGAAGCGTGCCACTCTCTAGGTTTAGGGTAAACCTAGGGCTGACCGGGCCTCTAAACAGGATTGGGCCTTGTTGGCCGGTTTTCCCATTTGGCATGGGTGGACACGTGGCGTGTCTCAATTGGTCCGTAGAGGACGTATCTGTGATTGACACGTGGCAGGCTCCTATTGGCCTGCGTGAAGGACACGTGGCGGAACCTGGTTGGTCCACTTGTCAGACGGTGATTGGTGGATAAAAATCCCCTAATCATTTGCCCCTCACAGGTGGCACGTGACTGGTCACGTGTCACCTGTGACAGGTGTCGCACGGTGACAGGCGACGGCCTGCTACAGGTGTCACCTTGCAAATGGCCGAGAGATTTTCCCGCCCAAATTTTGAATTTGGAAGCGACCCTTCGCCTTCTCACTTTGCCTATATAAGGAAGTGCTGACTTCGGTCATTTTCACTTTTGACAACTTTGCGAGAACATTCGGACCCCTGAACTTGCTCTGACATTTCAGACCCTTTCTGCCTACCGCCTGTTCTGACAAGCCGACTGCACCGGATTTCCAGAACTTCATCAACCGTCACTCGTTCAGGTAACTCAGTTCTCTTACTCTTAATTTTCTTTTTATTTTTTGAAATGGCACCACGGAAGCACACGACACGACCTAAGTTAGTGATCAGCCGGTCACCGGGGACGGCTGAATCTAGGACTAGGAGTGCCGCCTGCCCTTTTCTGGACCCATCTTTGCCCTTTATACAAAGTCCGACTGTATCTGTGTCTATGCAGAACGTGATGGCCAGAACGAAAAAGACTGCTATGATCTCAAACTCGGACGGCTCCTCCCAAAGGGTGCTCATTAGTGAAACATCTGACCAGGCGCCAGATGTAGAAGTGAAGCAAAGCGGCTTGACAGCCGGCAGTTCTGAGGGAGGGGTCAAGGTGGTCCCTTCCCATTTCACCATTGACATGTCTAAGTTTCCTCCTGCTCCTTCTAAGGGAGATGAGGCGGGCCCCTCTGGGAGAGGGGAGGAGTCGTCCTCTTCGGACTCGTCAGAGGACGAGTCCGAGTCCAGCTCTTCTGGCCACGCTTCTCCAGGCTCAGAAGAAAGAAACAGCCGCCTACAAGAGGCGAGGCTTTCTCATGCAGTTGAGAAGGGGGACAATTGGGCGGAGCCGTCCGCCTCTTACAGAGAGGAAAACACCCCCTACTACTGCACGGTACCCCGGGGCCGGATCGCAACCATGCAAGACAAAGTGGAGAGCTTTATAGCTAACCACAGAATGGGCCCCGAATTTTTACTGTTCGTGCCGGATCCAGAAGACACTGTCGTCTGGCCGGCTGGTACCAGCTATGATGACGGCTGCTTTGGCTGCTATGTGGCGGCCATCAAAGCTGGACTGCGCTTCCCATTACATCCGGCTGTTCAGCGGATTTTAGATGGGTATGATTTGGGGTTATGGCAGTTAGCCCCCAACTCTTGGGTAAACGTACTCGGCTATGTGGCCGGGTGCGAAATGTACGGGGTGGAGCCAAGCTTTGAGGCTTTCGCCCACATGAACTATCTCAGCCGGACCCCTAAGTCGGGAGGTACCGGCTGGTATCAATTAACAAGCCATAGGGGCTACCTCATGACGAGAGGTAAGGCGAACAAATGGAAGGATTGGCGGAACACCTTCCTTATCATCGAGGGTTCAGACACGGAGCTGAACCAACGCTTTAACAAGTGGAATAGGGATCCGCCTCTTCTCGCAGGCGGCCGCAGCATGCCACCTGTTCCCCCAAAGGCTAAAAAAGAGATCCTAGACAAAGGACTCTTCAAAGTAGAGACTAGGGTGAACTCTACTTCAGGGGTACGAGAGCAAGTACCCCTAAACTGCGTCCCGAGCTTCAAGTGGCTCTATGACGAGTACTTTTTGGCCGCCTGTGGCCTCAGCAGTCGGTGCTCTAGAGGTAGCCGGCCTGTCAAATACTCTGTTTTTTCACGCTTTGTTTACGTGGGATCTTTACTAACTTTGCTGTTTATTTTTTTGCAGCTGACGCCATGAGTAAAATAACAGCATCCAAGACTGCGGCGGCCATGTCGCGGGCCTCTCTCATGCAACAGTCTTGTATCGACTCCCCCAACAAGGGGGCACCCTTGGTAGGCTTCGAAACTCTTCCTCTTTTAGGAGTTGTCTTATGCATATACTAACTCTTGTACCGACGTTTTTTTTTTTTTTTTTTTTTCTTTTCAGTCGGGCACTCCAAGAGCTTCTTCCTCGCAACAGCCGGACCCCAAGGCCCGGAGGACGACTGTTGCAAGCTCTCCTGGGTCTTCCAGGAAAACAGTGGCGGCTGAGAAGCAGCCGGCCACTTCTTCTAAAACCCCGGCGGGGCCGCCTAGAAGTATGGACAATTACTTGTAAAAACTTTTACACTTGCTTCCTTCTTGACTAGGTCTAACTTGCTTTTTTACGGTTGATGCAGCCGGCCCTCAGGGGCTTGACTTGGTTGAGGTAGCCAAGTCCATGATCAAAGTAGTTCCTCCATCTGAAAGGGAGGCGGTCAGGGGTGCCGGCACCCTTGACCTTGATGGGATTGCAGGGGTCCTTGCTGAGGTATACTTTTTTAGTATTTGAATTCCAGGACGCCTGTTATCTTTTTTGTTTGGAAACTGACGCCTGTTTATTTTGTACTTAGGCCCTGCTCCGAGTTAACAGCCTTCGCAAGCCGCTTGATCGGAAAAACAAAGAGGTAAAGGCTGCAAAAGCTATGGCCGCCTCTAACTGTGATAAGGCAATGTTTCAAATTGCCCAAAATGAAGTACTGACCATTGATATTCTTTATTATCAGGCGCAGGCTACCGCCGCTGTTCGGGCTCAGTTAGAGGCGGCCTAGAAGAAGAATGACGAGCTGGAGGCGACCATCACAAATCTTAAGGCCGAGCTGAAACCTCTTTTCCAAAAAATGTACTCTTACAAAGCCATGGAGAAATCCTTGGCCAACGTAAAAGAACGCCTGGTGAGCCAAGAGAAGAGTCTTACCCAAGAGCTCTCGGAAAAGGCCGAGCAAGAGAAGAAAGAGCTCGTCCGGGAGATGATGGAAGACTCCGCTCAAATCCAGCGCATGACCTGGGGCCGCCTGTTCCCCAATGCCGACTTTGCCTCTTGGGAAAGAACGTACCGCCAGTGTTCGGAAACATATAATCAAGAGATCCTGGCGGCTGCTGAAGAAGAGGCGTTGGGAGATGCGTTGGAGGAGGAGGAAGAGCCGGTTGTGGCGCTTGTGCCACTTGGGGGTAAGGCATCAAAAGAGGATGCAGCTGAATCCGAGTCCAGCAAGAAGAGTGCTGACCAGGCGGCAGCTGCTAATACTGAACTGCCCCCTTCTTAAGCTTAATGTATTCTTTCCACGGCCTGCGTGCCGTTTGCTTTGTATTTACCCGGCCAGGGGGCCGGGGCTTTGAATATTTTGCTGGTCTTTAATGACCGGCTTATTTTTAATGAATTTTTGTTTTGCTTCAAATTTGTCCAAGTATTCCATATCTAATATCCCATTGTTTACTAGACCGACTGTTGTACATGGCCGAACGTTGCAGACAGGTACGGATAGTTAGTACGCCGCCTATGCCCCTGGACGACTGGTTGTCTGTTTCCAGGATAGACGATCAGTCGGCCATTTATTCAATCGGTATTCGAACTATTTTGTCTGGATCCTTTTTAGGCAGGCGTGCCTGTCTTTTTGTAATTTTAACCAAGTAGGAAAGTGGTCTGACCAAGTAAATAGAATATTACCTAGTCGCCAAGGAATTGAGTGGTAGAGATAACAAGCGGCGGGTACCGGTTGTTTCCCTATATTGCCAATGTTGTTGGCTTTAACTCATAATTTGTTAACCTAGCAAGAGTAGTGGTTGAGAGCCCCTGTTTGTTAAAAACAGGCGGACGACTCATACCTTTTAGGCTCCATACTAAGTTTGAGTGACTATTAAGTTAACATAAGAGTTACTTAGTCTTCGTCACACTCTAGATTGAGTAGTAGAGGTACCAGGCGGCGGAGGCCGGCTGATCCTCTTGATTTGCCAATGTTTGTTGGCTATTAACTCAATAGGTTACCTAGTAGGAATAGGGGTTTGAGTGCCCTTGTTTGTTAAAAACAGGCGGACGACTCAAACCTTTTAGGTTCCATACCAAATTTGAAGGAGTGACTATGAGTTAACGTTGGAGTTACTCAGTCGCCGTCACTTTTGTTTGAGAAGTAGAGGTACCAGGCGGCGTAGGCCAGCTAGACCCCTTGATTCGCCAATGTTTGTTGGCTATTAACTCAATAGGTACCCCCTGCATTTATCCCAAGTAATACAGGCGGTCATCTGACTCAGATGTCAACTGCTACCACTGGTTTGGTTAGTGATAGAGTTATCCTTGTCTTAAAAACGGCTACGTGGTTGCCCTTGGGGACAGTCGTATAGGTGCCGTGTAATTAGTTTATAGAACAATGTTCCACCCAAAAGGGAGCTGCTCTCTGCGACGAATTTCATCCGGAGGGATGCCGTCGGACGCCTGCTATGATGTTGGGACAGGTCGTATTAGTTTTGTAGATTTGATCAGTTGGCTTGGCGCCTGGTCTGATCATTCGGCCGGTGGCCTTGGTAAGTTCTTGGTGAACGTAGGTGCTAAGTAAAAGAAGGGTAGCCACCTGTTAGGCACAGGGTCGGCCAGGCCCTAATCTTTTTAGCTAAGTATTGTGAGTAAAATACTCAATGGAGAGTAGCCGACTGTAAAGGTACAGACGGCATGCCCCTCTGAAGATAGAGTGAAAAACTCAATGGAGAGTAGCCGACTGTAAAGGTACAGACGGCATGCCCCTCGTAATACAAAATTGAATAGTAAGTGCAAACTTTATTAAGTAGCTCTTTACTTTACATCATTCAGAAGAAATATTTTTTAAGATTATCTACATTCCAAGTTCGAGGCAACGGTTGTCCGTCTGGTGTTTCCAGACGGTAGGTACCGTCTCTGACTTCCTCATAGATTCGGTAGGGTCCTTCCCAGTTGGGAGTTAGTTTGCCAGACTCATTAGCCCTACCAACTGCTTCCATTTTTCTAAGTACAAAGTCCCCTACTTTGAGTGGACGCCTGTGTACTTTTTTGTTGTATGATCTAGTCATCCTCAGGCGATAGATCTCATGGCGCAAAACAGCATTGCCCCTCTTTTCAGGAAGTGAGTCTAATGTCAGGCGCATGGCTTCCCAGTTTGCCTCTTCATCATATAGCATTACTCGAAGAGTCGGCTCGTAGTGTTCTATTGGAAGAACAGCTTCCGCACCGTAAGTTAGGAGGAATGGAGTTTCTCCAGTCGCCCCTTTTTCAGTCGTCCTAATGGCCCAGAGAACATGTGGTAGTTCATCCGCCCATAGACCGCTTGCTCGTTCAATCTTTTTCTTGAGACCGTCTGAGATGATTTTATTAAAGGCTTCTACCTGGCCGTTTGCTTGTGGACGGCCGACAGATGCAAAATAGTGTGCAATTCCTTGGTCTCCCAACCAGCTTTTGAGAACAGGCGTCTCAAATTGGGGACCATTATCAAAAACCATAGACATGGGAACCCCGAACCGAGTGTTGACATTTTTCCAAATGAATGAAATTACATCCTTCGTCTTGATTCCCTTTACCGCCTCCGCCTCTACCCATTTAGTGAAGTAGTCAACGGCAACAAGTATGTACCTTCTGCCGCCTGCAGCAGGCGTATATGGACCCAGAATGTCCATGCCCCACTTAGCAAACGGTAGTGGGCTGTGAATGGTAGTGAGGTCAGTAGCCGGACGGTTAATTAGTTTGCCAAACCTTTGGCACTTGTCACATTTTTTCACCATCTCCATTGCATCTGCTTCCAAAGTAGGCCAAAAGTAGCCCTGCCGCCTTGCCCTTTGAGCAAGCATCCTACCACCTATATGAGAAGCACAGTAACCAGAGTGAAGATCATCTAGTATCTCTCGTCCCTTTTCTGGAGTAACACACTTTAAGAAAGGTTGAAGGTACCCCCTCTTGTGAAGTTCTCCCTTAATCATTTCAAAACAAGTGGCTCGTTTTTTCAGTGCTGCCGCCTGTTGAGGATCATCCGGAGTGTACCGTTTGTCAGATATGCCCTTATTGAATCCATCCAGGTTGAGCTTCTGTCTAGGATTCCAATAGGGTCTTCCTCGATGCTTCTCTTCTCCATTACTTCCCAAAAAACAATTCGAGGAGTATCGGAGGAGGCGGATGATGCTAATTTTGACAGTGCATCCGCCTGGTTGTTTTCTGATCTCGGCACTTGGATCAGATGGAAATCCTCAAGGGAGCCGACTGCTTGTCGGACCGCCTGTAAATACTTGATCATGGCCGGATGGGTTGCTTCGTATTCGCCATTGTACTGACTCACTATCAATTGTGAATCGGAACAGGCGTCTATTTTTCTTGCCCCTGCCGCCTTGCACATGCGGATCCCGGCTAGTAAAGCTTCATATTCTGCCTCATTGTTTGAAGCCTGAAAACTGAAGCGTAGAGCATACTCGAACCTGTCGCCCTCTGGAGACTGACATACGACGCCTGCTCCACAACCATTTGAAGTAGAGCTTCCGTCCACATATACTTTCCATACTTGGTCTGGAACTTGAGAGTCAGGAGGACGAGTCATCTCTACAATAAAGTCAGCAAAGGCTTGCCCCTTTACTGCTTTTCTAGGCTCGAAAGTAACTTCGAGGCTCTGTATTTCTATGGCCCATTTGATCATTCGGCCTGACGACTCCATGATGGTCAGCGGCCGCTTGATAGGTTGGTCTGTATACACGACGACTGTATGTGCCAAAAAGTAGGGCTTCAATTTTTTAACAGCCATGAAGAGTGCAAGACCAAATTTCTCCACTAGGGGATACCTCAACTCGGCATTTTTCAGTACGTGACTGACAAAGTAGACCGGGAGCTGACAACCGTCCCTTTCAGCAAGGAGAACAGCGCTTAACGCATGATCAGAGACGGCCAGGTACATGTAGAGATCCTCTTTGGGCAAAGGGCTGACCAGCCTCGGCAAGGAATGCAAGTGAACTTTTAATTTCTGGAAGGCGGCCTCAGCATCCGGCCCCCATTCAAACCTTGCCTTTTTCTTAATTGCCTGGAAAAAGTATAGGCATTTGTCGCCTGATCGGCTTAGAAATCTTCCCAAGGCCGCCAGACAACCTGTTAACTTCTGAACCTCTCAGATGGTACGAGGCGACTGCATGTCAATGACCGCCTGCACCTTCTCAAGGTTCGCTTCTATTCCTCGCTGATTGATAAGGAATCCGAGAAATTTCCCAGACTCAACTCCAAATACACATTTCTTGGTATTGAGCATGACATGGTGCCGCCTGAGTGTGGCGAAAGTTTCTCGGAGGTCCGTCAGATGATCTTTCTGAAGTTTAGTCTTGACAATCATATCATCAATATATGCCTCGACGTTTCTCCCAATCTGATCAAAGAACACAGTGTTTATCATTCGTTGGAAGGTAGCCGGGGCATTCTTAAGACCAAACGGCATGACCGTGTAACAGTATAACCCCTGATCAGTGACGAAGGCCGTCTTCTCCTGATCTTTCTTCCATAAGGGAATTTGATGGAAACCAGAATAGGCGTCCATGAAGCTCATCAAGGCATGGCCGGCTGTTGAGTCGACCAGGTTATCAATTTTAGGCAGAGGGTAACTGTCTTTGGGGCACGCCTTGTTTAAGTCTGTGTAGTCTACACACATTCGCCAGGTGTCATTCGGCTTTTTAACAAGCACCACATTTGCAACCCAGTCTGGGAAGTAACATTGCCGAATGAACCCTGCATCAAGTAATTTTTTAACTTCGGCGGCTGCCGCCTGACTTCTTTCTTCGCCATGGTTCCGCTTCTTTTGCCGTACCGGCTTCTTTTTCGGATCCACAGCGAGTTTATGTACCGCCAGATCAGGACTAATGCCTGGCATTTCATGGACTTCAAATGCAAAGATGTCCTTGTATTCTTTCAATAGGTTGTGAAAGTCGTCACCAAGGTTTCTCAGAGCAGTCGTCCCAACTTTGACTGTTCGGTCAGGACGTGAGTCGTCTAAGATCAGGTCCGCATGCTCACCAGCCGGCTGAGGGCGGAAATCATCCGGCCGCTCCTCTGCCAATGATTGCTATTTTCTCGCTTTTCTTGCGGACTCTGTCTGGGACGCCTTTTTCTTTTTGCCGCCTGCTTCTTGAACAGGCGCACTCTCCTTGACATTGTCAAGGTCTGTTTTTTCACCACTTGACCCAGTGGCCATAACAGTGGGCTTGACATCCGAGAGATAGCACTCTCGGGCCATCCTCTGATCTCCCCTTAGGGAGCCGACTGTTCCATTATCCCTCTCAAACTTGAGCAACATAAGAGACGGGATTATAACAGCCTTGGATTTATTCAGGGTTGGTCGACCCAGAATCATGTTGTATGCCGAGAGTTCCTCTACTACTAGGAATCGGACTACCATGTGTCGTCCTTCCCCTTTTTCGCCAAGGCGAATGGGCAAATCTACTCGTCCCAGTGGGTGAACGACTCCTCCTCCAAACCCAATTAAAGGGTGGGAGGCCGGATGTATGCAGTCCGTCTGATATTTCAGTTTTGACAGACATTTGCTGCTGATGAGATCTGAGAAGCTCCCGGTATCTATGAGGATTCGGCCAACTCTCTGGTTGGCCACTTTACATTCAATAACGAGAGGGTCGTCATGCGGCCCCCTTACCCCTCCTAGATCCTCTTCAGTGATGACAATCTCAGGAAATGTATATTTGGACGGCCGTCCTTGGTGAACGGAATTTACATCTAACCGCCTTATATTATCTTTGTTGCCCCTAATAGTGGGGTCGCCTCCTGAGAAGCCGCCTGCAATGGTGTAGACGACTGCATCATCTGTATCGGAGCTGTCGGCCTGTTGATTCTTTTTGGCCGACTGCTTTTTTGAGGAAGTGTTCCCCGTAGATTTCTTGACATAAGTGTCAAGATCACCTTGCTCAGCCAGGCGGTCTAGGTACCGCATGAGACTGATGCAATCATTGGTGTGATGACCAACGTCATCATGATAAGCACAGATTTTATCTTGGTTCCAGTTGTTTGCAGAACCCTTCATGGGGACCGGCTTCTCAATTGAGATCCGTCCCTTTATTTCTTTTAGGATAAACTGGTTATCCTTGTTAAACACATACTTTGGGGAGTATGGTTTGAATTCTTTTTTCTTTTTCGGGGCCGGCTGTTTAGAGGAATCAGCCGCCCAGACCTCTTTTCTTTTCTCATCTTTGTTTGACGACTGTTTCTGTCGTCCTTCTCTTTTGTCGAACTTTTTCCCGTCCGACTGTTTTATCGTACACAGATCAGTCGCCTGTATATAGGCTTCTGCTTCAATCAAGGCCTCTTGAAGAGTCGCCACCCTTTTTCGAACCAAATCAAATTTGAAGGTAGACCCGTCTTTGAGACCTCTAAAAAAGTCGGTATAAGCTACCTCATCCGGTAACCCTTGAATCTGTATTCTCATCAGGTTGAACCGCATGATGTAAGAACGAAGCCCCTCCTTCTCGCCCTGCTGAATTGTTCCCAAATCAAGGGTCGTTTTCTTCGCAGGGATGTTCATGGCGAAGTTGGAGGCAAATAAGTAAGCAAGCATCCTGAAGCTGTTTACACAACCAGTCGGCAGGTTGCCGAACCATTGCTGTGCGATTCCCTTGAGAGTCGCTGGGAAACACTTGCACCAAGTGGGATCATCCAACCCTTGAAGGTACATCAGGTTGGTGAATGCCATCAGATGGTCTTCTGGGTTAGTAGTGCCGTCATAGGCGCCTACTAGTACATTTTTTACTTTGGCCGGTTGAGCGGCTTCAGTAATTTCCTTGGAGAAGGCCGACGGCTGTTCACCAAGTCTAAGCAACCGTAGCTGCCAGTCCATAGGTTGGACGTTTTTTGCTGCAGGTCCACCAAATGGAGGTGGCTGCATAAAATACTGTTGTTGCGGCACAAATGGTAAGTTTGGTACCGCCTGGGCACTATGAAAGCCGGACTGACGGGAGGTGCCGCCTGACTGACTCTCATGGTACGACTGAGTATGCCTCATCGAGGCATTTCGCAAACTGTCTTGAAAGTCTGAAGTAGAAGCCGACTCTGACAATCGGTCACTCTTCTTCTGCTCTAGCAGTAGCCGAGCATCTGTGAACGTTTGCTTTGACCCGTCCGCCTGAATATGACGAACCGGTTTCCTATTTCCTGTAGGATAACGGAATTTTAAGAAATCAAGGGCAGGTGGCTCCCGCTTCCTAGATTTAGGATGAGGAGTCGCCTCTCGCCCTTGAACTGGCTTCCTCTTCTGTGAAGTGGAAGGTTTCTTGGCCGACTGCTCCTTGACTGAAGCAGGCGGCTTCTTGTTTATCAACTCTTGAATCTCTCCCTTGAAGTCCCTCATGAAGGTCATGATTTCGTTCCTTGTGATGGGAGCAGACCCATCAGTCGGCTGTTGCCGAGCAGGCGGTGCGCCTGCTGGCTCGCTTCCTGTTTGAAGATGCTCCCGTTCCCTCCTTTCGGTATGACGGGTACGTCGGGCCCTTAGGGTCCCGTCTGGAGCTGTATGAGTTTCAACTTCAAATTCACTTTCGGTGTCATGGTCCGACTGAACTTGAGGGTCGTTTAGGGGACGCCTCTCTTCAGGAGTCGGTACAGACTTGGATGCCATCTCTGAAGTACTCTCCCCACAGACGGCGCCAAATGTTTTGGGGTTTTCTGATGTCCTGCGGGAGAGTTACAATTCCGAGACTGGAACCGGACGCCTGTACCTGCAAAATAACGGAGACTCCTGAGAGCTCCGCCTCCAACGGTCAAGTTAGTACCTGATTAAGGAGTAATAAGTGCGGAAAATAAAGTAATAAGGTCTCTCTAGGTGAGAGTGTTTAATGTTGGTAATCTGCTTTGTAAGCGAGATTAGCCGGTTATTAGTGTCTTCCGTAACGTTTCTGTTCTGTTCCGTTCTTCAGGTGAGATTAATTGCTTCCCCTTTAATGAGGATTAATTAAGTATTTATAGTCTTGAGAAGTGTGCCACTCTCTAGGTTTAGGGTAAACCTAGGGCTGACCGGGCCTCTAAACAGGATTGGGCCTTGTTGGCCGGTTTTCCCATTTGGCATGGGTGGACACGTGGCGTGTCTCAATTGGTCCGTAGAGGACGTATCTGTGATTGACACGTGGCAGGCTCCTATTGGCCTGCGTGAAGGACACGTGGCGGAACCTGGTTGGTCCACTTGTCAGACGGTGATTGGTGGATAAAAATCCCCTAATCAATAAGTGTGAAGAGGCGTTTCAAACCTTGAAGAAGAGTCTGACTATAGCACCAGTGTTGACTTTACCTGATGGAAGTGGTTCTTATGATGTATATAGTGATGCATCAAGAATGGACTTGGATGTGTTTTGATGCAAAATGGGAAGGTGATTGCTTATGCATCGAAACAATTGAAGAAACATGAAGTTAACTACCCTACTCATGATCTAGAATTGGCAGCGATATTGTTTGCGTTGAAAATATGGAGACATTATTTATATGGAGTGAAATGTAGGAATTCACAGACCATAAAAGTTTGAAGTATCTTTTCACGCAATCAACCTTGAACATGAGACAACGTAGGTGGCTAGAATTCTTCAATAACTATGAAATAGATATCCAATACCACGAGGGTAAAGCGAATATAGTCGCAGACGCTTTGAGTCGCAAGGAAATTCATGGAGTGAACGCTTTGGTTGTAGCAGATGTTGTCGTTAGTGGGGCCCACTTTACACATAATGAAAAAAATTCTAGATTTGCGTGCTAAAAAATGTTTCGTTAGAGATTTTAGGGGTTATTTTAGTCCTTAAGGATCAAATTGGAGCTCGGATTTGGCAAAAAAATAATGTAAAAGCCCCGTTAACGTAAAACCTTTGACGGGATATTTTCAGCACGCAAATCGAGAAAAAAATATTAAAAAGTGCAAGGTGGGTCCCACTAACGGTGACCGTTTACAGTAGGATAACAGCAAGTTCACTATTGAGACAAAATTGTAAGTTGAAGGTTACAGTGTGTAATTTTCAAAAGGAGGGGACACAGCTTGGAAAAGTCAATACTTGAGGGTTATAATATAGGAAATCCCAAAAAAATAATAAAAAAAAAAACATCCAAAAGTATCAATTGATGTATTGTCAACTAATTAGCCACGAAAATAACATGAAAGCATATGTCAACTAGACTTATTTTCTTACCGAACCCAAAACATGTTACGTCTAACCAAAATTAATCTTGAGTTTTATTATTTGATTACAACGATAAAATTGTAAAATTGTTTTATTAGTAATGCTTCTTATAAGTCACTCATCAAAGGCAATGCTTCAGAAACTTTTAAATGTTACTGCAGACTGCGGAGGAGATCCCTTATTGCTCTACCTTTTCCTATTTTGTATAGATTTTTCCCCACAATGTTACATTTGGGTCAGTATTTAAATATGTTTCGAGGGATTAAAATTTCCTTTATAGTCCAATTATTTCTAATTTATTCTTTGTCAATGATGCACTTATTTTCTTCCAAGCTACTAGTACTACTTCCTGTACTAATATTGTAGGCATTATTCAACGGTTTACAAAAATTTGGGGCGAGGAGCTTAAGTTGTCTAAGTCTTTTATTACTCTCTCTTATCAATTTCAATAATAATCGCAGCACTCTGAGATATAAAAAAATATACCTCTTCTCGCCATTACCTTTCCTTTTGCGACGTTTCATTATATTTTCAACACTTTCTTATTTAGTAAAGACCCAAGCCAATACTATTTTATTATTTCTCTCGCTCCCACTGACCACACTTTCACTAATTTTAGTTTTTTCTTTTCCATACTAATTAACAGCTAAATATATTCCTATCAACAACTCTTTACATCAAAAAATTTCCTTTTTGCTCTCCACCCTATAAGTTTCCTAAAATTATGGGTAATGCCTAGTCTTTCTATTATTACAAAACATAAAGAGTTAGTCCAAATGCGACTTCGATTGCTCAGGTTGAATTCAAATCTATTTCTGAATGAAATACGTATAGATATTTCACCAGCATCTTAGAACCCCCATTGATTTCTTAGCCTAGGTAAGAAAAAGATTGCTTCCAATTTTTCATCGACAAGATTCTTGGATGAATAACTACAATCAACACTGTTAGGCTTTCTAAATATCTTAATTTTCATCAACTCTGTACTTGTAGCTACGGCTTCTCATGTTCTTTCATGTTTTGAACTACTGGTTTCATTAACAGGGAAAATTGCCTCCTTACTTCTAAAATTCTTCTAGTCAAATAATATGGAGAATAAAGGTATGCACTGAGTTAATAAAGATAATACCTCCAAGTATGAGACGTTTAGATATCATTTTTTTTTCTACTTTGAATTAAGCACTTTTATTAGATTAAGTATGGACAATTGTCACCCATCCCCAATTACTATGGTACCATACCTGAATTTAAGCCAAGGACTTATTTCAAAGTAATTACATCCATCCTCAAACTAATTCTTAGGATGCTAACTAGTTGCAACCTAAGTTAGCTTACCTTCTACTATCCCCTACATGAAATCTCCTTTTGTTAAGACGCACTTTCGTTATTGGTCTCGAACTCCTTTTGGAAAGTATTTTTGTTAAAACTAGATATGCTATGTTACAAGAATAACTTTTTCCTCAAAATTCAGTTTCCCACAACATTACCTAAAAGGAATGGTGTCCTTCGAACAAGTGTTGTTTGGGGTAAAAATACCCTATGCCACGTGGCCCAATGGCAAGCTGACACGTGTCAGCCCTAGAGAGGCCTAAAGAGATCCAATCGGATGCTGACACGTGGCACTGTAAGCCTAATAGGGGAACAGATCCTCTTCTACTATAAATAGAGGAAACTCCTCATTTTATTAGGCATTTAGAAAACATTCAGAAATACAAACACAAAAACCAAGCAATATTAATTGCAGAATTCTCTCTGAATCAGAGAGAAAATCCATTTACTTTCCGTACTTTTATGCATCTGGAGACGTTCTAACTTGATCGTCGGAGGAGGAACTCCACCCAACCGGAGTTTCGTGGTTTTGCAGGTACAGACGGTCGGCGCGCATTTCTAGAATTGTAACTCTCCCGAGGAACTCCAAAAACCACGAAACATTTGGCGCCATCTGTGGGGATAGTACTACTAAGATGGCTTCGCAGCAAACTATACCGCCTGCTAATAAGAAATGGCCTACGGTCGAGCTGAGGTCAAAGGCCAAGTGCCTCCTCCCAATCCTAAATGTCTGAGTCGGCTTCAACGTCGACCTACCAAGACAGCTTCCAGAATACCTCAATGAGGTATTCGCAATCAAGCAGAGTCAGTCAGGCGGCTAGTCTGTCCACACTGGCCCTCGGATAATCCATTCGGCTCCGTATGCGCCTTAGTAGCCATACCTGCCGAATGGACAATCATGCATACAGCCGGCCCCTTTTCAGGGGTCAGGCGACAAAAGTGTCCATTAGGACTGGCAACTCCATCCGCTAAAATTGGAAGAACAGCCTTCTGTGTTCTCCAAGGTGTATTATCTAAGCACCCTGGTGCGAAAAAGCTGAGCAGAAAAATACCCCAGGCGTCATGAGGCCAACTATCTAGCACAGCAGGCGTCATGAGGCCAATTGTCTAGCACAGCAGGCGTCATAAGGCCAAATGTCAAGTACCACAGGCATCATGAGGTCAAACTGTCATATGCTTACCCAGGCCTCAATGCCGAGCATCCGGTCAGGCGGCCAAATGTAAAGCCAGCCGTATGCCCGGCTGTCCAGAAGGGTGGTGAATGGTTTGCAATAATAAAGCCGGCTGCGTGAGTGCATGTATCAAATACCATCAGCTAACATGCAAGTGGCATGCAAGCGGCATCATACACTAGGCATAATCATTATTATGATTTTTTTTTTTTTTTTAAAAAAAAAAGGAGTGCCGCCTTACTACCATTTTGTATGTATATACAATGTTGGTGAATAAAGAATCAAGCACTGACTTTATTTATACTCATTACACGAGTAGCACATGCTAGCCACATGGCACTTTGACCAACTAGGTGGCAAAGCTCCATGTGAGCAAGTAACCCAAATAAAATGTCATGCGTGAGCATATAGCGAGCTCTTTTCATAGCCATGCATGAATAATCAATCGGCACTATTGGTATTAACTCAAATTTTTGAGCAAGTTGAAGCCCACTTGCATGATAGACCGTTTGGCATGACTATAAATACCATGAGCAAATAAGCGAGGGTCAAACAGTAATGAAGCTAAGCTATGCTCAGGCGGCAGCTCAATACCAACCGGCATCATCGTGCTAAGAAAGACGGTTCTTTATGCACTTACCATCAAAGGGGTCAGTCGGCATTTCAGTGGCCGATATCTTGAAGCCGGCTGTGGATATGCAAGTCAAAGCGGCTCTTAGAAGGTCATAGAAATCAAAATGTTGATGAGCATGGATGGACAACACCCATGCGGCCTTGTATGTACCAGCCACGCATGGCCTTCTCCCATTCTCCTAAGTCCTTGACAGCTAGCTCACTTGTAAGCACTTACATTTTGGTGGAAAAAGAGAGCATGCAGCACTACTTAAGTATATATTATACGGATAAATTGCATTTATTAATCCCAACTTTGCACAATTTCATTTTATTAATCCCAACTTTGGAATATTCTGCAATAATCCCAACTTTGATATGGACTTTCATTCCTCATACCAAACCGGTTTCTTAACCTGTTATATCAGGTCACTTGACACGTGTCAAGTCCTGATTGGTCAAAAAATTAAAAAAAATTAACAAAAAAAAAAACAAAAAAAACCACCCAGCCAAACCCCAACAACCCAAGAGTTCCGGCAGGCCGCCCAGCCTAGCACCTCCCTCATCGGACCGTCGGACCTCCCCCTACACTAGAGTTGTCGCCAATTTCTCAACTCTACAAACCACCTCCGGTCCACCACCGACACTAATTCCTTAACTCTTCAAACCACCTCCTCATCTCACGAACCACCAGTCCCATTTCATCGACCCCAAAACCAGAATCAAATCAAGCACCAAAGCTAGAAGCGGCGTCGTCAAGCATGGACAAGAACAGCATAGGATCGGCCATCGAAAATGGGGGTGATTCAACAAATTTACAAGATCTTCATCGAAAATGGGGGCGATTCAACAAATTTACAAGATCTTCATCTTTAAGGTGGGAGGGTGGTGGTTTCGCGAGCGGGGAGGCAGGTGGGAGGGTGGTGGTTTCGCGCATGCTAGGGGGTTGGTTTGAGGCGATTTCGGGGGTGGGGGGAAGAGAGGGGGTAGTTTCGAGGGTGGGGGAAGGAAGGTGGTTGTTTTCGTCGGAGAGGAAGGGGGAAAGGGGAAGTTTCTGCGAAGTGGCGGCGGATTCCGGCTGGGCTAGGGGGATGGGGGTGGTTGGCAAGGAGGAGAGTTTTTTTTTTAATTTTAATTTTTTAGTTTTTTAATTTTTAATTTTAATTATTGATTTTTCTGTTTTTTCTTAATTTATTTAATTTAATTTATTTATTTTAATTTTTTGAAGCAATTAACAAGTGACACGTGTCTAAAAAAAAAATTTAACCCTTTCATCAGGTTACCGGTTTTTGGGATTGAAGAATGAAAGCCCATATCAAAGTTGGGATTATTGCAGAATATCCCAAAGTTGGGATTAATAAAATGAAATTGTGCAAAGTTGGGATTAATAAATGCAATTTTTCCTATGCTATACAACATACTTAAGCATATATTATGCAAGGGTCAGACGGTATATATTATACAAGAGTACCTTCCACATTATTCGGCATATTCACAAAGTACTATCTTTGACTACCTAGCTATGCTAGTTCTACTTTACTTAAGTGCATACAGCCGGTCGAGTATGCTAGAAAACTAACAAGCTTTCAACGCCATATATACCAGCGGCAAAGCTCAATAAAGTGGGGCGGAGCCGTATGTAAGATCGCTCAACAAAGAAGCTACTTGGCACATCGAAAAGCCGTTCATCCATGCATGGCATGTAAGCCTACAAGCCCATGCTATTTTCTTGAGGATAAGTAGGGCAGCAGCCGTATGGATATAGCAGCCTGTACTACGAGCCGACCCAGTAGAGCGAGTAGCTAAACGGCATGATTGCATACAACCAATCTAATACTCAAGCGGAATGGTAAAAACCGTCTGGCTTAGGGGCTTGGTCTTGTTCAATGGAATGCCGAACGACCAGCATTCAAAGAAACCGGTGTGAGAGTATATGATTGTAAACCGTTCATTACTAGAGCATGAGTTCAGCCGGCAGTTGAACCGTCTATGTACTTACCCTACAAGAAATTCGCATAGTATGTAAGATCAAGAGGAGTGTCGCATGTACTTAGAATAAAATTCAGTTCTACGGCTTAGTTACTCGGCACATCAAAAAGCCACTTGGCTTTGGCATGAATGCCTGCAAACCTGAGCTAATTGCTTGAGGATAAGAAGCCATATGGTTTTAGCAGGTGGCAGCAGCCATGAGCATTCGGCTTTTTCAATGCCAAACCTTGAATGCCAACAAGCGACATACAAGCGGCATTATAGAGGGAGCTTCTAGTTGAGTTTAAAAAGCTCCTCAACCCAGCAAGCACAGCCGGTATGGCTTTCATTGAAGCCGGCTGTAGGTGCTTGAGTCATTTGATGCCTCCAGCCAATGAAAGCGTCCGACAAGGGTCCTAAATCGGCTGTATATATGCGAAATAGCCACGACTAGTCCGGATGGCCGAGACTCAAGAAAAACCATGGAAGTCGGCTTTGAGTGTTTAAGCTATGTGTCTAGCATGTTACTCATCGAGCATCTGGCAAACCTTTAATCACCAAGCGCCGGCCAGCTGTATGCAACACAACCGGCATTATCGTCGGCTGTGTGTATAACGGGTTAAGCAACGTGCAACTAGCATTGTCGTCCATAAGAGACGGTCTTCTTTGTGGTGGTTAGCAAGGTGGTCAGCCGGTGTACGCACATGAGTGAAGCCATGAATACACGGTTGTATATGCATGAGCGAAATCTCGTGATTATAATTCTCAACAAGCATCCAGTGAGCAAGTATTAGCATATTCATGAGAATCATTATTATTATTAAAATAATGATTTGATTAAAATAATGATTTATCAAATCATTATTATGATTGATATAATGATTTGATTAAAATAATTATTTATTAAAAAAAATAAAAAAAAAATGCCGGTTGTGGTGGCATCCTTGCTAAGCCGGCTGCATGTTTATGGTTTGAGCCATGAGCTGTCCAGTTGGGTGATACTCTTGCTACACCATTGAAGCCGGTTGTAGGTGCAATGACCAATGAGCAGCCGACACTTAATTGCATTATCACAAGTCTTTGAAGCTGAGCATTTGAAACAGCCGACCTTATCATGACGCGGCCTCCGAGTGTAAGCACAAGTGTGGCTTCAAGCGTCGCTTCGAAGCTACTAGATTGGTCATATGTATGGTTTGATCATTACCGCATGTATATGGGTCAATACAACCTCATGAAATGCCATGGGTAATGACCGAGTGTGTGGTTGCCTTGCCAAATAAATAGAGTTCGAGGTCGAGCTTGAAAGCAAGCGGCATGGTTGAAAAACGCATATTATGGCTGTATATATAAAGCTGAGCCATGCTCTGACCGGATGAGTGGCGCAGGTGTTGCACCATTAAAAACGCCTGTGGTTGCATACTCTACAACGTCTTGATCAGCTCTGATCGCGCATACTTTACTCCGATAAAGTCGGTTGTATGTACATGGGTTGAAGCCTAGCCGAATTGGGTTAAGGCCTAGCCGCCTGAATCAACCGTATGTGCCATCATCGCGCCTGGGTACCTCAACAATTTCTAGTTTTCTGTCCGAGTGTATGTTGCTTGGAGTCTTGCTGCATGTATATGGGTTGACAACCCCCTGGTACTTGAAATTGAATTTGAAACCAAGAGGCATGGTAGAATAACCGCCTGGTGTAAGGCAGGAGGCATCTCAATAAAGATCCGTCTGTATACTTCGAGAACAAATTCATTTCTCAAGCCTGTTACCCAGCGTCTCATGGCCGCCTGTCACCATGCGAAAAGCTCATTCTCATGAATCAAGCAGGAGGATTTTTGTCAATATGCTGGACGATTTTCCGATCTTTAATTATTTTAATTAGAATGAGGCTAGGCCTCGGCTTTTTCTAGCACTTGCAAAATAATTTGACAAAATTTGGGTTAACTAGCTTAATTAATTGGATTAATTAAGTTGGATGTAGAATTTAGTGGGAGCTTCATTAATTACTTGAGATTTTTTTATTGCATTGCATTTAATCACATAATTGGTTAACAACTTTGACTTGTTTTAATTAGGCGCATTAATTAGATTAACCACTTAAGTTAGTTACTAGTTTGAGCGTGTTGTGCATTGTTACTTGTTTTACGTTGAAAAATGCATAGGTCATTCACATATAGTGAATGGATGAATGAAATGTCTATTCTATCACAGGTTTTGTGAAAATGGCAAATAGTGGGGCTCGATTAGGATAGTAAATACGGTCTGCGTACCGTTGCGTATTTTTGTACCTTAATATTTAGATTAGTGCTAGTCATAATTACTAGTAGTTGCATAATTGGTGGAGATGTCTCGAAGAAGGCGTTTCTAAGAAGACAAGCCAAGAGAATGCAACGAAGACTCTTGAAGACTTGAAGACTCAAGGGGTCATGCTAGTTGCCAAATGCATCTTTTACTTATGTTTTCTATATATAAGTATGCCTATATATATATGAATGAATGATATCTTAGATGCATGTTTAGGATTTCGAATGTTGCGATGATTAATTAAGTTCACTTAAATCAACCAACATAGAAACCCTAGGTCCCTATAAAATTGAGCCAAATTTGCCATTCCAAGATAGACACTTACCGAACTAATGTGTATAGTGATGGGCTATGCCAAAGCAAGGCATCACTATCTCCCTAGGAACGTAAGGTATACTAGGTATACAAGTTGATCTTGGTTAAGCTCAACGGTATCAGTAAGGAGTCCTTAGATGTTGTGGCAGTGGAGATAAAACGTCAAGAAAGCATTGGATGTGACGTTTTATAAAACCAAGAGTAACTTAGAGCTATTAGCAATTGGATTGCTTACCTTAAAATATTAAGTGTTAAGACAAGCCAAAGCATGCTTAATCACTTTCTGATTTTTGGAATCTTGGAATCGTTTTATTCTCGCCAAAAAGGTACAAATTTTAATGCGTGGATAAGACGCTTAATAAGGTCGAAAGTTTGCATGTATACTTTAAAATTCAAACTTATTATGCTATTATCTTGATAAATGGTTATACTTTGCACTTATATTTGTAGAATTCTAAATCAAATTATATTGTTTTCAATGATTGGTAAAAGGAAATCTTTTGAGAATGGTTCTCGAGGAAAGAAAAGGCATTTCTATAATACAACTTCTCATAGATGACTTTTATGCTTAGTCCAAAAGGATGGTTTAACATCATGTATTCAAAATACTAGGTAGTTTTGATAAACATGAAGTATTGAGTTGAAAAACTCAAATTGTCAATAGTTGACAACCAAGATATCTTTTTGCTTCATACACTAATTAGTAAGCACTACTAGAAATAGGCCGTTTTCCGACGGATTTGTTCCGACGAACTTAAATTCCGTTGGAAAATTCGAATATTCCGACGGAATTTTGGTCTGTCAAAAAAAAACCGTCGGAAAATATAAGTTGCGACGGAAAATCCCTCGGAATTTACTGCTTCCGACGGAATATTCCCTTGGAAAATTTCTCCTGACGGAAAATTCCGTCGGAAGATTTAAATTTCGAGGGAAAAAAATCCGTCGAAAAATATTAATTTCCTACGGTTTTAAATCCGTAGGAAAATTTCCGACGGATTTTAATTCCGTAGGAAAATTTCCGACGGATTTTAATTCCGTCGGAAATTTCTGACGGAATTTAGGCCTTTTCCGACGGAAATTTATTTAAAAACAAAAAAACAAAAAAAGAGAGAAACAAAAATAAACCCCTAAATGAAAAGCGGACCCCTTAACCCCTTCCCTTTTCATTTCTCTTTCTCTCTCTCCCCGCCCCTTTTCCATCTCCTCCTATTCATTTCTCTCTCTCTCCTCTCCTCCTCCTCTTTCTCTCTCCTCTCCTCCTCACTTTCTCTCTCCTCACCTCCTCTTTCACCGCAACCCATAAACGGTGTTCCCTCACTCACCGAAGCTTTAACACCCATAAACGGCTCCAGATTTCCCGACGAATTTTCAGGGGACGACTGAGGTTCGGCGTCGAAACGAGGCTTGGAATATTTGAGCTGGACTCGGTTTCATCAACAACAACCTAAACATCAATTGTAGATCTTGTAATTTAGGTTTGTGTTTAGATTTAGTTTTTTTTTTTTTTGAATAAATGTTTAGATCTAGTTAATTGTATATGTAATTGTAATTTTAATTTATAAAATTTAATAGAAAATTATATATTTATACATTTCTATTAATTTTCCTTGTTTAATTTTGGTTTTTTGATTTTTTTGGGGTTTTTTTGGGGTTCTTTCCGATTTTTTGGGTTAATGGTGGTGGTGTGGTGGTGTCGGTGGTGGTGGGGTGGGCTGTTGTGGTGGTGTCGGTGGTTATGGGGTGGGATTGTGGTGGTGTGGGTGGCGTGGGGGAGGTTTGGACTGGTGGATGTGGGAGGTTTGGAAGGGGGGTCTGGGTGGTGTAGGGTCCGTGGGGTGTGGGTTATTTGGTGGTTCTGGGTTGGGTTTGGTGGGTCTAGGTGGGGTGTCTGGGTGGGGTGGGGTGGGGTGTCTGGTTGGGGAGATGGGTCTAGGTTTGGTTTGGTGGGTCTAGGTCTGGGTGGGGTGGGGTGTCTGGGTGGGGTTAGGTGTCTGGGTGTGGGAAAATGGGTTGGGGACGTGGTGGGTGGTGTGGGCTGGTGGCGGGGGTGGATCTAGGTGGGGATTGTGGTTCTTTTTTTTATTTTTTTTATTTGCTTTTTCCAACAAAATTTTCCGTCGGAATATACCTCCTCCGATGGAAAATTCCATCGGAACATCTCCCCCACCGACGGAAATTTCCGTCGGAACATATCCCACTCCGACGAAAATTTCCGTCGAAACATTGCGACGGATTTTAACTTAAAGACAACAAAAGCGCCGACAGAACATAATCCGTCGGAAATTCCGTCGGAATAGACCTTTCTGACGGAATATCGCGAAATTCCTACAAAGTGTAATGCGACGGTGCTTTCCGACAAAATTCCGTCGGAAATGCCCATTTCTGACGGAATTTCAGGGTTTTCCGACGGATTTTTTCCATCGTTGATTGATTGTTTTCTAGTAGTGAAGACTCATTGATGTAGTAATTCAAGTACAAATTAAAGGAAAAGATGGAACTTTGTTTTACGGCGCATTAGATGCTTAATTATTCCTAATAAAGTATAAAAGTCAAAACACTTAAAGGAATGGTTCTTAAAAGTTATGAGATGATTTATGATAAGAAATATAGGAAACAAAGAACAAAGAAAAGGAATTTGAGATTCCAATTCTACCTAAGAGTTCATGTTATCGTAGTTAAACTTAGCAACTTATCTTCACAAGTATTAGATACTGCTTGAGAGTTCCATTTTCGAAGTGACCTCAAAACAAATGAAGTTAAACTAAGTTATTGACTTACAAGCTTGGAATGAAGCAAGTGGTGCTACATCAGTTGTAAGGTCATCTGCTTTGTTTAAAGACCTTTTAAGCTAAGGCTGGAACGAATAATGGTTATTTCCTAAAAAGGGTTTTATTTAGAGTAAAAAGAGTATTTTAAAGGAAAGAAATTTCCACTGTATTACACTGTGCCCCTTGATGAAAATTGTTAAATTTGTTTTGACTCTTGGTTATTGATGATGAACATTGTTGATTAGTTGGTCATGATTTAATGTTTGATTGCCTTGAAATCTTAACATGCGTCAATTTTTCCCAACTACTTGTGAATATAGTGCTTGACTAGTTGATTTGGTAAGGAATGTGTGTTAGTTCCTGGTATGTCAATGAAGTAGAGTAATTGTCTTTACTAAGAGTAACGTTTGTATGATTCATTATTATGCACAATGAGGAAGAAGGCGTTTATTCTCTTAGGTGGCCTTCAGATTATATTGGATACATTTGTTCCCTTCTTGCTACCCATGTTGTTTTTTGTTCCCTTTCATTGTTTATTTAGCTACATTACAAGCCGATTTAAGCCCCATTGGTTACCAGTCCCAAGCTTGGCTTGGGAGAGCTATTAGTTAGTGAGGTGAGAAAGTTTTAGTGTGCACATAACTTGCACAATGTTGGTGAATAAGATGAGTAATTTGTTCTTTTGATATTGTGATTAGAAAAAAAAAATGAGAAAAGTGTTCAAAAGTAGAAAATTTCCAATGTGAGATAAAAAAAAACAAAAAGAGCAAAAGAAAAAAAATTGTTTCAATGTTCAAATGTTCTAATTGAAAATTGATCGAGAAAAATAGAAAAAAAAAGAAAAAAGAAAAGAAAAAAAATGGTTTTAAGAAAGAAAAAAAATAAATAAAAACAAGTTCAAAAGAAAAAAAAATAAAAGAGCTCAAAGTTTATTTGCTCACTCAAGTTCTATAATATCATATTTGTATGAGTGAAGATGTAAGTGTGGAAAAAATTGTGAAAAAATCGGTTTGGTTGTTTGGTGAATTTTTGTAGTGTTGAGTTATGTTGGAGATGATTGGCCATTATTTATTTTGACCTTGGTATTTAGGATTTGGCTCCCTTAAGCATGGCTTTACTCTCATATTTTCCCATATATTTCCTACCCTTTACCTAAGCTTTACATTACAAGCTTTGAACACATTCCGACCATATTGCATAGAGTTGTGTGAATGTGAAAGTAGTTGTTTACCAATGCGAAGAATGATTTGATATATTTCGAGTCGAATACTAGGTTGAGTGTATGTCTTTTAAACACACGAGTGCGTGAGTTGGGAGGGAATTGTTCACATATAAAGGGATTGGGATGGAGAGTGATCGAGTGCATCTTTTACTCGCCACATAAATGAGAGTTGAGTGTGTGAGCTTGTGGTTTTCTCTACTTAACAATTATTAGGGAAGATTGGTAATTGGATGGATTTGAGTGATTGATTTTGATTTGTGTTTATTGGATTTGCCTTGAGTTGTATTATGGATTTCAATTAGATTTTGGGTGAAGTTTTGATTTGTTTGATCCATTGTTTTGCTTAGGGACAAGCAAAGGTTTGGCTTGGGGGAGTTTGATATATGTGTTTTATATGCTATTTTATTCCCCGTCTCACGGTCATTTTGATGCATATCTCCGGGGCTATTTTTAGTACTAATGTGTGGTTTCGAGTGTTTTGTAGAGTTGGCATTTGTTTTGTAAATTTCCCTGATTGTTGGTGATTTCTAATGGTTTTCTGGCCACTACGAGATATCGAAGCTATGATCACATTCATGACCGTCTCTTGTAGCCCAAGACTGATTATTTTGGTGATTAAGGGCTTGGTTCGTGGAATTGGTCCAAGTAATGGACCAAGGAAGAAGTAAATTTGAACCACAAGTAATTGGATCCCAATGGAAAAGAAAGAGGAAACTCGGCCAAGAAAAAGACTGGGCCAGATTGGACGGATGCTCAGCAAAGCAGTGAGATGAAAAAGACGGGCCTTATCAGGCGAAGCCGCCCGATCGGGCGCGAGTTTTTCTAGAGGTGTTTAGGATTTGCATTTTGAGTTAATTTGGGGTTTAGTATAAAAACTCTTTTGTAAGATTTATTAGATACATTTTTTAGATTACAATTTTCATTCTTAAGCTTTTAGAGAGATTTTAGTGTGAGATTATTGTTGAACTCAAGTTTTCCCCTTTTAGTGCAATTTCATATTTCTTTCATTCGGTATAATTCTCATCTCTTTTATCTCTTTGTTTATCGTTTTGATTTTAATTGCTTTTTTATTTTGTGCTTTGATTTCAATCAGGTCTTCTATATATGCTTTAATTAGTTTAGATTTAAGTATGTGTGGTATTTAATTTTTAGGGTTCCTGGGGAATCCATAATTAATACGAAGGAATAATTTGTTATTATTGATTGTTGATATTGCATGATAATTTCTTATTGAATTGTTTTGATTCTTTACAATTATGAATCGAGCATATGTAATTTGATTATAAAAGTATAGCAATATTGAATTGATGAATCGAGCAGATATAAATTTGATATTAAAAGCTATTTTCAATAGGAACTAAGATCTAGTAAATTGCGAGAGCCTGTTAGATCTATGTTGATTAATAAATTGCGAGAACCTGTTAATCATGTTAAGTTTGCAATATTAATTGTTGATTGTCATGTTTTATCCCAAAGTATTAATTTTTGGTGAACCTATGACCCTAGGTTTTTTATTATTGGCTATTCCCTTAGATTAATTTCATACAAACCTTATTTGCTTCTTGATAATTTAGATTATAATAATTAATTAAGAATAGAAGAACGTTGTTTCCCTGTGGATTCGACGCTACTTCCCTATCTATTTTAGTTAGTGGTCTTAGGAATTACTTTTGATTGGGTGATTCGACTTTAGCCTGTCAGTAACCTTGGCGTTAACCTTTCGTTAGATGTTGCCGTTAGTGGGGCCCACTTTACACAATGAAAAAAAATTCTAGATTTGCGTGCTAAAAAATGTTTCGTTAGAGATTTTAGGGGTCATTTTAGTCCTTAAGGATCAAATTGGAGCTCGGATTTGGCAAAAAAATAATGTAAAAGCCCCGTTAACGTAAAACCTTTAACGGGATATTTTCAGCACGCAAATCAAGAAAAAAATATTAAAAAGTGCAAAGTGGGTCCCACTAACGGTGACCGTTTACAGTAGGATAACAGCAAGTTCACTATTGAGACAAAATTGTAAGTTGAAGGTTACAGTGTGTAATTTTCAAAAGGAGGGGACACAGCTTGGAAAAGTCAATACTTGAGGGTTATAATATAGGAATTCCCAAAAAAATAATAAAAAAAACATCCAAAAGTAGCAATTGATGCATTGTCAACTAATTAGCACGAAAATAACATGAAAGCATATGTCAACTAGACTTATTTTCTTACCGAACCCAAAACATGTTACGTCTAACCAAAATTAATCTTGAGGTTTATTATTTGATTACAACGATAAAATTGTAAAATTGTTCTATTAGTAATGCTTCTTATAAGTCACTCATCAAAGGCAATGCTTCAGAAACTTTTAAATGTTACTGCAGACTGCGGAGGAGATCCCTTATCGCTCTACCTTTTCCTATTTTGTATAGATTTTTCCCCACAATGTTACATTTGGGTCAGTATTTAAATATGTTTCGAGGGTTAAAAATCTCCTTTATAGTCCAATTATTTCTCATTTATTCTTTGTCAATGATGCACTTATTTTCTTCCAAGCTACTAGTACTACTTCCTGTACTAATATCGTAGGCATTATTCAACGGTTTACAAAAATTTTGGGCGAGGAGCTTAAGTTCATGTTTTAAAATCATGTTTGAAACTTGATTAATTTGCATGAAGGGTAAGACCCATCAATCGCAAATAAGTTTTCAAGGAGAAAACTGACAAATGTGGAAATGTGTCTGCATACATAGCTAGATTGGTTGAAAAGGATAAAATTAATTCACAACGTTGATTTAATAAAACCTATTCACTAATTGGAATGCTTAAGTCTTTTCGTGATTATTCTAGCAAAATTGCGCATATTAAATATGGAAAAATAGATATCGAAACTGGCTTCCTAGAAATGGGATTTGGAAGAGACTATGGATATAGTCTAAGGGATTTGTAATTCTAAATAATGCTAGATGTGAAAGCAATCTCAAGAAATCTATTGGTGGATTGAGAGAAGCATTGCATGTAGGAATTGGAACATGTATTCTCGTAAAGTTAATAAAAGGTTTGGCTTATGGAGAAACATAGAAATTCTTATGGATAAGAAGTTTAGTGGGAGCAAGAGTCAATCTTAAAAGGTCCAACAAGAAGTTTACGAACTCTATTGTGAAATGACTATCAAATGCTAAATGCTTAGGTTTGAAAGTATTTTCGACAATGGACCAAGCGAAAGGCGATACTTAGTACATATTGGGAATTAAGATCTATTGTATAGACTTAATAAAAGGTTTAAACGAGTAGAGGAATTTACCGTGTTAAACATGAAGGACTTGGAAATCCCTTCGACCCATATGTATAAAACTAAGTAAATGTTTGAACTAAGTATAAGCTAGGCTAATACTAAATCAAACAAGAAAGACTCTAGTAGAGACTTTCAACCGTATCATATAGCAAACAGTTTAGCAAGACTCGGTACTGGATGAGCTAAAAGGTCACATGAATGGAATAATATTGGGAATAATTCTACAATTGAAACCATCATGTATGCTATGATATGGAGTCGTCACTCAACTTACATGCTTAAAACATGAAAAGTATAAAATACCAATCAATTTAAATCTAAGTGATGGATCATTAGATTATGATCAAGAACATCCAAAGTACTTGGATAAGTAAAAGGGATGAGTTCTTGACGCATAGAAACAAATGTAATTTAAGAATTGATGTTGCAAGCACATCGTTAGCAAGGATCAGATCCTTAACAAGGAAGCCGTTTATAAGCACGAGCTAAAATGCGTCGAGGCTTGAGAATGGTAACATGGAAGCACATCTATGTGTAATGTGCGGAAATTTAAGGTAAATTTCCATGATCACAAGTGATTAGGGTATCCCAAATCATTGTGAGTCGTTTCGAATGGAATCCAAGCAAAGCACCATTAGGAAGTCTACTGAAATATATGTTGAGAATAGTGTTGTCTGAAAAAAAAGTTCGTTGTTGAACATTGATGATTGTAGGTTGTCAAGTTGAAGATCTCAAATCATGAAAATGAGTGGGAGCCATCACTTGGAAAATAAATCCTAAATAACATAATCCATAACACTCTCAAATTTTATCATCTTATTATGAAAGTATTCGATAATGAAGATGCTAAGATTTGCAAAGTAATCATAACTAAACCTATGCAATAAGTGAACGACAACTTTCACTATTGCATGAAAGAAATCAAACATATTAAATATGGGTGTGATTTCTATAAATGTTTTGTGAAGAGTATTACTCTTGAAACATTTGAGGAAAACCATTTATCATAAGATGAAAAGTTGAAAAGTTTCATAGTGGAATAAAAAAAATTTACTAATAATTCCACAAACTATTTAATTGTGGTTTAGAATAAAATAATGAGTCCAATCGATTTTGAGAATATTCAAAATAGGGTATCAAGACAATGTCTTGGATAAAGAAACACCTATTAAGTGAACATTGAATATTTCAATCAAAAATTATCCCTAATCAAGGTCATTTAAAAGTTGGACGACTAGTGACCAATTGAGATTAGTGTGTAGTATGATTTATATCACCGTTTCTTGTGCTACAAGGATATGATTGTCATAAATCATTTGCACAGGTATTTGTTTGGAACTGTACTGGATTGACCTATGAGAATACTTTAAGAGATTTAAAATCGTCATAAGTATATTTCTCATTATAGCTATCAGAACCTTTTTCCTCGACCATGAGTATTGTAAGTTCTCTTATTTGAGTACTAGTCCGTTGTGATGTTGTCAAACGTTTGTCGTAAATGGGGTTTATAACGGCAACACTCGAGCGGCTAGGTCCTCTTAGTAAGGGAAGCTAACAATACAAGACTGGGAATGTCCCCCTATTAACAATAGGGAACATGTCTTTGTTGTTTACAAGGATTCTCGAAGAGCGAGACTGTGAAAATGCATGGCCGTGCTCAGATGGATTTTAGAAATCATCTACTTATTGACAGTCGAACTTGGAAATCGAGAAACACTTCTGGACGTAATAAGGATGACGAAGAATCTTACCTTATAGTTCATGAAGAGACATTAAGTAACATAGGAAATGGGCTATACACTAACAGCGCACTTGTCCGGAAGGACAAGTGGGAGATTAAAAGGAATGGTTTCCTTCGAACAAGTATATTATTCCGATAAAGGGTTTGGAATTATTAGAAAGCTAATTATTCGGTGAGGTCAAGTGATCGGAATTCCTAGTTGGAGGCTGCTTCCAATCAGTAATATTAATGTATAATTAATATTACAGCTTAATCTTGACTGAACCCTTCGGGCCACACCCAATCGAGTAACAGAACCAAAACGACGAATTAATTCGAAGGATTAAATGAGTCATTAGAGTATTACGAACAAAGACGCCGGATATCGAGCTTAGAGCGTCGAAACCGAGCGTCGTAAGTCGAGTCGTATTTAGAATTCGACAAGACGAGAAATCAAGCAAACGACAAGTTTAAGCTAAGTCGTAGCTTCGCATTGGCCTAGCTATGCGATGGGGCTAGGCTAGCATAGGGCACCACCGCATCGCATGGCTGTGCCGCAAGCCAAGCATGCATGTGCGTGCTAGGCTTGGTGGTCGAGCATGCTTGCGGGGTTGGTGCACCTGGTCGCACGCATGCTAGCAACTGGCGCGCCATGTGTGCTAGTGTACTGGGCCTCGCACTCAGCCGCAAGCATAGCAGCAACAAGGCTGCGCCTAGCATGAGCATCGCATCAGAGTAGCAGCGTGCTATGCGTGCGAGTGTTGTGAGTTGTGCGTGCTTGCGTGCTAAGCAGCGCCTAGCACAAGCAGCAGCTAGCTAGCGATGGTAGCACAGCATGTGCATGTGCCGCTTAGCAAGGCTGGCAACCAGCCATGCCTTGTGCCCATGCCAGCCACAGCATGTGCGTGTGCCAGCTCATGCGTGTGGGGAGCCCGGTTTTGGTGGGTTGCTTAGGGAGCAAGGGGAGGATGGTCCCCGCCCCCCTTGTGGTCCTCACCTAACCCCTTGCTCACCACTTGACACTTGGCGTTTGTTGATTCACTTGCATTTCAATTTGATTTTTGAATTAAAATAAATTGAATAAAGTGCATTTTACCAACTCTCCCACATTGATGGGAGATTGGAATTCAAGGGCTCCCTTCCCTATAAATACCAATCATTTGGCATTGGGAAGGGACACTTGAGTTGTGAATTTTAAGAGATCTCCAAGAAGAGAATACCTTAATTCTAATACTCTAAGTTTTCATAGTCTAGCCCCGACTAACCTTCGGGGTAGGGGCCGTTTGGGTCGGGTCTCGAGGGTGAGAGCCGTCGAAGGCTTGTGCAGTTGCGGAGTTTTACGCTTTCAAGTATGAGCTCTTAGAAAGAGAGAAGCACGCATCAAGGGTAAGATCGTCTTTTCTTCTTTCTCTCTCCTTGTTAATTAATTATGTGATTGTTAATTAATTGATATGAATGTTTAGTTACTTTAATTTGTGTGCGGATTTTGGGAGGGTTTCATTCCGCGTAGTGTCGGACAGTACGAAACCCAACATTACCAATTCTTTGGAAAATACTCTGGTTCCTTCACTTACAAGTTACAACCAAACTGAAATCATTTTTTATGGAAGTTACTTAATAAAGGTATATTAGTTAAATAGTGAGCTTCATCACGAAGCGTTACAATTATGGATGTGTTTTGCGATCTATGCAATATTCAAGGAAAGTTGAATACCTTTTCTATCATTTTAAGAATTATTGAATTACTTAGAGCATAAATATCAAGGGGGATGGCTTTTTCCTCTCAAACATTCTCTCTCCTTACCCTATTTTGACACCTCATACTCTCTTTCATCCACCTCATTTCCCGCTATCTCTTTCCTCTCTTCCATCCTCTTCCATTTATTTTTCCTACATCAAAGGGTTTCCTCTTGATATATTTTATACTGTAAATATGGCCCCACCTTCAAATTTTATCTTTGTGAAGGATTATTTTTTATTGATTTCTTTAATAATAATAATAATAATAATAATAATAATAATAATAATAATTGTAGTAGTAGTAGTAGTAGTGGTAGTAGTAGTGGTAGTAGTAGTAGTGGTAGTGGTAGTAGTAGTGGTAGTAGTAGTGGTAGTGGTGGTAGTGGTAGTAGTAGTGGTGGTAGTAGTGGTGGTAGTAGTGGTAGTAGTGGTAGTAGTAGTAGTGGTGGTAGTGGTGGTAGTGGTGGTGGTAGTGGTGGTAGTGGTGGTGGTAGTGGTGGTAGTAGTGGTAGTGGTGGTAGTGGTGGTGTGGTGGTGGTGGTGGTGGTGGTGGTGGTGGTGGTGGTAGTGGTAGTGGTGGTAGTGGTGGTAGTGGTAGTGGTAGTAGTGGTAGTGGTAGTGGTTTTAGTGGTAGTGGTAGTGGTAGTGGTGGTAGCAGCAGCAGCAGCAAATACAAGAAACTAAAGACAAATAACTAATTATCCTTGTTTTCCTTACCGATTACTAGTATGCCCAAATCTTGCCCACAAATGTTCTACCAAATCTTGTTTAAGTGACATATGAGTTTGTTTATCGTGGAGATTTTATGGTATTGCCATTAATGTGGTTAGATTAGGATTTTGGTAGCACGGGGTTACGGTGAATGTCGTTGCTCTTCGGTTTGAAGTTCCCGCTAAATACTCGGGTTGTTCAGTAGCAAACTCATTAGGATCCCAATAGTTAAGATAACTATCGCTCTCATCTTCCACGATCATATTGTGCATGATAATACACGCCATAACAATTTTCCACAACATTTCGATACTCCATGCCAAAGCATGACGCCTTATTATGGCAAATCGAGCTTGCAACACTCCAAATGCACGTTCTACATCTTTTCTAATACGCTCTTGTTTGGTAGTAAACATTCGTTGTTTAGGGGTTTGAGGTGCATTTGCCCATTTTGGGTAGATCCCATCTGTGAGATAATACCCTTGATTGTAAGTATTTCCATTCACGGTGAACTGAAGTTGTGGAGCAAGACCATTTAAAATGTCGTCAAAGACGGGTGAACGTTGAAGGACATTTATATCGTTGCACGATCCAGGTGTTCCAAAAAAGGCATGCCATATCCATAAATCCCAAGATGCAACAGCTTCTAAGATAACCGTCGTCGTTTTTTTACCGCCCTTGATACATCCCTTTCCACCCCGCTGGATAATTTTCCACTCCCAATGCATGCAGTCGATACTTCCCAACATACAAGGAAAACCTCTTTCCTCTCCTTCTCTTAGAAGGCGATTCATATCTTCAGGGGTTGGTTTCCTCAAGTACTTTGCTGAGAATTCACGAATCACTCCGTCAACGAAGTGCGTGATACAATGCCTAGCCGTAGTTGCCCCAATCTTGAGGTACTCATCAACTTGATCAGCTGCGCAGCCATATGCTAACATCCTTATAGCCGCAGTGCACTTTTGTATTGCAGAAGCACCCAAACACATACTAGCATCTGGATGTTGCTGGAAAAATCGATCAGTTTCACTTAGTTGATTCACTATCTTCATAAATAGAGGTTTCCGCATGCAAAACCTACGTCGAAACTTATCATCACCATACAATGGTTAGTCGCTGAAATAGTCAGCAACCAACTGATCATGTGCTGCTTCACGATTACGGTATAACTTCCCTTCGTTTTCTCTGACGTGGAACATCTTCTTGTTGTTGTTTCGTGGTGGTGTTAACCACATATCTCGATGCATCTTCTATGACTTGTTGTTGCTGATTTCCCTCAATAAAATCAAGCAACATGTAGTCATAGATTTCATCACTAGAAGTGGAAGAATTTGAATTACTACTCATTTTAAAATTACTAATATGTAGTAGTTGTAGTTGTGATAGTGAAAGTGTTGTAAGTGAAATAGGTCAATTTATAGACAATTGAGATAAAAGTTACAAAAAATGAATTGCAATCTGGTAAGATAAGATTTTTTTACCAGAAGATAAGATTTTCTAACAAAAGATAAGATTTTTTAACAGTGGGTAAGATTTTTGGTAGATAAGGTAAGATTTTTTATCAGAATGTAAGATTTTTTATTAGAAAATAAGATTTTTGTTAGATAAGGTAAGATTTTTTATCAGAGGGGTAATATTTTTGGTAGATAAGGTTTAAAGATTCGAAAATTACATTTTTTTTTTAGTAGAAAACATAATATTATTACTCCAACACATAAGATTACAACATCTAATATCAACTAAAAATACAAACAATTAAAATTACTACTACGTACGATTACATCTTAAGTACTACAACAACTCTTAAACATAACGTTATTAGCTGAAAGACAAACACTTGAGACAGAAACTAAAAGATAAAATAGTTAATACATAAAAATAACTAATACTTAACTTATATCTTTAAAAAAAAACCTGTTACTAAACTCCTCTCTAAGCTTCTTGTCCATGTCGGCTTCAAATTCATCGAGGACGGGTTTTTCCATCAATGAACGTAACATGCCGAATTTCATCTCCTCTCCTTTTGGTTTTTTTTATCTTATCTCCTTTTGCTTATCAAGTCGATCATTTGTTCTCCTTGATCAAGCCTCTTATCACTACATTCGTCAAGAGTTGTATTGAAAGCTTCAAGGTTTATCGATGTAGAAGAATTACTACCTTCTGCAGCTAAACTCTTTGACTTTTTTATACCCGGAGGCTTCTTTCTTCCAGCACTCACACTTGGTGATTCTGGTTTGGATCGTTTCCCACTTCCCTCGCTCTCCAAAGGAAGTTGTTGGACCATATGTGGGTCCCATTAGGAAATTTTGCATTGTTTCAAAACGATGCATCAAAGTAAAGTGTTTTCCATGATTGAGTTTTGCATAATACCCACGTTGGACAGCGTCCCCGCCTGAGTTTCCACTTTTCGGGTGTCGTAGGATATAACCATACGCCATAACCCATTTTGAAACCCACTTGTTGATAAAATCCCAACGTTGTTGCATGGACTTAATGGTCCGTTCTTTTATCTCTTCAAGGTTCTCTACCCGTGCCTCTTCATATAACTTCCAAATTGCAGCCCATAAGCCGGCTTTAGTTCGTTTTGTATTTATGGTAACGTTCCCACCGGCATTGATGTAGCCTAAAACAAGCGCCTTATCTTCAGCTATACTCCATGCACTAGCTTTTTTATCGTTGGGGTCTTCTCCAGTAATGTCAACAACATCATCGTCGAGATCTTCTAGATCTTGAGCTTCCCGCACATCTTCTGTTGGAGAAGCAGTGCTACTAACATTTACTCTTGGAGATTGATCCATGGGTTGGGTAAAATGTTGGGACATGGCAAATAATGGGACATTTTGTGAAAATGAGCTCCCATGAAATTGGTGAGGAATTGAGATGTGTAATTCGGGTTTATAGGTCTTTGGTGGCTACCAAACCATTGCAAAGCAGCTTGAAATTGTGGATTATTGAATATACTCGGATCAAAAGGGGGAGTGTTTGAATTGTATTGAGGATTTGGATTATTTTGGAAAATTCATATTTCTTCCAAAATTATGATTATTTTCATCCATTACAAAAGAAAATTATAAAAGGAGAGGAAAGAGAGGAAGGAGTGAAAAAAAATGAAAAATTGAAGTGCATAAAAAATGGCCAAAATTAGGTTCATTTTATAGAGAAAAAAAAAACAACCGTTGGTAAAATCAGTTTTTTAAAATATGTTACCGTTTGTGATTAATTACCGTTATAATTTTTTTGAGCTAGTAAAATTATGTAACAAAAAAACAAATAAAAGGTTGACACTTGTCAGCCAATAGCAGGTCAATTTAAAAATCTAGCCGTTACAATTTGCTTTGCTATTTTGATGTTTCTGACCGAGTGTCAGGAGCTTTTCATTTTTCTTTTTTTTTATTTAGCAAAACGTTGCCGTTTGTTGTACAAAATTGTTTCAAACGGTGGGTTTCGGCTGTTTGGCTTCATCCTCTTGGCACAAAGGACGAGGTGCTCAATCCTTCACCAGATGAGGATTGTTTTAGAATCCTCTTCCCCTTGAGGATCCTCTATATTATCCAACATCAAAGAGGACTACTCCAAATCAGCAAAAAACCCCCATACAAGAGGACATATATCCTCTTTGATATTTATGCTCTTAGGGGTGTCTATTCGTTTTCCGGTTTAAAGTTAGGCTAAATTCAATCCGATCTGAAATAAAATTCCGCTTTGATTTTTCATATCAAATCTGATCCAAATTTCTTATCAAATCCAATCCGATCCAATCCAAATTAAAATTCAGTAATTTGAATACGATAAGAAAAACCAAATTTAAATCTGTTGCAAATTTTAGAGGCTAATGCAATTATAAAAATAAAAATGCAATCATAAAAATTCAAGTTTAAAAATATAGTTGTACATGATTAATACAAGTATTAAAAACATAGTTTTACATGATTAATATTAATATAATTAAACATTGTTTTATGTGATCAATATAAACGATCTTTATTTTTAAAATCACGAATTCATATTTCTGTTATTTCGTGTTTTGGGTCCATACAAGGTCAATTCGATCTAATCTGAAAATCTGAATGTTCAATAAATATCAATTCGATCCAATCCGATTTAAAATTTGGATCCGATCCGAATTAAACATTCGTTTGGATTGGGTTGGATTGGATTTCGGTTTTAATCCGGATTATGGACACCCCTAACAATACTGCTAGAATAGTTTGGATGAGGGGTGGAAGCCTTAGCATCACGACTAAACAAAATGAAGATCTTTCTCTCTTAGATTGGATCCAACATTGTATACAACTTTTTGTTAGTTAGGATGATATTCGGAGTAGTCCTCGCATAATTACTTTGCATGTTTTGAATGTATTGAAAACACACAATCTTTTTATACGAACAACCTACTATAGAAAATCCTTAGTCTTCTCTCTTTAATGGTGGTAGGCACCCACCTGATTTTTATGCAGCACAATTGGGAAAACTTCCAACATGGAATGATTTGGTTCGAATACAAATTGAAGGTTTGTGGTTCAAAGACACATAAAGCAGGTAGTGGTTGGTCCCTTGATAATTATGATCATCTGGACTACGGGATTATTGGAGGTAGTAATTTCGAGTACAAACTTTTAATTCGAAATCGCTTGCATGTTTGTATGGGCTACAATGGGCTTTGAATTCTATCATTTAGTCCACTATTGTGTTTACTAACTCATATAATCTAGTCACTCTTCTTCGAGGTGGTGGTCAAGGAGACATTGATAACTTGTGGCTTATTCAACACATTCAACTTTGTGGATCAACATTTCAACATTGGAATAAATAGAAGGCTAAGACCACGTTGCAAGAGAAGTTGCAATACATTCAATTTGCTTTAATTTTTAATACTATGTAATTTGTTTTAAATAAATTTTTTTTAAACCTAAGTAAATTAAAAAATCAAATCACGATAGAAGCTGCAATACATTTAATTCGCTTTAATTAATAATACTATGTGATCTGTCTTAAACCTTCGTAAAAAAAAAAATTAAATAAATAAAAAATAAAAAATTAAATAAATAAAACCTATTACTTATCTTTACAAATTGAAATTATATTTTACTAAAGTTATTTTTATTAAATGTTGCAAAGTATTTAATTAAGGAGAAGAGAACATGCCTAAGAATATATATCAAAGGGGTGCACTTGCAACAGATGGAATACCAAAGGAAGATTTAAATTTCTAAGCAACTAATTCGGATTAATTGGAGTGAGAAAAACACGAAGCAAAGTGAGGAAGTACTTGATTCTTACTAATGGTTAAAGAAAGATCGCTGGACAACAAATATATCTAAGAGCACAAAGCTAATCAAACCTAAAAAACTTGATTCTTGAACCATCGTTTTGCTAGGGACAAAAACATGCAACGCAAAGGAAGAGTTACAGGGACACATGCCCGCATCAACGCCCATGCAGAGCACCTTCTGAAATAAAAAAAAAAAACTGCCTCAACCCATCAGCTGCTGAGCCCCCGTGATTAATAGTTTCTTCTAAAGGGTGGAATGCTAATTTTGCTGAAACTGTAGCAGAGCTATGTACTGTCACAGACCACAATCAAATAATCCTGCAATGAAAATACATTTGCCACATTGTAACAAGAATAGAATTGATAAAATATCAGCTATCATAGCATATATTGTTATTTAAATCTATTTGACAGCAAAACATTCCCATACGAGGAGCAGGAAATTGGTTCTCTGGTTCTTTACCCTGGTTTAAATCTTTACAATTGACTAAAAGGTCACATTACACAGCTACCAAGCTAGACGCCACCAACTTTGTTGTTTTGTTATTCGTATGAAGGTCAAAAGATAATTGATACAACTATCAAACTGGCATGAGACTGTCCCATTCACCCTGCTCTTTGGAAAACAGCATTGCCCCCTTCAATCTTAGAAATTTAGCAATGTGATGGTTGATATTCAACAAAGCTGAATGAGCATCAGTAAACAAAACCTTACAATATACAGTTATCCTTCTTGTTTGTTCTAGATGTAATAGAATTAAATTTATCAGTTTTCATTCAAATTAAATCTGCACTGGAAACAGTATACAATTGCTACATACACACCTAAGGTATTGCCCCTTAGGTGAGGCCTAATTAGAGGTATTGGATAGTAGTTTAGTATCACAAAGTATCTTAGGAGTTTAGTAATGCCAAAAATTTGCAGCTTATTGCAATGAAATGAAGACTTGAGTAAGGTGTAGGGTGCCTTGCATTTTTGCAAACACAGGTATATATACAATAACTAAATCACACAGATACTCCAGTCATTGTGTACATCACAAGATAACATACCTCATTATTTCACATAACCCAAGGAACCATTTTCCATGTTAACATCCAAGTTCCAGCCTCTGAACACATAGCAACCATTATATAAAAATATTTAGACACAGGTAACCCTTAGAATTTGTAAAAAAAATGTCAAGAATTGCAGTCACTCAATACACTACCTCTCAGCAGCTTCTTTCCTTAATTCTTCAAGATGACTTTCAATTTTCACACAAGCTTCTTGAATTTCAATGTTTTTCAAACAAAGCTCCCTCCATTGTGCAGATAAAACATTTAGCTCATTGCCAGCATTTTGCTGATAAATTATATCATTAGTTAGATTACAACTTTTCACTAAACAAACTGACAAAATTCAAATTTACAAGTACTTGAAAAGAGAAGCAAAATAATCAAAACCAAGTCACCTGTTGAAACTTTCTTTCCCTGTTCACAGTTTCAATCTTCTCACCGTGCTCAGCAGCTAATGCTTGCAATCTATGTCACTCAAAAGGCAAATCCATTAAACACACATAAAATTGAATGAAAAAGAAGCTTCAAAAGTAGTTGAGTCAAATCAATACACCACCAAAGCAAAGGTCCAAAATTACACCTCATGGCACTCTACAGAGACAAAGAGTAATTCTAATATATTCTAGGAATCTAAGGTCATTTAAGAAATAAATTACTTATGAACACCGACAGGATAAGCATTGTCTGATTCTACCCATCCTCCAAATGAAAAGAAAGTTATGAATTGTTTACACATGACCCAATACAAAAGGAACAATTTTGGACTATCTAACAAAATTTGGCATTTATTGTTAAATGCCTAGAAGACAAAATTATACGTTAAAGTAAAAGTTTTGAAGTAACACGATCTTAAATCTACCATAATCATATTCTGGACAAGGAATAATATATTATGTAGAAGAATGATATATTCATAGTAAATATATGTCTCTACATACATAAATCATTCTTGTGCTTCTTTCATATTTCACTACCAATAGAGATTACTCCCTCCGTCCCATAATACGTGGGACGTTGGGGTGGACACATAGTTTAAGAAAACCACAAGTGGGTCCATTTAAAACATTTGTTTATAATATAAAGGATCCTCTTTTGTATTTTTGTATGGTAAGAAAACAAAAAGTGGGGAAGGTGGGGTAGTGAGGAGAGAAAATGTAGGATTTAATTGGGTTTTGGGGTTTGTGGTCCCAAAGAGAGTATAGAAAAATATTTTTTTATTAGTGGTCCCATTCCATATTTAGTAACGTGTCAAGTATTTTGGGACGGATGAAAATAGTAAATGTGTCAAGTATTATGGGACGGAGGGAGTATTATTAAATATGTATTTGTTCCAATCAAAGCATAGTTTTTCTTTTTCTTGTAATTCAAGGTCCAAATGAGAAGAGATAAAAGACAGGCAACATCCATCAACAAGTAAAACTGAGTTTAGACTCTTTCAAAAGGCCATGAAGCATTGTGTTCAACATACAAATACATAAAAAATCAAGCAAAGAGAAGCACATCCTCAATATATAGCAAACCATCCACTTCTGCTCGCATCAAAACATTACATTTAGAACAAGCCAAACTGAACCAACATAACAGCCTTTTCAAATCTCTTAGCCCAAATGACAGCCTTTTGTAATACGTAACAAATTCAATGGTTAAAATTTTAAAACATGGGCAGTGAATAGAGGCAGTATCATTGCTCAGAGGAAAATGCACGACAATAGCAAAACAAGAAGCATTTTCGCTACTGTTTAGAGTAAATGGGCCAATATAAATCAAAGGCTATGCACACAATCAATAAGCATAGAGCCAACACATAACACTAACAAAAATTAATGTCATGAACTAAAGGTCAACCAGCATAAGCAATGGTGCAGAACTCTTCAAAGTCGACTTAGTCTTTTGAGGTATTATCAAGCACTCATGCCAAGTTTATTAGAACTAAGCATCATCTACCAATTATGATGCCTGGACTTGGATAAAAGTTCTCATATCTATAAACCTAAAACTTATCTACAATGTTATCCAAACTAGGGGGTGAAAGTTATTCAGATTTAATCCAAAGTTCAATCATCCCAAATAAAAATACTAATTCGGATTCAATTAAAACCCATGCTGACTTTGCTCCATTGGATTGTCGGGATATATGACTAAGGTGAGGGAGGAAAGATCAAAGTGTCGTAATGGGATTGTTTACTCAACCAACAAATCTACAAAAGTATGTACAAGCACAGAAAATGATATGGCATCTTCATACACAAATAAATAAATAAAAATAAAATAAAATAAAATCATCATACGTACTCTTCAAAAAAAAATATTAAATTATATTACATGTAAGAGTTCTTAAGAGCACACCAAAACCATGTCAACAAGGTTATTTTTTTTTTCCCTAGTATACCAAACAAACTTAGTTCTCAAGAGAATGTGAAACCCAAGAAATAAACATATCCCGAGGAGCCATTTAAGAGTTAAGGAGCCACTAAAAGCAAATCAGTTTCCTTCCTTAATTAATGCTTCCTCAATTTTTCTTACAAACAACATTTCGGTTTTTCACATTTGCCAATGCATAACATCAACAATTAAAATTATAATATTAGATTTTTATAAATTTAAGACGAATCTAACAAGATCCCATACGACTATTTTTCTTTAAAGTATAAATCAAAAAACTTCCTCCGTACTTTTAAAGCGCAATGTTGGAGATTTTGCACTATTCACACCACCTCCTTTAATTGTCTTTTGTAATTTATTTGTTGGAAAAAACATATTCATGTGGTATCTTGTTAGATTCGTTTGGATACACACTTTCACAATATTTAATTTTATAATTTTTAATAAAGTACAAGATATTAATGGTATAAAAAGTGCATTGGCAAGTGTGTAGACCCTAACGTTAAAATTAAAAAAGAAAACGGGAAGTATGTAATTGAAGTTGAGTATGTAAATAGTGTACACTATTAAAATGCTGCAAGTAAAAAATAAAAAATAAATGAAGTATATTGTTATAAATTTAAACATTAATGTTCCAAGAGTTCTCCTTTCCAAAGTTCACCAAAATGAGGAACATATGTTTCCATTATGATGTTTACATATGACCCAAAATCCCTAACTATATAGTATCATATAATCCGCTAATCTATCAGCCGCAGAGCCGAAATCAATTGATCCGAAAAAGTTGGACATTGATACTATTTTGGATAATGATTATCTGATTTTTGAATTGGATATCAGTATATCACATATTAAACCTGCAATATGAAACTTTGGGGTCATTTGGACCTTTAACAATTATATTTACTTAGATATAAAATCAAAATAAAAGAAAACTCACTTTAAGTTCTCTGATCCACCCATTTCCCCAAATTGATCGTCTTCTACCTCCCCCTCTACTCTCCTTCCTATTTGTACATTTCCTATCACCAGCCACCACAAATCCTTGGTTATGCTATCCATTTCTGATGTGAGTCTTTTCTTGTTCTCCTCCCTAAGTGGTGTTTTTAATGAGCAATGGTAGATCTAGGCAGATTCCAATGCAACCTAAGTGGTGGCATATGTGGAACATACCTTATCAATGGAAGAGGTGTTGAAGCGGTGGGGTCAAATGGGGAATTTAATGAGTCTTAATTGTGACTTAAGGGTCATGGAGGGATTACATAAGACGTGTTGTGTGATGACAGGGCTATAATGGTGGCTTTGGATGGTGGTGGGGCTCTTATTTTCCAACAAAGAGTAGCAACCACGAAGAAAGACATTTTGCTTAGTAAAAATTCTAGAATAAACCCGGTGAACAATATACAGACCATCTAGTATATCATTTGAAAGGTGATTATATCATACGAAATGTGATTATAATATTCTAAAGGTGTAAGTATATCATCCAAAAGTGATTATATCATCCAGAAACTGATTATATTATTCGCAATGAAAATGTATCATTCAAAAAGTGAATGTATCAATAAAAAATGTATCAAACAGTAATTATATCATTCGAAAGACAATTATATCACCCAAAAGATAATTATATCATCTGACTAAATTATTTACAATACGAATATATCATTCAAAATATGACTCACTAACAACATAATTATATCATCTTAAAAAGTAATCATATCATCTAGAATGTGACTATTATTTGGGAGTGTCAAAGATTAGGTCTACAATAATTTAGTGTCCGGGTTTATATAAGACCTTCTACTTGCTATGTGTAGACACCTAAAAACGTCTCATCGACCAAAACCCTTAGGTTTATACCTTTCACGCCGTGGACCGTAAAGAGAGCTTCGAGTATATTACAAATGCATAGGAACACTTAACGAAGGAATTGTGATTAATTAAGAATAACTAAAGTTTAGAAGAGGGTGTACGAGAATCAGAGACCTTGAAAAGGCTCCGGTATTTATAACGTGAAGAGATAAAGAAGAGAAAGAATTGTCGAGAAAGCCGCATGCACTGGCGTCAGAACCCGGTGGAGGGCTAGGACACTCCCGCAGCTACAGGAGGAGGAGCAAGCTCCTCGTAGTTCCAGAAGGACATGGGCTCCGCCAACTTGGGAGCTTCACCACATTTCCTACCGTGGTGTCGTAATTGACCTACACGATGAGAAATGTGTTGCTGAGAACATGATGAGGCTCCCAAGTTAGCAGAACCCATGTCCTCCTAATTGAACTACGAGGAACCTACTTCTCGTCCTCTTCTTTCGGAATAGAAGCTCCCATAGTGTCGCGTCGCCGATACATCGTGGCGCATCGCACTGCTTTCCTAACTTTTCTATCTCTTCTTTAGCACTCCACGCTATAATTACAGGTCCCAAACACCATTTTCTAATTCTCGTACACCTTCTTCTAAACTTTACACTTTCCTAATTAATCACAATTGCTCCTACACATTCATACTATACTCAAAGCTCTGTTTACGCTACACGACGTGAAAGGTAAAAACAAGAGGATTTTGGCCGAAGAGATATTTTTAGGTGTCTACACTTTTAAGTTGTTTTGACATTGAGGTTTATTCCTCATCTTGGTATATTTCTACAACTATGCCCTTAATAGGTAAGGTTGATTGACAAACTATACGATAAGAATAAAATACTGAAGTTAGACCTTGTTTGTTTACCTCAATTTCACTTAAGACCGGAATAAATAAATTGTTAACAAAACATTAACAAGTTTAAATTATATCTAATAAGATTCATAAGTTCAAATAAGATAAAATAAGTTTTAAAATGCTTTGATAAGTGATAAGGGTTAACAAGGGCTACCTAAGTAAAATTTACAAATAAATTAACTTTTAATAAAATCAGATAAGTCAAGGTAATAGATTGTATCCTTAGATCAAGTACTCTGGAATGATTAGTAAAAAAAGATTTCATGAAAGCCATTGCAATTATTTTATTTATTTTTTTATAAATAAATACTTCCAAAACAACTTCATTAGAATTTGATTATGGTCCAAAATTTTAGGCTACTTAAGATCTCACAAGATAAATGGAAAGTTTATAGGATATTGGATATCAGAAATACTTTTTATGAGAAATTTTAGATATTCGGGTACATAGTATATAAATGTGGCCGTTACATCGCGATTCGGCCGGTATGTACCGGATTCCAAGCCTACCGATCTGAGATTTCCCGATTTGATGTGGTGTTTTTTAAAACGACGAGTTTTCAGCCGATTCAACCGATACGAACTAAAATTCGCCCGCATTGACCGATATTATCTCACATATGGTTAATTTCAATGAAGTTCTTGTTTTAAAAAGGAAAAGAAAGGGAAAAAACGGAGAAACCTCCATTAAAATCAAAAGAGTTCTTTATTGAACTCGAAGAGGAGAAAAAAGGAGTTTTTTTATTTAGATAAAATCCATAAGTGGGGTAGGTGGGGATAGCGGGGCAGGTTTTTCTTAAAAAAAATTAAACTTCCCCACGTTGATGTACTTGAGCCAAGTATTTAACTTTACTTTTTTTTAAAAAGAAAATAGGTATTTAACTTTACTTTGTACAGCTGTGTAGTGTGTACTATCCTAACTTAATACTTACTCCTTCCAATTTATTTTTTGTAGTGAAATTCGACTATCATTTGGGCCAAAAAGTTTAAATCATATTGATTAATTATAAAATTTAAATATAAGATACAATAAAATCCTAAAATATAGTTTTTAGTTTAATAAATTTCAAACAAAATTCTGCCGCTACAACCGCGACCTAGCCCGCGACTAACGCATCAATTCCATTACCGTGATACCACGACCGTTTCCGCAATCGCGACCGATACCGTAATTTTATTCTATGTTCGGGTTTGTATGTAATGTTTTCAAATCGGAATAATATCTTATATACTCCTCTCGCCCTTAAAACGGATTTTTCACCATATACCACTAAGTTAATGCGTAATTCACCATATACCACACGAAACTTTCTAATACACCAAATACCACTTAGTTAATGTACATTAACACAAAATGCCTTTTTTGGTAACTGCCGTTAGTCAGCCGTTTGGGGTAATTTACTAATTCACCATATACCATTATTTTATAAGTTATTTCACCATAGACCTTATGTTTAAAGTTATTTCACGATATACCCATAATTTTACAAAGGTTTGTGTTTTAAAAAAAAAAAACTAGCCGTTGAACAGTTATAACGGCTAGTTTGTGTATATAAATGTAGTACTTTAGGGTAATTTTACATAGGTTCTAGGTTTGATAAAGCAATTGATATGGAACCTAATGAGCTGACAGAGTATGCTAAAGTGGTTTTGGAGCCAAGGAGTGATGAGCCTAGGTTCTGGTGGTGGAGAATTTGAAGTCAGGGATGGCCATGTCAAGTTCCCTGTCACTTGGGAATATGACCTGTGGGTGTGGGAAATGGCAAGGATCATGGTGTCAGGGCCATTTACAACCAAAGACTTGAACGCAGGGATTTTGTTTACATTAATCATTTCAAGGCTACAAATACAATAACCATAAACATAATTACTCCTATTTTTATTGCTGCATTTACTATCTTTTGCTGCTTTGCTACTCTTCTCTTGAGCTCCTTCAACTCTTGCTTCAACAAGATCTCACCTCCATGCGTGTCTATCCCTCCCCTGCTTTGATTTTCATAACCCGACGGGACATTTTTCTCCACATTACCCTTGCACCACCTGAATGTCTCACATACATCACACTTATAGTACAACCTTTGTGGATTTCTGCCGAATCAGAGCTCCTTATTGCAAACTTCCTACCACAAGAACAAGCTTTGTTTGGCACTCTTACGTACGAAGAATCGAAAGATGATGATGATGATATCGAGTGTGTGGACATCTTTGCAAATGCTTTTAGAAGCGTGACTTGGTACGTGAATCACTAAAGTACTACATTTATATACACAAACTAGCCGTTATAACTGTTCAACGACTAGTTTTTTTAAAACACAAACCTTTGTAAAATTATGGGTATATTTTGAAATAATTTTAAACAAATGGTATATGGTGAAATAACTTATAAAATAATGGTATATGGTGAATTAGTAAATTACCCCAAACGGCAGACTAACGACAATTACCAAAAATGGCATTTTGTGTTAATGTACATTAACTGAGTGGTATTTGGTGTATTAGAAAGTTTCGTGTGGTATATGGTGAATTACGCATTAACTCAGTGGTATATGGTGAAAAATTCGCCCTTAAAAATGTTCATTCAATTCATATAATCATGTAGCACATTTGTTGTGGGCCATTCTAGAATTTGTTGTGTGAAAAAGTAAATGTGATTAGATATCATTTGTACATTTTTATTGTGAGAGAAAACACTAAATGTGATTGGGGACAGTGGGTATTTTTAGATTGAAATGGGAGAATGTATAATTGTGGTCCCATTCCTAAATTAAAAGTGTTTAAACTAATCGTGACGAATGAACAAGAACAATGTGTAAACTATACCAAAATAGAAATTGTGGAAACTATAGCAACTTTCAATGCTTAGACTTATGTAGGCCTTAAAAAGAAACTCCCAATTTGATATCATGTACGCTAGGGGTACCAACCAATTGTCACAATTTCGATTGTAAGTTCTTTTATGTAAAGAAAGGTTACCTCTTCGACAAAAGAAAAACATAGCTAATCAAGTTTTCTTGTGGTTAAAGGCATTCCTTCATAAAAGAATGTATTGCTTTGATAGAGGATTTCTTTTGCTCACTTGATTTAGTATTAGAAAAGGATGACAAATTTTTTAACATTCAAGACCCAAGTGATATAGTTTGAGCCAAAAGTGGTTTATAAATCACATCCTTAGTAAGGTCGGGCATGATTGTAAATTTTTGATACTTAGGTGGATGCACAAAGATTAGCTAGAAGCCAAGAAGGTCAAATCTCACAAAATAAAGAAGTGGTCAAGCAATGGGTGTCAAAGAAAAATGCTAATTCTAGTTCGTAACTTCTCTATTTGCTTCAATCTTCTTTATTTAAAAAGTTATAGTCACAAAGAAAGCAAAGGCCACATTAAACCTTAAATCTTCTCCATCTTCATAGGAGTACACAAAACTAGAAATATATCCAATAACAAATAGAAACATTAAATTAAGGAAATAAATGGCCGTTTATGTGACCCTTTCATCAGAAAAGTAGGTAATACAAGATGATATCAAGACAACCACCAGGAATAATTTAGTCTCACCAAGCTTGTAATAAATCCAAACCAAATTGAAAGATAAAGAAACAAGATAATGACATTAATCCAAAAATTCTCTTACTCCCAAGAAGACATCTTTTACGAAGCACCGAATAATGGTAAGTAAATCATAAGGTATGGCTTTAAAAACAATGTTCAATTGAAATTTTTGCTAGTCAACAGGTCTATACTTCCCACCTAATCCCATGAGATTATAGTATGCATGAAAAGTACAACTTAACCCTATAATTAAGTATAGTAATGTAAGTTGCATAGTATTTTACTATAAATCACCTTTATAGAAATTTTTCCTCTCTATTTATTCACTAAAGTTGGATCCTGAACCACCCACCCACTTTATTTCTCTCTTAATTCTATAAAAATTTTAAACATATGCTTAAGTTAAGGACAAAAGGAATACTTTGGCATTCAACACATACACTTACCAGCACAAGAAAAATGTTTCCCATCTACAATGAATAAAGAAGCACATTATACCATTATACAAAATAGACCATAATTCATGACAACCCAGTACCTTGTAATATGTAAATCAAAATGAAATTAGCAAAGTATCAGCATTAAAAGGTTTTATAGCTACAACCAATATGGGAAATGGTAGAAAACTCCCACCCACTCTTCCCTTTCCCCATCCCACCCCTATAAAGAGAAAAATGGGATAGAATCTAAAGGAGCACTACAGATGTGTAAGAGAAACTAACCGGGTTAAAGACGCCTCAAGCCGTTGGTTGTAGTGCTTCCAGACATCAGGACCACACTTAGACATTAGCTCCAAATTTTCAAGCCTAGGGAGAGCATTAATCATTAAAAAGGAGCTTGTGACAAGAGATACGAAATAAGCAAGTCTACACAAATTGAAGTTGATTAAATAAGGGCAAAAGGACTTAAATAAGAGAGTATGCCTCTCATAGATACCAAAGGAGATGTAATTAATGCTGGTGAACTTTGTGAAAGCCCTTCAATACAAACCAGCAACCAGACAAGCTATTCAATCAGGACATACTAAATTTATTTCCAACAGCAAGTATATTCGATCTACTTGATGTACAGCACATAATTTTCAAATAAAATTGAAATTATACGATATAGATATCATATCACCTTATCTCCTGATGCTGTAGCAAGCGCTGAGCTTTTTGAAGAGCCTGCTTCCAAGCTGTTTCATCATTCTGTTTATTCAATGATGGAGCATCTGGTATATACCGAGATGTATCAAGTGGCATTGGAGGCTTCCCAGCCCTGACTCGCTCATATTCTCTAGCAAGCATTGGATGATCCTAACATAAACAAACGGATTTATACTAATCACACATGAAATTCAACCACATATTGCATGCATAATATTTGGCCCTCATTATCTTTGACATTATTACAGGCCAACAATGTTGGAGTGAATTTTAAGCCCATCAAAACTTATATTGTATCTCTGACCCAAGTACCCCAGCTCTAGACACCGAATTTCTACGTGCAGAGTAGTCTCAACTAATCTCATGGGGGTTAAAAAAATGTAGAAAACAAGTCATGCCATACCATGTTCAAAAGAGTCATAAGACCCCGAAAATGACCAGCATTCAGCCATCTCCTTATCTATGATCATCTTTTCTATACCTTCTCGACCATTCTTAGTTATAACAATAGTAAAAAGGCACTCTCAACTTCTCAAGCCTTTCCTATATTCATAATCTGCAGTACAAATCAATGATAAAATTCCACGCAACGTACAAAACACGTTACGAGAAGTATCCTAAAGGTCTAAAACAACCCAAAAAAAACATAAAACAGAACTAGCACATACAATAATCAAAGTCTAAAGCAAGGGTCTACTTTGTTAATTTTCCTAAATTCACAATAGTTTCACCAGCATAATCATTAGGGTTCTTATGAATAGAAAACAACAATAAAACAGATTAATTTTACAAAATAGCATCAATTGAAAACAACCCAATTCACAAACATGGTTTAAGCGCATTCCAAAAACCCTAATAGCAAAAAAAAAGTTGGGAAATTTGTAGAGAAAAACCTCAAAATTGAACTTGGGAAGGGGAGGAAGATCCTTAAGAAAATCAGAGGGCCTTTTGGAACTTCGGCGCATCTCTTCCTCAACTAAGCGGTCGACTTCTTGTTTGACGGCAGGGTTACCATAGTCATCGTCGATGTAAGGCAAGGCATCGATGGTTTCTGCATTGGAAGCGCTTGCCCATGGTCGTGCTGCATCTGGTGATGCTTCGAGCATCAATACGTCACCATTTGCAGTTTGAGTCGCCATTTTTGTTCCTACTAACTATGTCTCTGCGTTGCCTCGATTTTGTTTGAGTGTTCACCGCGCAGCAGGCCTTACTGTGGCGTGGTGTTAGGATCCAACCTCTTTCATCGTGTATTTTGCTTTCTTATCTCTTTACTTAGTTTATGTTAAAGACTTTCAATATATTCGTGTAAGTAGTTTAGGTGTTAGAGGAGATTATTGTGTTACTGTCATTTCAGTGTTCACTAGTATTTCTCCACATAAACAATATAAAGCTTTATATGGAGCGATGGTTGAATGAATGAAAAATCTCCTATTCGGGTTGCTTTGCTTTAAGACTTGTGTGTTGATTTAAGCCTTTATAGATATTGTGCTTGCCTTGTTTTAAAGCTCCCCACCAAACCAAGAGACTCTCAAAGACGCCTACATCCTTGTCGGTTCCGCTTGTGCCCGCTTCGAAGTATCGGCCGTCACAAGCCCCGACCCTGCACTCGTTACTAACGATTGCCTTATTGAGATACCTTTGGTCCGTGTTGCTGTGTGCCCACGAACCTCTCTCACTCTAGGCTTGCGTTCTTGTTTCTAAAAGATAAGAGCGCGCCGCACGATCCGGTGTCAAACCACTCGGACCGTGACAGTTGGTATCAGAATCAACGCTGCATCGTTGCCTAAACTCGTGTTCAAGTAGCACGCCAGTGATGGAAGATAATCTCGAATACACCTTCGAACAACGGCTGGCCTGGCTTGAGGGCAAGTCCGAACAATGGGCCTTCCTAGAGGAAAGGGTGCCCAAGCTCGAAGATATTGTGATCAAGCAGGATAATGAAATCAGCAATCTACGTTCCACGGTAGATGGACTGTTGGAGCAACTGAATTGTGTCCAGGCACTAGCTGATGAGGTACTCGACAAGTGTGCCACTATGCATGCTCATCAAGGCTTTGGGGGCAGTGGGGGTGCAAAGATAAAGCCGCCCAAGCCCCAAACCTTTGATGGGGCAAGAGATTCGAAGCAAGTCGACAACTTCATCTTTGACATGGAACAATACTTCCGGATTTGTCAAATAGATGATCCCTTCAAGGTGGATACTGCCACCATGTATTTAGTGGAGGATGCGAAGTTGTGGTGGCGCACCAAATATGCCGACATTCAAGCAAAAAGAATCACGCTTGATAGTTGGGAGGATCTCAAGAAGGAGATCAAGAACCAGTTCTGCTCGGATAACACCGAGTTCGTGGCTCGCACAAAGTTAACCACCCTACACCACAAGACTTCCATTCGAGAATATGTGAAGGAATATTGTGCGTGCATGTTAGAGATCCAAGATATGTCAGAGAAGGATCGGTTATTCAACTTTGTGCGAGGTTTGAAGGATTGGGCGCAACGTGAGATTTGGCGCCAAAAGATAGACACTCTAGCTGGTGCTATAGCAGCAGCTGAGAAGTTAATGGATTACTCACCCGATAAGGGCCCTAATCAGAAGAAGGGGAACAATGGACAAGCAACAAGCACTCCTAGAAGCCAACACCCCGCCTCCCAAGTTAGCTCAAACAATGTTGGGAGTAGGTACAACAAGACTGTAGGGGACGACTCTAGAAGGAGTGGAGCTTCCTCTTCATCAAGTAAGGGAAGCACATCAACCTTCTCAACGGGGAACAGACCCCTAACATGCATCCTCTGTCGGGGCCCTCACAAGTGGTTCGAATGCCGTCATAAGGGAGAAATCGATAGTCTCCAAAAGAAGTTATCGGCGATGACGGTGGAGTCAAAACAGACTAAAGAAGCATGCGAGGTAGAGCCTGATGAGGAAGAGCCCTCAAGGCTGGGAGCGGTGCACATGTTGTACGCCATGGGAAAGGAAGAGCCCAAGGAGAGGTCCAAAAACACTGAGTTGATGTATGTAGAAGTGTTGGTGAATGGGAGGAGGGGCAATGCGATGATTGACACCGGGGCCACCCATAACTTCATATCCCAAGGAGAAGCTCGAAGATTGGGGCTGAAGCCGATTCAAGAAGGGGGTAGTATGAAAGTTGTTAACTCAGCCGCCAAGCCAGTTCATGGGGTTGCAAGGAACATCCCAACAAAGCTGGGGGACTGGAGCGGAAACCTGGATTTCATTGTAGCCACCATGGATGACTTTAACCTTGTACTCGGTATGGACTTCCTACGTGCAAGTAAAGTTGTCCCGATGCCCCACTTGGGGTCAGTATTAGTAACTGGACAACAGCCTTGCCTCCTCAAGACTTGCAAGATGAGAAAAGGGTCTAAAGGCCCCCTCCTTTCGGCAATGCAACTAAAAAGGGGGTTGAAAAGGAACAAACCCACATTCCTTGCTACTCTACCAGTGAAAGAAGATGAAGCCCCTCATGAAATCCCCGCAGCTTTAGATAAGCTTCTCACAGAATTTGAGGACCTCCTCCCCAAGGAGCTCCCAAAGGTGCTTCCTCCTAGGAGGGTTGTGGATCAAGAGATTGAACTTGTTCCTTGTTCGAGGCCCCCTGCTTGAAGCCCTTACCGTATGGCCCCTCCCGAGCTAGCGGAACTTAGAAAGCAACTGGAAGACTTACTAGAGTCAGGATTCATCCGCCCCTCAAAAGCTCCTTATGGAGCTCCCGTGCTCTTCCAGAAGAAACAAGATGGGAGCCTCCGATTGTGCATAGACTACCGAGCCCTCAACAAGGTCACAGTGCGGAATCATTACCCCATTCCGTTGGTGGCGGACTTGTTCTATCAACTAGGGGATACAGTGTTCTTCACGAAGTTGGATCTGAAATTTGGCTACCACCAGGTTCGCATTGCTCAAGGAGATGAACCGAAGACCGCATGTGTGACGAGATATGGAGCATTTGAGTGGCTAGTTATGCCGTTTGGGTTGACCAATGCCCCCGCAACCTTCTGCACCTTGATGAATCAGGTGTTCCATGAATTTCTCGACAAATTTGTAGTGGTGTACATGGATGACATTGTAATATATAGCAAGACCTTTGAAGAACACCTCGACCACTTGAGAAAGGTGTTTGAGAAGCTGCGAAAACATCATCTGTTCGTCAAGCGAGAAAAATGTGCTTTCGCCCAAGAAGAAGTTGGGTTCTTGGGACACTTTGTAGGTAAAGGCCGCATAAGGATGGATCCAAAGAAGATACAAGCAATTCAGGATTGGAAAGATCCAAGGAACACTTCCGAGCTTCGGTCCTTTGTAGGCTTAGCAAATTATTACCGCAGATTTATCAAGGGATACTCCGAGTTAGCCAGTCCCCTCACCGACCTCTTGCAGAAGGATCGTCGTTGGGAATGGTCAGAGAAACAGCAAAAAGCTTTTGAGAAATTGAAAGATTCAGTAGTGAGAGAGCCAGTCCTCGCTCTCCCTAACCCCAACAAACCCTTTGAAGTAGAGACAGACGCTTCTGATTTTGCCTTGGGAGGAGTATTACTCCAAGATGGCCATCCCATTGCATTCGAGAGTCGGAAGTTGAACAGTGCGGAAAGGAAGTACGCAGCACAAGAGAAGGAACTCCTAGCTATTGTGCACTGCCTTAGGGGCTGGAGACATTACTTGTTGGGATCGAAGTTCATTGTCCGCACCGACAATACTACTGCAACCCACTTTCTCTCTCAGCCTAAGTTGATGGGAAGACAGGCTCGATGGCAAGAATTCTTAGCTGAGTTCGATGTAGAGTTTGCATACAGAACAGGGGCTAGCAACAGGGTAGCAGATGCGCTGAGTAGGCGAGCAGACCTGGCACCCCTACAAAGATTAGCCCATTTAACTTCAAACAATGTCGCTACCTCTGTACGTGATCAAGTCAAAGCTTACTTAGGAGATGATCCGATGACAGGAACCATCAAGAAACTGATTGAAGAAGGGAAAACTAGACGTTTCTGGATGGAAGACGGACTCGTCTACACAAAAGGAAAGAAACTCTTCATCCTTAGAGCAGGTGGTTTGAGAAAGATGCTCTTGAGGGAATGCCACGACACGCTATGGGCAGGTCATCCGGGTTGGCAAAGGACACTCAACTTACTGAGCACAGGATACTATTGGCCGGGGATGAAAGAGGACGTGATGAACTACACAAGAACTTGTCTGGTGTGTCAACAAGACAAGGTCGACCGACAGAAATCCGGTGGGCTCCTTGAACCGTTACCAATCCCTACTCGCCCTTGGGAGAGTGTATCCATGGACTTCATTAGTGGCCTCCCAAAGGTGGACCAACTCTCCGCAGTAATGGTGGTTGTAGATAGATTCTCAAAATATGCTACCTTCGTTCCAATGCAAAAGGCATGTGGTGCTGAAGAAACTGCCTCATTATTTTTCAAGCACGTTGTGAAGTATTGGGGACTCCCCAAGAGTATAGTGAGCGACAGAGACACGAGATTCACAAGCATATTCTGGTCAGAGTTGTTTCGGATGTTGGGGTCAGAACTCAATATGTCATCAAGTCATCATCCACAATCAGATGGGCAGACGGAGAGATTCAATGGGTTACTTGAAGAATATTTGCGCCACTTCGTCAGTGCTAATCAGAAGGATTGGGTGAGACTCCTCGATGTAGCTCAACTTTGTTTCAACGCCCAAAAGAGCTCCTCATCAAACAAGAGCCCTTTCAAGCTGACCATGGGCCAACAACCTCTCTTGCCTCACACAGTAGCAGACACCGAGGCCGGACGAAGTACTTAAGCACGAGAATTCAAAAGGGAGTGGGAGCAAAATACAGAGATTGCTCGGGCCTACTTGGAGCGAGCAGCTAGGAGAATGAAGAAGTGGGCTGATCAAAACAGAAGACCGTTGGAGTTTGATGTTGGGGATATGGTGATGGTGAAAGTGTTACCCGAACAACTGAAGTTCTTGAGAGGAAGAGATCGAAGATTGATCAGAAAATACGAAGGCCCCATCCGCATCATAAAACGGATAGGGAAGAATGCGTACAAGGTCGAACCTCCAGCATGGATGAAGATACACCCAGTCTTTCACGTCAGCCGCCTCAAGCCCTACCACCCAGATCAAGAAGACTCAAGCCGCAACATCAGCAACCGAGCCAGCATCAGGAGCAGACAGCGCAGCACCTCTTCAGCAGAGACCTAAGGATCAAGAACTTTAGTCTCCTTAGTCATATTTTGTAAGTCGACAAGGACGTCGACAGCTTAAGTGGGGGAGGATGTTAGGATCCAACCTCTTTCATCATGTATTTTGCTTTCTTATGTCTTTACTTAGTTTATGTTAGACTTTCAATGTATTCGTGTAAGTAGTTTAGGCGCTAGAGGAGATTATTGTGTTACTGTCATTTCAGTGTTCACTAGTATTTCTCCATATAAACAATATAAAGCTCTATATGGAGCGATGGTTGAATGAATGAAAAAGCTCCTATTCGGGTTGCCTTGCTTTAAGACTTGTGTGTTGATTTAAGTCTTTATAGATATTGTGCTTGCCTTGTTTTAAAGCTCCCCACCAAACCAAGAGACTCTCAAAGACGCCTACATCCTTGTCGGTTCCGCTTGTTCCCGCTTCGAAGTATCGGCCGTCACAAGCCCAGACCCTGCACTCGTTACTAACGATTGCCTCATTGAGATACCTTTGGTCCGTGTTGCTGTGTGCCCACGAACCTCTCTCACTCTAGGCTTGCGTTCTTGTTTCTAAAAGATAAGAGCGCGTCACACGATCCGGTGTCAAACCACTCGGACCGTGACACGTGGGAACAAATATTAGGAGATTGGTACATTTTTAAGAGAAAATCCAATTTGAGTAATAACCAAAGTTACTCAAAGGACACGTAGGTCATTTTGCTACGTAAGGTCGGGGTAAATTTGTCAAGCCATGTAAAAGTAAGAAAACGGTGTTATGGGGGGTAAATGTCGTCATAATCTAAGTTGCGCGAAATGTTAGGATTTGCTCCCGGTGGAGTGGAGCAGCGAATTTGAAATTGTTTTGAGAACTAGAGGGGGATTTCAACTCGATGGTTGAAATGATGAAATCAAATGCAGTAAGCGTTCGACTGTGAACGAACGACGACGAATTTCTACTCTATTGTCGATACCATTTTCAGATAGCGAACGGCGAGAGATTCAAAGTCCATTGAACATGCGGCAATACTTGACTGAGATACATACAGACAGTTAAGAAGTCGTTGTTGCAAAGCGGAGAACCATAGTTTATGTAAACAATTGCCACCATTGATTTCATGTCAAAGTTGCTAAATTGCGCACTTCAATTCAACTTTGAACATATGTGTTAGTTGTTTAGAAATGTTTTAGTGATCCCATAAATGCTGTAAAATTTAGTTATCAGGTTTATTAATAAGGTTTTTGCCAAAATTAGGGGTGCCATTACTTTTTGGCAATAGGCTTCACAGGAGTATATTGTAGAATTTTGACTTAATTGATGAAATAGAATGTATGAAAAATTGGTTATGAGTCTTAACCTAAATGGTATGTAAATCATAATACAAAACTTTGAATTGATATTGGTTTTCTAGTAATATTCTACAACACAACAGTAATTTGTTGTATAATGAACAATTGTTCTGGATGATTAGATTGGGTACAAAGTTCAAGTTATGGTTGAATTGATTGGCTAATAGTTCTGGTTATAATATGAAAGTTTACACAATAATGTATTCGTCGATAGTTAAGTTTTGGTAGAATTGACTATGTAATAGTTCTATTTTGATAGGTAAGTTTCCAATTGTATATGTTCATTTGTAGTACTGAAAATCAGTCACTGATGGTAGTCATTTGTCAGGTGTAGAAAGTTAATCCTGCTTGAATTGGATTTCTATAAGTTCCGTTGTGACCGTGTAATTGTTATACATAAGTTCCAAATCGATGGTTGTTTATTTTTAAGGCATGTGTGATTCTTTATTAGGGGATCAATTTTGATGCAATTGATGTTATATTGATGTTGATTCGTTATTAGGTATTGTTCTAATGATGTTATGTCCTTTTTGGTTCATTGTATGAATTTTAGGATTCTAGGAAGGCTCATTTGTAGTGAAGAGATTGATGAATAAACATACTTGCCTGAAGAACATCCAGCTGAAATCAACCTGGTTGGCTGATCAACTGTTGGATGTGTTCAAGGCTAGACCTCATTGGCCTGTAAATTAAATTAAAGGAAATAACTGAGACTGTGAGGAGAGCATATACGGTGATTGTGAAGAAGGATTTTGCATATAAATTCAAGTATTATGCTCACAAAAGACTGCATGGTTCTATAAGAGACCATTATGAAAAGTTCGGGAGATATCTTGAAGCAATGAAGAAGGCTTTTCCAAACACTGATGTGGACGTAGTAACATACAGACATAATAACAGTGGCCCCCTAGTTTTTCAAAGACTATATGTCTGCTTTGATGGTGTAAGAAAGGGATGGAAAGAAAGATGTAGGAAGATCATCTGTGTAGATGCATGTTTCCTAAAAACATTTCTTAGGGGGCAATTAATGTCAATTGTGGGGAGAGATGGCAATGGTTAGATGTATCCCTTTGCTTGGGTTGTGGTGTAAGGTGAAAATAATGCTCCTAGGAGTGGTTTCTGATTAACTTGCAGAAAAGCCTTACTCTTAATGATCAGGCTCGTCCCTGTGCAATTGAGATAAAATAGGCCCTTTTTAAAAAAAATGAAATGCGTAATAATCTCGCGCTTTCTAATAAGTGCTCCGCTTTGATTTTCACGGAGATTTAGAATAAAGAAATAAATGTATTATACTATCATTCAAGCGAAATATGTTGAAAAGCAAAAAAAAAAAATAATAAAAGTGTTTATAGGTTATTGTAAAGGGTAAATAGAGAATGGAAAAATGTTTGTTAAAAATGAATTGAGTCAAAGGACATAGGGATAAAAGTATTAAAATATGTTACAATATTTCAAATTATAGGAATAAAACACTTATTAAAAAAAGACCAAAAATGAAAAATAGAGCACATATTTGAGAGTATTTAAAAACCTAAAGGCTAAAAATGAAAATAGAGCACACATCTAACAAAAGATGGTATCTAATCCTTTAAAACAAAAAAAAAAAAAAAAAAAAAAAGAGAGAGAGAGAGAGAAAGAACGAAAGAAATTCCCAAAAAAAAAACACAAGAAAGAAAGAATGAAAGAAAGAAAGAAAAAAAAAACTGAAAAAAATTAGTCAACTGGAATCGAACCATGAACCTACTAAACAAAGATCTGCACATTTACCACTGAGCCACATCACTCATACCAATATATTTTCTACAACATTTACTATATATTGTATAAAATTTGAGGCCCTAAGCAATATTAGGCCCTATGCGGTTGCGCAGGCCACACTGGCTAAGGGTTGGGTCTGTTAATGATGGTGTAGGATGTGTTCTTGTCTCAAATGAATATCGAGTATTGATTTCTTATTCACTTGTTATTCTATGCACTGCTGTATTCTTTTATACTATTTTTTTGTGTTGCATTTAGTAATATAATTCGTTGTTATTCTATGTAATGCATACCGTCCATTCTAAGGGGAGTATCGGTGGTACTCCCAAAGGCTGAGCATAGGCATTGTGCTAGGCATATATTTGCTAATTGGCATAAAAACTTCAAGGGAGATAATTGCAAGTTGATGTTTTGGAATTGTGCAAAGGCCTATAATTAAGCAGACTACAATGATGACTTAGATGTGCTAGCAAAAGCAGACCCACTTGTTGTTGGAGCATTTAAATCATACAATCCTGTTGTTCTATAGAGCTTTCTTGAAAACAGAGGTCAAGACTGATGTTATTACAAGCAATATGGCAGAAACATTCAATGGATACATAATTAATGTTAAGTAAAAGCATTTGATTTACATGTTGGAAGACATCACGACAACCCTAATGAAGAGACTAGTTAATAATAAGAGGGATGAAGTGATATGATGAAATGGACCACTTACTTATGCTCTAGGATATCCAAGAAATTGATGAAGGAGAACGAAGAAGCTGCAAAATGTGATGTAATCCCATCTACACATACACAATCTGTTCCAAGTTAGCTATTACTTGGACACTCTAACAGTGGATTTGAGGGCAAAGACTTGAACTTGTAGAAAGTGGGACATGACTGGCCTCCCTTATTGTCATGTTGTGGCTGCAATATTTTTCATTCACAAAAATGTAGTAGACTTTGTTGATCTAGCCTATAAGACAGAAGATTACATCAAAACTTATGCGAGCTCCATCCTCCCCAGTTGATGGTGAGAGGCACTGGCCAAGAATTGACTTTGATCTTGATCCACCACCGATCAAAGTGGGGCCAAGACCAAGAAAAACATAAAAGACCCATTTTAAGATCCAAAAAGACCAGGAAAGCTCACTAAGCATAGCATGGAAATGACTTGCAGTTTATGCAAGGAAAAAGGACAAAATAAAAGAGGATGTCGTAACCCTGCATCTGCTATACTCCCACCAAGGGACAGGCCTAAAAAGACCCCTATAATATAAGAACAACAACCCCTGCCATAATCCATTGCCCATCACATAGATACTACAGAACCCTCTAGACTAGGGATGACAATATTAGATGGATATCCGCTAACTCGATCCACCAGTTTAAAATAAATGGACGAAAACCCGAAATAATATGATAAAAAGCCGGTGACGGATGGAGTGGATGATGGATCGGATCGGATGTGGATGAAGATTTTTTCACGCTAACCATCCACCCACCCGTTTAACATATATAAAGATTTTTATTAATCTTAGAACTTTAATTAAAAAAAATTTAAAATATACAATAAAAATACTTTATTTTGTTGTAAATTAATTTTTTCAAAGAATATGTAGTTAGTACTTCCTTTTTATTTGAAAAATAATAATAAATAATTTATGGTAAAGTTAATCATAAATTAAATTTTATGTGAAGTTTTTTTTCATAAAATGTTCATCCATTAGTCACCCGATTTACCCGTTTCATCCGCGGATGATGGATGGACAGATATGGATGATGGGTGAAGCGGGTGATGATGGATATGGATGAAGCTATTGGAATGATGGATGGATGCGACTGAAGCTCCACCCGATCTGAATCCGATCCATTGCCATCTCTACTCTAGACTAGGAAGAGGGCAGAGTAGTCACCAAAGGTGGTGGTAGTAGGGGGCAAGGGGAGGATTTAGGGGAGGGAGAGTTGGTGGAATAAGGAATGGGGAAACAACCACTAGGGGAGGAAGAAATGCAGGCATGAATGGGGAAGTAAGCAACAGGGGAGGAAGAACTGATGGCAAGGGTGGAGAAACAACTGTGACGAGAGGAAAAGCTGGTGGCAGGGGTTCTAGCAGGGAAGGTAGAAGGGGTTTTAGGGGTGGCAACAAAGTTTTCCTCATGGATTTGGTTCTTTTGTCACATCTAATGGAACATCGATCTATGACAAGTGTAAGTGTTTTCCCTATTTTTTTTTTTGGGTAAAAACAGAGTTTTTTTTTCTTGTACACTAACTGATCAAACTCCTTTTTTTTGTGTATTGCAGGCACCAGGAAGTAGTGTCCTTCAATATGTCTTTGCCCTCACAAGCACCTACTCTTTTAACTTCAGCTAAGGATCAACTTTTGCAAATTATGGACAGAATTGACTAATGCTTGTGATTGTAGCTTAACTTAGTTTCAGTTGCTTAAGATTAGTTTAGGCACTTTCTTTTGGTTTGCCTTAGGGTTGTAACCCTTATGACACTTTTTGTTATGTATTTTCTAATGACTAATATCAAGTTATATTATGTTAATGAATTTTGAATAACAATGCACCTTTGTCATTTATATGATAAGCATTCGAAGAATATACTTGTGTGCAATTGTAAGATCAAACAATTAATGAACACCAAAAGCAATATACATACTTCAAAATATCATCATATTCATTTGGTGCAAATATATTACAATAACCCCTAGATGATGCAGCACTTAGTTTTAACATCCAAAACCATGTAACCCCACAAAAGTACTACTACTGCTGCACTATTCTACCATACTGAAAATACTACTAAGTACATAACATCAACAACCAACATCATCATCATCATCTACTGATATTTGCCAAAAAAGACCTAAACCCCACAACACTAACCCACTAACCTAGAATATACCCAAAAACCATCAACATTCCAACCTACACAGTACTACATACTTCACTTCATTAGCAAGATTTTAGTGAAAAAGGCCTAAGAGAAGATCAAAGTCAGCATTAACTTCTTATCAGTGTTGTTCTCCTACATCTCAAACGGTGTTTCAGTAGCGTCAATCCCCATTTCTTCAACCTTGTCAACCAATTTCTCTTTTTTTGCCTTTAACTTTCTAATGTTCTCCTTCAGCAACTCAATTTTGTCCTTCAATTCAAGAATAATAAAATCCTTGTCAATGATGAGAGCTTGCAGATCGCGAACATCATCTACCTCATCAAGCCATTTGAAGAAACCACACGTCCTCTATTCCTATAAATTCATTCAATTAATTCCCAAATCAAACAGAAAACATTAAAATTAAACAACGAATTCACAGGAGTGATTTTATCGGCTAATAAACACCCGTAAAAGCGCTTCCCTTTTGTCGGACCATCGTACTTCACTGTCCTTGACAGAGCAACCTCAATGTGGTAGCAATGAATTGGGTGCCCTTGTAAGGAGCTTGATTTCTTGGACCTTGAAGTTGAGCCAAGGGAGTGATGACTTGCCATTTCAGGAGATAGCAACAATGGTGAAACTTGCAGAAGAAGATTTGGAAAGGGATGAGGAAAAATGAATGAGGGGTTGGGAATTTGAAGAAAATTTTGTTAGAGAGAGAGAGATGTAGAGTAGGGGGAGTTAATAGGAATTAATGGTGCTCAACGGTAATTTTGAAGGATTACTTGTTGAAAATAAAGGAATATTGTGTTAATCGATAATTAAATGAAAAAGAAGATGGGGTAAAAGGTGGGATTGTTTTCAGATTTCGAAAAGGTGGAATTGTTTGGAGTTAAAAAGGCAAAGGTGAGATTATTAGTTTTCATTTTTCCTAAGATATAATAGACCATATACACAAATTTGACAAACTCCTCACTGCCATTAAATTTTTTTTCTCATACACATTTACACAACTGATTTTACATGAAATTATTGCACAAAATAATATTATTATGAATTTAATTATCATAATCAAAACCATTGTCTTGTAAACAAATATCCCTTTCATATATAGGTAATCAATAATTTCAATAGCTGAAAAATAATTAATTAACTAATTGTATAAACCATAATATTATTAAAATCCTACTACACCCCAACGACCACAAAGAAAGTAATTGTAGTATTGGAAATTTTCTTTGTAGAAATTATAATTATAATTATAATAACAACAAATATACAACATAAATATGTATACAATATACCCACATGAAGTCATAAACTGTCGTCCTAAAAGGTCAACATTCTTATAATTCTTTCCTTCATCCATATATTGTCGTATCAACATTCTTGATATGCCCATCAATATAAACTCGAAAGAAAAAACATATATAATATAATTGACATGAGCGTCTATTTGTTCTTGATGGTAGTCGCGTAGGCATCTAAAAGTTGCATCTCCATAGATGATTGTCCACCACATAAAGTTCTAAATACCTACATAACCACGACTGTTACTCGGAGCTGCATTTCCATAGTCACTAACAATAAAATAAAACATCAAGTTAGCAAATGTAACTAGATCACATTATTGTGTGTCAACACAGTTATTTTGCTTACCTAAGTTGTGTCTAAAACTTTCTTGGGAAATAAGGGATATTGTTGCATTCATCACATAGTTTAAACGCAGCTCCAATTTTCCCAGGAAAATTATTCTGCCAAAAGAAAAAAAAAAGATAATGAAATACATGTCTTGAATAAAATACTCCATGAGTGCAAACCAAAGGACTAGGATGATGTTTGCTTCCCATTCTAGGTAATTACATACACGAATAGAACCTACGTCTAATTGTTTTTGCACTTCTTATTTTATTTTCAAACCTACTTCGGGTTTCATACATCGAAGTTTTTGTTTCACAAGTTTGGATGTAGGGTTCAAGTGAATTGTATGTTCCGCAATTTCTCTATTTATTCCAAGCATGTCCTTGTATGACCAAGTAAACACGTCCTCAAATACTTTAAGTGTCAATATGATATGAAAATCGATCGTTCTTTCGGAGTTAATGTTAAGCCAATTTTGACTTCTTTTTTGTTTTTAATGGTTCCTATATTGACCGTTTCAGTTTCATCTATCCCATGATTCATTTATACTTTTTCATTCATTAAGTCAATCAATTTATTAATTTCATCATCTGCATTAGATTGATTATCATAGCATTAATTCAAAATATTCGAGAGACGCATATACTCGGAAATTAAATAAAGCTCATCTTATTAAAATCAAATGCAAGTACATCAAGAGAGAAATCCTTTATGGGATCCTCTTCCTTAAAACTAGAAAAGAATGACTCAGTAATGGCCAGAAGGCCTAAATTCTCGACTTCCTTAACATCTAAGTCAGACTCATTGTCGGATTCGAAATCATGGTCCAACTCTTTAAACATTAGTCCTTCTCCTGTGGTAATTTTCAGCTTGTCACCCTTGTGGCTGGTCCATTTGAAGGTCTTCCTCCATTCATGCTCGAAAGTGGTATCAAAAGGGTGATCAATGAGGTTGGATAAAAGGCTTCGTCTTGTATGACAGTTTATTTGGTCATAGCAACGACAAGATCATAGTTTCGCTTTAGTCCAAATTGCAAGTTAAAGGCTTGCCTATCATAACACCCTAAAATTGGGCACTTTGATTGAGTTACATTCAAGTCATCATTTAAGAAATAGCAATCGTGAAAAATCTCAAATCCTGATTTCTTTATACCTTCAAGAACTAGGGGTTTTGGAAAGCAATAACATGGGTAATTCTCTCCCGCCCTAATGAGTTGTCCATTAAGGGTTTGATTGTAGGATGGGAGTAAAGGAATCAACCCTTTCTTGTTGTTACTCCTACGTGTCCTTATTTTGGCATCGTGAGCTTTGAGCTCGTGTTTGGTTGGTTTATACCCCAATCCAAAGCATGAAAGATTTCTTTAATTCATTCCTACTCCCAAAGGCATCTTAGGAAAGTAACTACTCTTGAATAAGATGTTATTTACAATTTGAGTTGAATATGGATCAAGTTTGAAGGGGATTTCATAATCATAATCCATTTCTAATGTGCAGACAGCCTCGGCGATAAATCCCCGCATATCTTCTTCATCATTGTCATGATTTATCTCTAAGATAGATTGATCGTTTATTATGACTTTAAGAGGAGAAGCATGTATAGTCATAGAAATACCTTGATAGTTCAACCTAATCATTTGATAAAGTGAAGATGGTGTAGCTCCAAGCTCATGTATCTAAGGACATCCAAGAAGAAAGTTGAATGTATGTTTAATGTCCATAAAAGCTGAATTCAACCATTTTTTGAATTGGGCCTGTGGTGACTGATAGCTTAATAGTTCCACACACCGATCTCTTTGAATTATCGTATGCCCAAACGCTTTGTGTTGTTGCATTAAAGTCTCTTTTGGGGTTTAGGCGTAGATATTTTGCGGTTCGCAATGGGCACACGTTAACGGCAAATCCATTATCGACCAAAGTAAGTGGAATATTGTATCCCTTGTACCCCACTATCAAATTTAATGCATTGTTATGTGTAGCGTCTTTAGATGGCAAATCATCATTTTTAAAGTTGATTTACTTATATGATTTTGAGTTTGACCTTGGTTTGTCGATGATCTATTTAGTGGTGGTTGATAGACTCTTCCAGAACGAGTCAAATGATTGATCTCGTTTGGGTTAGTCTTATTACTCATGTACCAATCATCTTCTAATGGTGTAGGTAATGCACCCATCGATAGATGTTCCATGAGTTGTTCTTGGTGTCATTGTTCTTTTAAGGAGAGATTGGATAACTCTGGTGTTTTTTATGAGCGTCATTTATAGCGCTCAAAAGAATAAGTTTTAGGTCCTTTAGTCTATATTTTCTTTCTCTATTTCTCTTAGTTTTCATTGGTTTTCCACTTTAATAACTCATTTTGGATTTTAATTAGTTTTTATGAGTTTTTCATGTTTTTTTTAGTTCTTAATTCGTAGTTTTAATTGTTTTTCTTTTATTTTGGATTATATAGAATTAGTTACGATTTTATTTTTAGTTTCTTTTAATTTCATTTCATTTTACTTAAGTTGATTTTGATTTTCTAGACTTAGTTGTTTGGCATTTAGTTTTCCTTTTATTTTATTTTGTTTATCCTGTCCCAGTTTCTTCACTCGTGTTGGCTATTTGTGTAGGTGTTCAAGGATATGGATCATGATTTAGGAAGCAATTGAATCTCTAATTGTTTAGTATTGTTGCTACTCCCTACTCCCTACTCCCTACTCCCTTGCTTGTTATTGCTGCACATTTGCTCCCCACACCTTGCTGCACATCCCCACGCAACCTGACAAACAATCCCAAGCAGCCACCTCTCCAACACCACACTCCACACTCCACACCCCGCAACAACAATAACATCAACATCGCAGCAGCACCAATCTCCACCACTTTGCACAAACCATTAGTCACCAACCGCAAACACAGACAAGCTGGACTGCCAACCTATCTATACCAACAGAGCAGCCAACCCAACAACTTTTAACAGACAGCAGTAACAACCACCAGCAATTACAGCGGCTACCTTCAATCCACGCTTCACTGACGACACCAAAGCGCAGCAGCAATTGCGACAATTAGAACCTCCAATCCACCCTCAATTAAAGCAATTCACCACCCCATTACAACAATTTCGGCCTCCAATCGCAACAACAACTTCGAATTGTACTCCAATTGGAAACACAGATGGTGCACTAATGGATTGCGCTCACGAGGACGGTGACGAACCCACAAAAATGTAACTTGGCCACTGAACTTCTTGGTGGGTATCACGAGCCTTGGTGCGCGCGCACCAGTTGGGTATGGTTTAAGCCGTTGATCCAGATGGACTTCGTGATTAGCGGTGATGATGGTGTATGAATCGTGAGGGCGCAAAGCAGGGAATAATTCCCATTTTAAGAGTAGCTGACTTCATTCTTTTTTACAACGTATTTTCTTTTTCTTTTACTATTAATTACAAAGTATGTATTTCACTTTTATTTTCCTTTTGTTCCTTCTATTATTTTCCTTTCCTTTTGTTTTCTTTTACATTTTAGTAGGGGTGGGCAAAAAATCCGATCCGCGATCCGGCTAATCCGATTCGAAAAATTGGATATCCGATTTGATTTTTTTAATTTCGGATATTTCAAATTAGATTCGGATCATGATTTTGAAACAACTGGATATCCGATCCGATTATATATATATATATATATATATATATATATATATATATATATATATATATATATATATATATATATATATATATATATTATATCAAACCGTGAAACATTAAAACTAGAAGGTCTAAAAGACTAAAACCCAAAAAGCCCACTCCAAAATACTCACTCGTGTAGCCACCACCAGAAAATCACCCACAAAGTCACCTTCACCCACGATTCCCAAACTCCAACCGTCTCACTCTCGCCGGAGCTAGTCGAACCAACGCCTTCGTCTGTGTCATCCCTCATCACCGGCGCTTCGAAGCCACACGTAATGATGTATTTGTTTCATTTGTTTGTGTCAAACTACATCTCTTTTATTCTTTCAATCAAAGAGGAAATGCATAAAGATAAAGAATAAATTTTTTAATTATCTTACTTACTCTTACAGTACTTTGGTAGAAAAAATTGAAGTAAATTGCATTGGGTGAAACAAATTTCTTTCAAGATTAAAAAAACAAAATCATAAGCTTAGAAATACCAAATTCCCGGTGATCCGATCCAAAAATTTGGATATCCGAAATCTAGATATTCGGATTTTTTCGGATCAGATTTGGATAAACTTTTTATTGATCCGAAAATTTCGGATATCCTAAATTACGGATCGGATTGGGTAATTGAAATGGCCAGCCCTAACTTTTTTAGCTTGTAAATATAAATACCTCTTTTTGGGAAAAAAAAATTAGAAACTAATTATAATTCAATTTAGAATAAAAGAATAGTTGAGAGCGGTTGTAAAATAAGAGTTTCAAAGGCTAAAAATAAGACAAGAATAATAATGTGTTTGATTGATTAAGGAAGACGGTGTGGCGTGACATTCTATCACTGACTTTGAAAACGAATTTCTAGGGGTGCATATTGTGTCGCTAGTACGTTCCCTAAGGTTACTACTCTCACTCAAAGATACTTTTGGGTGAGAGGTGGAGCTATATAAACTTATGCCCAAAAGAAGAGGAAAATGTGTTTAGCTCTTTTGATATGTATAATGTGTATGTAGTCTCATTTTCTGAAAAGATTCCAAGCCATATATGAACAATGCAAGGAGTATGAAAAGTCAAATGTAATCATCAAATGAGTGATTAAATTGGAATGATGAAGACGATTTAATCACAATAAACAACCACTTGAATGAGGGGGTTACATAAGAATGCCCAAGTATCAACAAGGAATCCAAGAGAAAGAGTAGAAAGCCAAAGAGTGAATCTAGACAAAAAAGTCCACTCCACAACCCACCTGCGGGCAAACGTGGTAAGCCACAACCTACTTGTGGAGTAAACTGATCATACTCTAGAAAAGCCACAAACCAATCGAAAAAATGACTTTTACTCTCTTTACTCCAACAATCCCACACTATAGGGAGGAAAAAGCAAAACCAACAAAGAGATAAGAAACAACATATTGGGCATAAGAGGAAAAGCAACCCCCCACTAAAGGGAGGAAAAGCAAAACCAACAAAGAGATGAGAAACAACATATAGGAGATTAGTACATAACACAGATTTTACACAAGTAATTTGAAATATAGTGCTTAGTGTTATGAAACAATGAACGTAACTACCAGTCTAAGGTTGGATAAACCTTGAAACCCTTAAGACTCTTTGTAGATGCCTAATTTGTGTCTCCCAAAAACAAACCCAGTGATGAGTACCTTTCACGTTTTGATTAACGAACTCGGTAAAGAGTTGAAAAGTCTCGTAAAGTTTCCTTAAACCTTGACCATATTTCTAACCTTACCCAAAATGTTTTTTCCAAAATCATTTAATTCGTGTCTTTAAGCCCAAAATCATTTATTTTGTGTCCTTAAAATCATTCATTTCGTAGCCAAATCATAAAAACCTCCAAATCTGATTATTTTGGTCCATATTCCCGGTCCAATTATAGTTTAGTTGAATTAATAGTTAATGCCTACACCCTACTGTAGGTAGTACTTCCTACACCCCAACCATAAATATATATATATACTAGATAAAAAAAAAATTCCTCATTTCATAAACTTCCTTCATCATCTTTATTTTCTCTCTCCAAAGACCACAATTCTTCATTTTCTCTCTCTAAACTTTCAAATACCACAATTCTTCATTTTCTCTCTCCTCAAACAACCATGTATTTCTCGTGCTACTTCACAAAAATTGCAAACCGGCTGTAATTCAATTTGCCATTGTTGTCAACGTTGCATAAATATTTTCACATTTGTCGTCGGAATCATCTCGCCGGAAATATTTGTCTTCTTCAATTTTTTCTCTAGATCTAAAAAATATTGGTAAGAGATTGTGATTTCTATTTTTTTTTTCTTTTTTTTTAGCGAAAGTAATATAATTGTGGTTGGATTATGTTAGAGTTTGGAATTCTCTAGTTTTGTGTTCAATTAATTTATGGTGTGTTCTTAAATTATAAAATTATTGGACTCAAAAAGTTTAAATTTACATATGTTGTAATAATCTGGATCAATTGAGTTATTTCGTAGGAAAACTAAGAATTTAATTTTTCTTTTTGATGAAATGATCATTCTCGTTTTGATACATGTTCATTTATGATACTATTATATTATCATTCACATATTAATAGATGATTATTAGAACTTTGTAAAAGGTTCATTTCTATATCTTTTTTTTTGGCAGATTCAGTATGAGTTTGTGTATATATACATGGAATATATGTTCATTTATAATCATTTTCATATTAATGTATGTATAATTAAATTTGATACATGTTCATTCTTTTTACATTATATGTTCATTCTCATATTGAAAGATGTTCATTTTTGTAATCTAATACAATATTTATTCTTAAATTTAAACAAGTTCATTTAGTTTTATACTTGTTCATTCTCACATTCAAATATATTTGTTTCAATTTAGATACTTGTTCGTTATCATATTGAAAAATGCTCAATCAAATTTTAATATTTGTTCATTTCTTGTAATGATAGATGTTCATTTAACTTTTAGTAATTGTTCATTTCATATTGAAAGATGTTCATTTAGATATTAATAATTGTTCATTCTCATATTGAACTATGTTTATTTACTGGTAATGTGTTCATTTTTGTATACGTAAATGTTTATTTAAACATCCTGTTTAGTTTATAGTGTGTTTTGATTGTTACTAATAATTTATTTTAAAATATTTTAATATCTTATTACACTGGACAATGAAATTAATAAAGTTGAAGACGATGACATATATATTGAGAAAAGGATAGGTATCCAAAGAAACACGCAACACCACAAGAGTAGAAGGGGTACAATTATTGTATAACAAGGACGATGATTCTGTATAACTTTTATTTATATCAAAGATATTAAATTAAAAATGATGTGTATAGTGTGTTTTGATTGTTACTATATTAAATGCATGATACATTGGATTAGGGGTGCAACAAGAAGAATAATTCTATATTATTAGATGTATTTTTTTTTGAAAGAAGTCGTAAAAGACACTAAATTTCATTAATTAAAGCTATACGACATTTACAACTGACAATTAATGATAATGAAAACGAATTTAACAAAATCAAACAAGAACTAATTGCGGAAGGGCTAAGAATCCAAATACATAAATATAACAATTCGGCACATTCTCGATTCGTTGTCTCATACAACTTTTTGAGTGGATCCGTCGTCGCTTTGTAATTTTGTGAAAAGGTAGATTCTTGTGTTGATTTTGTTACCCGAATCCGAGCCATAATCAGTTGTAGCTTTGTATAATCGGTGAAACAAATTAAACACAAATAAAACCTTGTCTTTCGAAGGAGTCCGAAAAACCTTGTCTTTCGAAGGAAATCGAAAAAACCTTGTCTTTCGAAGGAGATAAACCATTTCTTTTGAGGGAGACATTATTATAACCTAAGAAACAAAAATGTTAAAAGAAAATAAAGATTGGGGCTTTCCACCGGTAAAATCCGATGGAAGCCCCTTCAAAATTGACAATGGAGACTAGAGTTTAGGAGAGAGAAGAGAGAGACGAGGCTAGGGTTTTCTTTTTCATTTTTCATTATTAGATGTATTTGATTTAAAACTAATAATTATGTACATTTGAGAATTATGTTTCTTTTATATTTTAAAAATGCAAGCAAAATCTCGTGTAAATTAACTAAATAATAAATATAATTGTAACAACACATTTTAAAATCACAAATACAAAAAAGAAATTAATTTGAATATTGCACTATGATTTAACACTATTGAAAATTTATGGATACAAAATTGAAAATTTAATAATACAAATTTGAACATTTACTAAAACAGGAATGAACATATTATAGATGACTTGAAACGGAAAAATAACAAAATGATGTCATCGTGATTGGGGGTGCAGGTAGCGCTGCCTACATAGGGGTGTTGGTAAAAATTTGTATAGTTGGATGGGGCTTGAAAAGCGCTTTTCAACGATATATTATAAGCCCAAATCTGACTTAAAACGAATACGTTATGACCAAAATACTACACCGAGCCCAAACCAAGCCTAGGTCCACCTTTAGTATGACCCAATGATTATATGGAGTCCAAATATTTTATTTAGGACCTATATGATCATAATCCTAATCCTAAATCAGTTAGGAAATTCTAGAATCCTCTAGAAGGTTCTATTCTTTCCTTTCCGAAAGATAAAGATCAAAGAGTTTGAGATTGAATAAAACTTCTCATATGATAATCCTTATCCCGTTCAAATTCAAAGACGTTTGGATAGCTTTTGCAAACATAATTCCATTAGAAATCAAACTCCGTACGCCTTTGTTATCTTAAAAAACATCGCTCAGCGACAAGTTCATCGCGCACGACAGACACTGACGCAATACGACAAGCATATCGTTGCACGATGAAATTCTGGGATAAAATCTGAATTTTTACTTCGTCGCGTCGCGACAAGGTCCATCGCGATGCGACAAAGCCTGTCGCGACGCGTCGAAAAGTGTTTTACCTTAGTTTAGACTTTTGATCTTTTCGACTCTCTCTTTCCCTATTAATAGAGGTCATTTTCCCCGTTTTAAAATCAGCTACAACCATCAAGAATCCTTAGTCACAACCATCATCAACAATCATTATCAATCACCCATCATCCATTGTTATTCTTAACCCTGAATTCTTAATTCCAATATTCTTAGCCTTAGCCTAAGTATATCCTTGATACATCCAAATCATCCACCATAATTCATTTGCGGAATTCGAATACTCCAAACCATACTCGACGTTGCCTTCGACCTCGACGTGAAAGGTTGATAATTATGAGGGTTTGGTCCCAAATCTATATTTCAATCCATAATTAATTTAGTTTATTATTTTCTTTGCTTTCTTAAAGTTTACTAACGTGTGTATTGTTTTAATAGCTAGAAGGTCGAGCCATCAAAGCAAGTAATTTAATTACTTAATTATTCTTTTAATTTTGGAGTAGAAATCATGTTTAGGATGTTGATTTTGATTGCTAGTATCATGTTTAAGATAACTCTTTGATTTTGTTATTAGTGACATGCTAGGATTTGTTATTAATTTGTTTACTATCATGCCTAGGATCTTACTACTAACGATGTTTTGATTATGATTGTTAATTTGATCATATGTTGCTTGATTATCGATGATTTACTATTGCTTGATCACGCACCTTTTTGCAGGTTAAAAGGGAATTTGTACTTGAAATCACGCCTAATAAGATAATTAATAATCGAATTCAAGATTAATATGATTTTAATTCAATGATCACCAATATTAGATTTGATTATGCATTGATAATCAACCAACGTAGATTAATAGGTTTAGGATTAGTTTGATGTAGGTATGTTGATCGAAAAGCGCGCATGAATATCATAAGAATTGAGTGGAGTCCTATTTAAGGCGGGTTTGGATTTTTCTTAGGTCAAATTCATACCATCATCCCTGAACATCCAGTCATGGTTTGGGACCACTATAGAGTTACCAATGTCTATGATTGTGAATGGGGTGTAACCTCTTCACAAATCGTGAACGGTTTACAAGTTCCTAAAACTTGTTGGTGACTCTTTTTCTCTAACTTCTTTTCCTTGGAGCACCGCCATGCTTAAAAACATGACCTACGGTAGGGCGGAGTAGTTAAAATTCCTTACATTCTTGATCATGGAGTGGATGAACCTTGAAACTTCAAGATTTAGTGCATGACGCCCACAACACATTGTAGGGTTTTGCGATGTCCGACACCGCTCGGAAACAAAACCTGAAAAACCAGATCGCATGCATAATAATTACAACATAAGAAAAAGCATGCAAATAAATAAAACACAAAAACATAACGAGAAGAGAGAGAATGAAGCTCACCCTTGATGCGTGCTTCGCTCACTTATCGAGCTCGGATTGGGAAAACTTCAAGCCCCACAAATGTAAGACCTCCGACGTCTCACACCCTCGATCACCGAACCAGCCCCTACCTCATATCTTAGACGAGGCTAGACCAAAATTACTTAGAGTTTACGAACTAAGGTTTTCTCATTTTTGGAGATCCCTTAGAGTTCACCAACTCAAGTGAAATTCCCAATACCCAATGATTGATATTTATAGGGAATTGTTCCCAAGATTTCCCATCAGCTTTCAATGTGGGATAGTTGGTAAAATGCCAAAAGAAAGAATTAATTTAATTCTAATTAAATTAAAAAGGCAAAACAATCATCAAACAACAAGTGTCACAAGGAGAGCAAGGGAGTAGGTGAGGACCACAAAGGGAAGGACCACCTTTCCTTGTTCCCTAAGACAAATTCCGGCACCTATCATAGTGCGCCAGCTGGCGCTCAGCCTTGGGCACCAAGGCGCGCCTTGCTAGTGGCCTGGTGCTCGGCTGGGCCTACCAGCCAGCTCGCACACGCGCGCGGCCTCGCGAGCATGCCTCGCATGCTATTGCGGGCTGCTGCGCTGGGCGTGGCATGCGCCAGCAAGGCCCAGCTAGCCTTGCTAGCGCGCCATGCTCGTGCGCTTGGCCTGCTGGCCTTGCCTTCCTGCATGGCTTGCTCGGCTTGCACGCCCAGCCATGCATGCAATGCATGCTGGGCTTGCGGCTAGGGCTTTGGCTAGCCGTTCTAGCCCACCTAGCCCTCGCACGGCTAGGATTTTCACATGCGTTGACTTGTTGTTTGACTGATTTTTCCGTCTTCTCGATTCCTAAATTCGACTCGACTTTCGACGCTCGACTTCGACGATCTAAGCCCAGAAATCAACATCTTAGCTCATAAAATCTTTATCGACTCATTTAATCCTTAGGATTAATTCGACGCTTTGATTCGGTTACACGATTGGGTGTGACTTGAAGGGTTCAGTCAAGAGCAAGCTGTAATATTATTTATACATTAATATTACTGATCGGAAGTGGCCTCTAGCTAGGCATTTCGATTACTTGACCTCACTGAATAATTAGTGTTTCGGGGTTTTCTGATGTCCTGCGGGAGAGTTACAATTCTGAGACTGGAACCGGACGCCTGTACCTGCAAAACAAATGGATGCTCCGGATGATTGGAGATCCGCCTCCGACGGTCAAGTTAGTACTTGATTAAGGATTAATTAATGCGGAAATTAAAGTGATTTGGTCTCTCTAGGTGAGAGTGTTTAATGTGTGTAATCTGCTTTTTAGCGTGTTTTTTTCCCTTAATGAGGATTAAGGGAGGTATTTATAACCTCGGGAAACGTGTCAATCTAGGTTTAGATTAACCTTGGGCTGATTGGGCTTCCCTCGGGAGTTGGGCCTAGGTGACCGGTTATCCCAGGTGTCATGGGAAGGACACGTGTCGTGTCGTAATTGGTCCATGGTGGACGGATCATTTCTTGACACGTGGCAGGCTCCTATTGGCCCATGTGACGGACACATGGCGAAACCTGATTGGTCCACTTGTCAGATGGTGATTGGTGGGGAAAAAATCCCCTAATCATTTGCCCCTCACAGGTGGCACGTGACTGGTCACGTGTTACCTGTGACAGGTATCGCCCTGTAACAGGCGACGGCCTACTACAGGTGTCACTCGGCGAGAGGCCGAGAGATTCTCCCGCCAAAATTTTGAATTCTAGAAGTGACCCTTCGCCTTCTCACTTTGCCTATATAAAGGAGTGTTGACTTCGGTCATTTTCACACTTGAAAACTTTGTGAGAGAACATTCGGACCCCTGAACTTGCTCTGACATTTTGGACCGTTTCTGCCTACCGCCTGCTCTGACAAGCCGACTGCAAAGGATTTTTAGAACTTCATCAATCGTCACTCGTTCATGTAACCGTCGGTTCTCTTACTCTTAATTTTCTCTTTACTTTATTCTTTTTTGAAATGTCACCACGGAAGCACACGACACGACCTAGGTTAGTGATCAGCCGGTCACCGGGGACGGCTGAATCTAGGACTAGGAGTGCCGCCTGCCCTTTTCTGGACCCATCTTTGCCCTTTATACAAAGTCCGACTGTATCTGTGTCTATGCAGAACATGATGGCCAGAACAAAAAAGACTGCCAGGATCTCTAACTCAGACGGCTCCTCCCACAGGGTGCCGATTAGTGAAACATCTGACCAGGCGCCAGATGTGGAAGTGAAACAAAGCGGCTTCAAAGCCGGCAGTTCTGAGGGAGGAGTCAAAGTGACCCCTTCCCATTTTACCGTTGACAATTCTACATTCTCTCTTGCTCCTTTTAAAGGAGAGGAGGCGGGCCCCTCCGGAAGAGGGGAGGAGTCGTCCTCTTCGGACTCGTCAGAGGACTATTCCGAGTCTAGCTCTTCTGGCCATGCTTCTCTGGACACAGAAGAGAAAAACAGTCGCCTACAAGAGGCGAGGCTTTCTCACGCAGTTGAGAAGGGGGACGTTTGGGCGGAGCCATCCGCCTCTCACCGAGAGCAAAATACCCCCTACTACTGCACGGTACCTCGGGGCCGGATCACAGCCATGCAAGAGAAAGTGGAGAGCTTTATCGCAAACCACACAATGGGCCCCGACTTTTTAGTGTTCGTGCCGGATCCAGAAGACACAGTCGTCTGGCCGGCTGGTACCAGTTATGATGGCGCCTGCTTTGGCTGCTACGAGGCGGCCATCAAGGCTGGGCTGCGCTTCCCACTACATCCGGCTGTTCAGCGGATCTTGGATGGGTATGAGTTGGGGTTATGGCAGTTAGCCCCGAACTCCTGGGTCAACGTACTCGGCTATGTGGCCGGGTGCGAACTGCACGGGGTGGAGCCAAGCTTCGAGGCTTTCGCCCACATGAACTACCTCAGCCGGACCCCTAAGGCAGGCGGTAGCGGCTGGTATCAATTGACGAGCCACAGGGGCTACCTCATGACAAGAGGTAAAGCAAACAAATGGAAGGACTGGCGGAGCACCTTCCTCATCATTGAGAGTTCAGACACAGAGCTGAACAAGCGCTTCAACAGGTGGAACAGGAATCCGCCCCTTCTTGCAGGCGGCCGCAGCATGCCGCCTGTTCCCCCCAAGGCTAAGAAAGAGATCCTAGATAAAGGACTCTTCAAAGTAGAGTCGAAGGTGAACTCTACTTCAGGGGTACAAGAGCAAGTACCCCTGCACTGCGTCCCGAGCTTCAAATGGCTCTACGACGAGTACTTTTTGGCCGCCTGTGGCCTCAGCAGTCGGTGCTCAAGAGGTAGCCGGCCTGTCGAAAACTCTGTTGTTCCATTCATTTCTTGTTATGACTTTTATTAACTTTGCTATTTGTTTTTGCAGCGGACGCCATGAGCAAAATTACCGCCTCCAAGACTGCGGCGGCCATGTTGCGGGCCTCCATCATGCAACAGTCTTCAACCGACTCCCCTAACAAGGGGGCACCCTTGGTGGGCTTCGAACCTTTCACCCTCTTTTTGGAGTTGTGTTTATGTATATACTGACTCTTTTCTTCTTTTTTAGACGGGCGCTCCAAGAGCTTCTTCTTCCCAACAGCCGGACCCCAAGGCCCGGAGCACGACTGTTGCGAGCTCTCCTGGTTCTGCTAGGAAACATGCGGCGGCTGAGAAATCAGTCGGCCACTTCTTCTAAAACTCCAGCTGGGCCACCTAGAAGTATGAAATTGTCCTTGTAAATTTTAGACTTGCTCCCTTCTTTACTAGGTCTAATCCGTTTGTTTATGCTTGATGCAGCCGGCCCTCAGGAGCCTGACTTTGTCGAGGTGGCCAAGTCTATGATCAAGGCCGTTCTTCCAGTTGAAAGGGAGGCGGTCAGGGGTGTCGGCACCCTTGACCTAGACGGGATTGCAGGGGTCCTTGTTGAGGTATACTTAGCATATTTTTTATTTGAATTCCAGGACGCCTGTTTTCTTTTTTGTTTGGAAACTGACGCCTGTTCCCCTTTTTACTTAGGCCCTGCTCCGAGTGAACGGCCTTCGCAAGCCGCTTGGCCGGAAGAACAAAGAGGTAAAGGCTGCAAAAGCTATGGCCGCCTCTGACTGTGATAAGGCAATGTTTCAAATTGCCCAAAATGAAGTTCTGACCATTGATATTCTTTATTATCAGGCGCAGTCTACCGCCGCTATCCGGGCTCAGTTAGAGGCGGCCCAGAAGAGGAATAGCGAGCTGGAGGCGACCATCAACAACCTCAAGGCCGAGCTGAGACCTCTTCGCCAAAAGATGTCCTCATACGAAACCTTGGAGAAATCCTTGGCGAGCGTAAAGGTACGCCTGGTGACCCAGGAGAAGAGTCTTACTCAGGAGCTCTCGGAAAAGGCCGAGCAAGAAAAGAAAGAGCTGGTCCGGGAGATAATGGAAGACTCTGCTCAAATCCAGCGCATGACTTGGGGCCGCCTCTTCCCCAATGCCGACTTTGCCTCATGGGAAAAAACGTACCGCCAGTGTTCTGATAGATATAATCAAGAGATCCTGGCGGCTGCTGAGGAAGAGGCGTTGGAGGAGGCATTGGAGGAGCAGGAGCAGCCGGTAGTGGCGCTTGTGCCGCTTGGGGGTAATGCACCAAAGAAGGATGCAGCTGAAGCCGAGTCCAGCAAGAAGAGTGCTGACCAGGCGGCAGCTGCTAATATTGAACATCTGCCCCCTTATTAAGCTTTATGTCTTCTTTCCACGGCCTGCGTGCCGTTTGTTTGTATTTACCCGGCCAGGGGGCCGGGGCTCTAAATATTTTGCCGGTCTTTGATGACCGGCTTCTTTTTAATGAATTTTTTTTGTTTTGCTTCAAATTTGTTTAAGTATTGAATATTCTGATATCCAATTGTACAGTATACCGACTGTTTTACATGGCCGATAGTTGCAGACATGTACGGATAGTTAGTCACGCCGCCTATGCCCCTGGACGACTGGTTGTCTGTTTCCAGGCTAGACTATCAGTCGGCCATTTATCCAATCGGTATTCGAACCATTTTAAAGACTGGATCCCCTTTAGGCAGGCGGTTCTGTCATATAAAATTAACCAAGTAGGAAAGTGGTTTCCTACTTGTCATGTTTTTAGGCTAGAGACTTTAGGCCGTCTAGGCCGACTGTTCCCCGCCATATTTAATCTAGTGTGAGCCGGTGCTGTATGAACACCTTTTTAGTTTCATACTAAAATTTTAAGGAGTGACCAAGTAAACATGATTGTTACCTAGTCGCCAAGTAACTGAGTAGTAGAGGTATCAAGCGGTGGGTACCGGTTGTTCCCCTTTATTCGCCAATGTTTGTTGGCTTTTAACTCATAGGTTGTTAACCTAGCAGGAGTAGTGGTTGAGAGCCCCTGTTTGCTAAAAACAGGCGGACGACTCATACCTTTTAGACTCCATACTAAGTTTGAGAGAGTGACTATGAGTTAACTTTGGAGTTACTCAGTCGCCGTCACTCCTGCTTGAGTAGTAAAGGTACCAGGCGGCGGAGGCCGGCTAAACCTTTTGATTCGCCAATGTTTGTTGGCTGTTAACTCAAGAGGTACCCCCTGCATTTATCCCAAGTAATACAGGCGGTCATCTGACTCAGATGTCAACTGCTACCACTGGTTTGGTTAGTGATAGAGTTATCCTTGTCTCAAAAACGGCTACGTGGTTGCCCTTGGGGGCAGTCGTATAGGTGTCGTGTATTTAGTTTATAGAGCAATGTTCCACCCAAAAGGGAGCTGCTCTCTGCGACGAATTTCATCCGGTGGGATGCCGCCGGACGCCTGCTATGATGTTGGGACAGGTCGTATTAGTTTTGAAGATTGGATCAGTTGGCTTGGCGCCTGGTCTGATCATTCGGCCTGTGGCCTTGGTTAGTTCTTGGTGAACGTAGGTGCTAAGTAAAAGGAGGGTAGCCGCCTGTTTAGGCACAGGGTCGGCCAGGCCCTGATCATTTTTAGTTAAGTATAAGGGGGGTGGCTGTGTGTTTGGAACCAGTCGGCCCTCTTCTATGGAGAGTAGCTGACTATATGTCCAGACGACATGCCCCTATGGTGATAAGAGTAAAATATTCAATGGAGAGTAGCCGACTGTAAAGGTACAGGCGACATGCCCCTCTGAAGATAGAGTAAAATACTCAATGGAGAGTAGCCGACTGTAAAGGTACAGACGGCATGCCCCTCTGAAGATAGAGTAAAATACTCAATGGAGAGTAGCCGACTGTAAAGGTACAGATGGCATGCCCCTCTGAAGATAGAGTAAAATACTCAATGGAGAGTAGCCGACTGTAAATGTATAGGCGGCCTGCCCCTCTTAAGTAAGAATAAAAATTCAACATGGAGAGTAGCCGACTGTTTGTTAGTAGGCGTGCCCCTCTTAGTACAAAATTGAATATTAAGTACGCAAACTTTTATTAAGTAGCCCTTGACTATTTACACCATTCAAAAGAAATATTTCTTAAGATTATCTACATTCCAAGTTCGAGGCAACGGTTGTCCGTCTGGTGTTCCCAGACGGTAGGTACCGTCCCTGACCTCTTCACAGATTCGGTAGGGTCCTTCCCAGTTGGGAGTTAGTTTGCCAGACTCATTAGCCCTACCAACTGCTTCCATTTTTCTAAGTACAAAGTCCCCCACTTTGAGTGGACGCCTGTGTACTTTTTTGTTGTATGATCTAGTCATTCTCAGGCGGTAAATTTCATGGCGCAAGACAACATTGCCCCTCCTTTCAGGAAGTGAGTCTAATGTCAGGCGCATGGCTTCCCAGTTTGCCTCTTCGTCATATAGCATTACTCGAAGAGTCGGCTCGTAGTGTTCTATTGGAAGAACAGCTTCCGCACCATAAGTTAGGAGGAATAGAGTTTCTCCAGTCGCCCCTTTTTCAGTCGTCCTAATGGCCCAGAGAACATGTGGTAATTCATCCGCCCATAGGCCGCCTGCTCGTTCAATCTTTTTCTTGAGACCGTCTGATATGATTTTATTAAAGGCTTCTACCTGGCCGTTTGCTTGTGGACGGCCGACAGATGCAAAGTAGTGTGCAATTCCTTGGTCACCCAACCAGCTTTTGAGAACAGGCGTCTCAAATTGGGGACCATTATCAAAAACCATAGACATGGGAACCCCGAACCGAGTGATGACATTTTTCCAAATGAATGAAATTACATCCCTTGTCTTGATTCCCTTTACAGCCTCCGCCTCTACCCATTTAGTGAAGTAGTCGACGGCAACAAGTATGTACCTCCTTCCGCCTGTAGCAGGCGTATATGGACCCAGAATATCCATGCCCCACTTAGCAAACGGTAGTGGGCTATGAATGGTAGTGAGGTCAGTAGCCGGACGGTGAATTAGTTTGTCAAACCTTTGGCACTTGTCACATTTTTTCACCATCACCATCGCATCTGCTTCTAAAGTAGGCCAAAAGTAGCCCTGCCGCCTTGCTCGTTGAGCAAGCGTCCTACCGCCTATATGGGAAGCACAGTAACCAGAGTGAAGATCATCTAGTATCTCTCGTCCCTTTTCTGGAGTAACACACTTTAAGAAGGGTTGAAGGTACCCCCTTTTGTGAAGTTCTCCCTTTATTATTTCAAAACTGGTGGCTCGTTTTTTCAGTGCTGTCGCCTGTTAATGATCATCCGGCAGGGTACCGGTTGTCAGATATGCCCTGATTGGATCCATCCAGGTTGAGCTTCTGTCTAGGATTCCAATAGGGTCTTCCTCGATGCTTCTCTTCTCCATTACTTCCCAAAAAACAGTTTGAGGAGTATCACAGGAGGCGGATGATGCTAATTTTGACAGTGCATCCGCCTGGTTGTTTTCTGATCTCAGCACTTGGGTCAGATGGAAATCCTCAAGGGAGCCGACTGCTTGTCGGACCGCCTGTAAATACTTGATCATGGCCGGATGGGTTTCTTCGTATTCGCCATTGTACTGACTCACTATCAATTGTGAATCGGAACAGGCATCTATTTTTCTTGCTCCTGCCGCCTTGCACATGCGGATTTCGGCTAGTAAAGCTTCATATTCTGCCTCATTGTTTGAGGCCTGAAAACTGAAGCGTAAAGCATACTCGTACCTGTCGCCCTCTGGCGACTGACATATGACGCCTGCTCCACAACCATTTGAAGTAGAGCTTCCGTCCACATATACCTTCTAGACTTGGTTTGTAACTTGAGAGTCAGGAGGACGAGTCATCTCAACAATAAAGTCAGCAAAGGCTTGCCCCTTCACTGCTTTTCTAGGCTCGAAGGTAACTTCGAGGCTCTGTATTTCTATGGCCCATTTGATCATTCGGCCTGACGACTCCATGATGGTCAGTGGCCGCTTGATAGGTTGGTCTGTATACACGACGACTGCATGTGCTAAAAAGTAGGGCTTCAATTTTTTAACAGCCATGAAGAGTGCAAGACCAAATTTCTCCACTAAGGGATACCTCAACTCGGCATTTTTCAGTACATGACTGACAAAGTAGACCGGGAGCTGACAACCGTCTCTTTCAGCAAGGAGAACAGCGCTTAACGCATGATCAGAGACGGCCAGGTACATGTAGAGTACTTCTTTGGGCAAAGGGCTGACCAGCCTCGGCAAGGAATGAAAGTGAACTTTCAATTTCTGGAAGGCCGCCTCAGCATCCGGCCCCCATTCAAACCTTGCCTTTTTCTTAATTGCTTGGAAAAAGTATAGGCATTTGTCGCCTGATCGGCTTAGAAATCTTCCCAAGGCCGCCAGACAACCTGTTAACTTCTGAACCTCTCGGATGGTACGAGGCGACTGCATGTCAATGACCGCCTGCACCTTCTCAGGGTTCGCCTCTATTCCTTTCTGATTGATAAGGAATCCGAGAAATTTCCCAGACTCAACTCCAAAGACATGACATGGTGCCGCCTGAGTGTGGCGAAAGTTTCTCGGAGGTCCGACAGATGATCTTTCTGAAAATTAGACTTGACAATCATATCATCAATATATGCCTCGACATTTCTCCCAATTTGATCAAAGAACACAGTGTTTATCATTCGCTGGAAAGTGGCCGGGGCATTCTTAAGACCAAACGGCATGACCGTGTAACAGTATAACCCCTGATCAGTGACGAAGGCCGTCTTCTCCTGATCTTTCTTCCATAAAGGAATTTGATGGAAACCAGAGTAGGCGTCCATAAAGCTCATCAAAGCATGGCCGGCTGTTGAGTCGACAAGGTTATCAATTTTAGGCAGAGGGTAACTGTCTTTGGGGCACGCCTTGTTTAAGTCTGTGTAGTCTACACACATTCGCCAGGTACCATTCGGCTTTTTAACAAGCACCACATTTGCAACCCAGTCTGGGAAGTAACATTGCCGAATGAACCCTGCATCAAGTAATTTTTTAACTTCGACGGCTGCCGCCCGACTTCTTTCTTCGCCATGGTTCCGCTTCTTCTGCCGTACCGGCTTCTTTTTCGGATCCACGGCCAGTTTATGTACCGCCAGATCAGGACTAATGCCTTGCATTTCATGGACTTCGAATGCAAAGATGTCCTTGTATTCTTTCAATAGTTTGTGAAAGTCATCACCCAGGTCCCTTAGAGCAGTCGTCCCAACCTTGATTGTTCTGTCAGGACGCGAGTCATCTAAGATCAGGTCCGTATGCTCACCAGCCGGCTGAGGGCGGAATTCATCCGACCGCTCCTCTGCCAATGATTGCTATTATCTGTCTTTTCTTGCGGCCCCTGTCTGGGATGCCTTTCTCTTCTTGCCGCCTGCTTCTTGAACATGCGCACTCTCCTTGACATTGTCAAGGTCTATTTTTCCACCACTCGACCCAGTGGCCATAACAGTGGGCTTGACATCCGAGAGATAGCACTCTCGGGCCATCCTCTGATCTCCCCTTAGGGACCCGACTGTTCCATTATCCCTCTCAAACTTGAGCAACATAAGAGATGGGATTATAACAGCCTTGGAATTATTCAGGGTTGGTCGTCCCAGAATCATGTTGTAGGCCGAGAGTTCTTCTACTACCAGGAACCGGACTACCATGTGTCGTCCTTCTCCTTTTTCTCCCAGGCGGATGGGTAAATCCACTCGTCCCACTGGGTGGACGACTCCTCCTCCAAACCCTACTAAAGGGTGGGATGCCGGATGTATGCAATCAGTCTGATATTTTAGTTTCGACAGACATTTGCTACTGATGAGATCTGAGGAGCTTCCGGTATCTATGAGGATTCGGCCAACTCTCTGGTTGGCCACTTTACATTCAATAACGATAGGTCGTCATGCGGCCCTCTTACCCCTCCTAGATCTTCTTCAGTGATGACAATCTCAGGAAATGAATATTTGGAGGGCCGTTCTTGGTGAACGGAATTTACATCTAACCGCCTGATATTGTCTTTGTTGCCCCTAATAGTGGGGCCGCCTCCTGAGAAGCCGCCTGCAATGGTGTAGACGACTGCATCATCTGTATCGGAGCTGTCGGCCTGTTGATTCTTTTTGGTCGACTGCTTTTTTGAGGAAGTGTTCCCCGTAGATTTCTTGACATAAGTGTCAAGATCACCTTGCTCAGCCAGGCGGTCCAGATACCGCATGAGACTGATGCATTCATTGGTGTGATGACCAACATCTTCATGATAAGCACATAATTTTTCTTGGTTCCGGTTGTTTGCAGAACCCTTCATGGGGACCGGCTTCTCAATTGAGATCCGTCCCTTGATTTCCTTTAGGATAAACTGGCTATCCTTGTTAAACGCATACTTTGGGGAGTATGGTTTGAATTCTTTTTTTTTTTTCTGGGCCGGCTGTTTAGAGGAATCAGCCGCCCAAACCTCTTTTCTCTTCTCGTCTTTGTTTGACGACTGTTTATGTCATCCTTCTCTTTTGTCGGACCTTTTCCCGTCTGACTGTTTTACCGTACTACAAAGATCAGTCGCCTGTATATAGGCTTCCGCTTCAATCAAGGCCTCTTGAAGAGTCGCCACCCTCTTTCGGACCAAATCAAATTTGAAGGTCGACCCGTCTTTGAGACCTCTGAAAAAGTCAGTATAGGCTACTTCATCCGGTAACCCTTGAATCTGTATTCTCATCAGGTTAAACCGCCTGATGTAAGAACGAAGCCCCTCCTTCTGGCCCTGCTGAATTGTTCCTAAATCAAGGGTCATCTTCTTCGCAGGGATGTTCATGGCGAAGTTGGAGGTGAATAAGTAAGCAAGCGTCTTGAAGTTATTTACACAACCAGTCGGCAGGTTGCCGAACCATTGTTGTGCGATTCCTTTGAGAGTCGCTGGAAAACACTTGCACCAAGTGGGATCATCCAATCCTTGAAGGTACATCAGGTTGGTGAATGCCATCAGATGGTCTTCTGGGTTAGTAGTGCCGTCATAGGCGCCTACTAATACATTTTTCACTTTGGCCGGCTGAGCGGCTTCAGTAATTTCCTTGGAGAAGGCCGACGGCTGTTCACCAAGTCTAAGCAACCGTAGCTGCCAGTCCATAGGTTGAACATTTTTTGCTGCATGTCCACCAAACGGAGGTGGCTGTAAAAAATACTGTTGTTGCGGTACAAACGGTAAGTTTGGTACCGCCTGGTCGCTATGAAATCCGGACTGACGGGAGGTGCCGCCTGACTGACTCTCATCATACGACTGAGTATGCCTCATCGAGGTATTTCGCAGACTGTCTTGGAAGTTTGAAGTAGAGGCCGACTCTGACAATCGGTCACTCTTCTTCTGCTCTAGCAGTAGCCGTGCGTCTGTGTATTTTTTCCTCGACCCGTCCACCTGAATATGACGAACAGGTTTCCTATTTCCTGGAGTAGGAAAACGGTATTTTGTGAAATCAAGGGCAGGTGGCTCCCAGTTCCTAGATCTAGGATGAGGGGTCGCCTCTCGCCCTTGAACTGGTTTCCTCTTCAGTGAAGTGGAGGGTTTCTTAGTCGACTGCTCCTTGTCCAGAGCAGGCGGCTTCTTGTTGATCAACTCTTGAATTTCTCCCTTGAAGTCCCTCATGAAGGTCATGAGTTCGTTCCTTGTGATGGGAGCAGACCCATCAGTCGGCTGCTGCCGAACAGGCGGTGCGTCTGCTGGCTCACTTCCAGTTTGAAGATGTTCCCGTTCCCTCCTTTCGGTATGACGGGTACGTCGGGCCCTTAGGGTCCCGTCTGAAGCTGTGTGAGCTTCAACTTCAAATTCATTCTCAGTATCGTGGTCCGAATGAACTAGAGGGTCGTCCAAGGGACGTCTCTCTTCAGGAGTCGGTACAAACGTGGATGCCATCTCAGAAGTACTCTCCCCACAGACGGCGCCAAATGTTTCGGGGTTTTCTGATGTCCTGCGGGAGAGTTACAATTCCGAGACTGGAACCGGACGCCTGTACCTGCAAAACAAACGGATGCTCCGGATGATTGGAGATCCGCCTCCGACGGTCTAGTTAGTACTTGATTAAGGAGTAATTAATGCGGAAATTAAAGTGATTGGGTCTCTCTAGGTGAGAGTGTTTAATGTGTGTAATCTGCTTTTTAGCGTGTTTTTTCCCTTAATGAGGATTAAGGGAGGTATTTATAACCTCGGGAAACGTGTCAATCTAGGTTTAGGTTAACCTTGGGCTGATTGGGCTTCCCTCGGGAGTTGGGCCTAGGTGACCGGTTATCCCAGGTGTCATGGGAAGGACACGTGTCGTGTCGTAATTGGTCCATGGTGGACGGATCATTTCTTGACACGTGGCAGGCTCCTATTGGCCCATGTGACGGACACATGGCGGAACCTGATTGGTCCACTTGTCATATGGTGATTGGTGGGGAAAAATCCCCTAATCAATTAGCTTTCCTAATTAATTCGAAATCCTCTATTGGAATAATACACTTTTTCGAAGGACACCATTCCTTTCAATCTCCCACTTGTGCTTCCGGACAAGTGTGTTGTTTGTGTATATCCTGTTTCCTATGTCACTTATGCCTCTTCATGAACTATAAGGTAAGATTTTTCGTCATCCTTATTACGTCCAGAAGTGTTTCTCGATTTTCGAGTTCGAGTGTCAATAAGCAAATGATTTCTAAAATCCATCTGAGCACGGCCTTGCATTTTCACAGTCTCGCTCTTTGAGAGGCCTTGTAAACAACAAAGACATGTTCCCTATTGCCAATAGGGGGACATTCCCAGTCTTGCATTGTAAGCTTCTCTTACTAAGAGGCCCTAGCCGCTCGAGTGTTGCCTTTATAATCCCTTTGTACGACAGACGTTTGACAACAATAAAACGGACTAGTACTCAAACAAGAGAACTTACTATACTCATGGTTTGAGGAAAGAGGTTCCGATAGCCATAATGAGTAATATACTTATGACGATTGTTAAATCTCTTAAAGTATTCTCATAGGTCGATCCAGTATAGTTCCAAACTAATACCCGTGTAAATGATTTATGACATTCTTATCCTTGTAGCACAAGAAACAGTGCTATAAATCATACTACACACTAATCTCACGTGGTCAATAGTCGTCCAACTTTCAAATGACCTTGATTAGGGATAATTTTGATATGATATTCAATGTTCACTGATTAGGTGTTTCTTTATCCTAGACATTGTCTTGATACCCTATTTTGAATATTCTCAAATCGAATGGACTCATTATTTAATTCTAAACCACAATTAAATAGAAACGAAATAATACTTTGCGGAAAAAATAAATTACTCCATAGATGAATGGTTCAACATAGTGTTTTACATTAAAGTCTCCAATACTCAAGTTAAAACACAAAAAAGGGAAATCAAAGCCAATCTCCAATATGCCTGATTCCCATTGCCTCAACGTGCTTGTTGTGTTTTACTTGAGGCAAAGGTTTAGTGAGTGGATCGGCTACATTGTCGTCCATTCCAATCTTGCAAATTCTGATTTTACCCTCGGACTTCCAATCCCTTATCATGTGAAATTGCCTCATGACATGTTTGACTTTCTAATGCTTCCTTGGCCCTCTGGCCTGAGCAATATCCCCACTATTATCACAATAGAGGTCTATTGGTCCCTTTATTGAGGGCACAACACTAAGTTCACCAACGAACTTACGAATCCAAACTGCCTCCTTAGCTGCTTCTGAAGCTGCCAAGTATTTGGCTTCAGTTGTAGAATATGCAATCGTGCTTTGCTTAACACTCTTCCAACTGAACGCTCCTCCATTTAGACATAACACATATCTGATTGCGACTTGAAGTCGTCTCTATCAGTTTGGAAGCTCGTGTCGATATAACCTTCAACAACCAAATCCTTACTCCCACCATAGACAAGAAATTTATCCTTGTTTCTTTTCAGGTACATTAGGATATTCTTGGCCGCAGTCCAATGCGCCTCTCTTGGGTCTGATTGGTATCAACTCGTAGCACTCAAGGCATACGATACATCCGGCCTGGTACATATCATGGCATAAATGATTGATCCAATAAGCGAAGCATATGGAATCTAACTCATTCTCTCTTGCTCATCAGGTGTTTGCGGACACTGTTTCTTGCCGAGAGTTATGCCATGAGACGTGGGTAGGTGGCCTCTCTTGGCTTCCACCATATTGAATCGTGCCAATACTTTACCAATATAAGTGCTTTGGCTCAATCCAATCATCTTCTTAGATCTATCCCTAAAGATCTTGATGCCCAATATGTACCGTGCCTCTCCCAAGTCCTTCATTGAAAAACACTTTCCAAGCCAAGTCTTTACAGACTCCAACATTAGGATGCTGTTTCCAATGAGCAATATGTCATCGACATATAGAACAAGGAATGCGATGTCACTCCCACTGACCTTCTTGTAAACACCAGACTCATCTAGATTCTTGATAAAACCAAACTTGCTAATGACTTCATCGAATCGCAGATTCCAATTTCTGCTTGCCTGCTTTAGTCCATAAATGGACTTCTTAAGCTTGCATACCTTCCCAGCATTGTTTGGATCCACAAAACCTTCCGACTGTGTCATGTACACAGTTTCTTCTAAAATCCCATTGAGGAAGGCGGTTTTGACATCCATTTGCTATATTTCATAATCGTAATGTGCGACAATTGCTAAGATGATCTGGAAGGACTTAAGCATGGCGACTGGCGTAAAGGTTTCATTATAATCAACGTCGTGAATTTTCCTGTAACCTTTTGTCACAAGTCTAGCTTTGTATACATATACATTTCCATCTTTGTCGGTTTTCAACTTGAAAATCCAAAAGTAATAATACAGATAGGTGTGTAACCTTCGGGCAAATCAACCAAGTCCCTTACTTGATTTTCAAACATGGAGTCCATCTCAGATTTCATGGCTTCTTGCCTATTTGTAGAGTCGGGGCTCATTATAGCTTGTTTGTATGTCGGTGGCATATCTTCATCCATAACTAGGATGTCTTGATTCTCAGTTAAGACAACACCGAGGTATCTGTCTGGTTGAGATCTTGGCCTTTGCGACCTACGCAGGGTAATAGATTGAGCATTTGTATTGTAATTTTGACTTTGAACGTTGTTTGTTTGACTTTGACCATTGTCGGTTTGACTTTGACCATTTTCAACAGCTGCTTCCAAAGCACTTTGATTGTTAATTTTGTCAGTTTGACTTTGTTGCTCATCTTCTCGAACTTCATCAAGTTCAATTTTCCTTCCACTTGTCATTTTGGAAAGATGCTTCTTCTCCAAAAAGACACCATCTCGAGCAACAAATACTTTGTTCTCAGATTGGTTGTAGAAGTAATACCCCTTTGTTTCTTTTGGATACCCTATAAAGAAACATTTGTCAGATTTTGGTGCAAGCTTGTCGGATATGAGTCATTTGACATATGTTTCGCAACCCCAAATCTTAAGAAAAGACAATCGTGGAGGTTTCTTTGTCCATAATTCATATGGAGTCTTTTCGACAGCTTTAGACGGAGCGCAGTTCAGTGTAAGTGCCGCGGTTAGAAGTGCGTGTCCCCAGAAAGAGATCGGAAGATCAGTAAGACCCATCATGGATCGAACCATGTCTAACAGAGTTCGATTTCTCCTCTTGGATACTCCGTTCCATTGTGGAGTTCCGGGAGGTGTCAATTCTGAAAGAATACCATGTTCTTTCAGATGGTCGTCGAACTCGTAGCTTAAATACTCGCCACCTAGATCCGATCGAAGGGCTTTGATTTTCTTGCCAAGCTGATTTTCCACTTCACTCTGAAATTCTTTGAATTTCTCAAAGGATTCAGATTTGTGAGACATAAGGTAGACATAGCCATATCTACTATAATCGTCAGTGAATGTGATAAAATAGCGATAACCGTTTCTTGTGGTTATGGTCATTGGTCCACATACATCCGTATGTATGAGGCCTAATAAGTCACTAGCCTTTTCTCCCAACTTGGAGAAAGGCTGCTTTATCATCTTGCCAAGTAAGCACCCTTCGTAGTTTTCAAATGACTCTAAGTCGAATGAATCAAGAATCCCTTCATGAAGAAGTTTCTTGAAGTGTTTGATGTTTATGTGGCTAAGACGACAATGCCACAAGTAGGTTTGATTCGACTCGGTGGTCTTAGCCCTTTTGGTGGTATCATTAACATTATAAACCTGTTTGTCTAGTGAAATCACATAAAGACCATTTTCTGAATGTGCCGTACCATATAATACATTGTAAAGATAAAATGAACACCTATTGTCCCTTATCCAGAATTCAAAACCTTTGGCGTCCAACGCCGAAATTGAATAATGTTTTTGGTAATGTTTGGAACATGATAACAATCTTTAAGTTTTAAAACAAGCATGGAGGCCAAAGATAAACTGAGTGTCCCAACATATACGGCCGCAATCCTTGCTCCATTGCCTACCCGAAGTTCCACTTTACCCTTCATTTGCCTTCTACTTTTCCTTAGTCCCTGAGCATTGGAAAAAAGGTGTGAGCCACATCCGGTATCTAATACCCATGAAGCTTTTCTAGTAAAGTTAAGGTTTATAACAAATATACCTGATCTAGAAGTAACGATGCCGTTCTTCTTATCCTCCTTGAACTTGAGGCAATGCCGTTTCCAATGTCCCTTCTTCTTGCAGTAGAAACATTCGGAATCGGATTGAGAAGACGCTACCTTCTTTTCCTTGTTGCTCTTGGTAGCTTTTGACTTAGGCGGAAAGGTCTTCTTACCTTTCCCCTTGTAGCCCTTCTTCTTACCCGAGCGCTTGAATGGCTTGCCCTTCTTGACTATAAGCATATCATGCTTCCCCTCATCCTTGAGCGTTTGCTCGGCTTGCTTCAACATCCTATGAAGCTCGGTGAGGGTTTTCTCCATGCTGTGCATATTATAGTTCATCTTGAACTGATCATAGCCTTTGTGCAGCGAATGGAGAATAATGTTAATTTCCATCTCGTTCGAGTACCCAGCACAAGCCTTTTCATGTTCTCAAATAATCCGATCATCCTAAGTACATGTGGGCCAACGAGCTTTCCTTTCTTGAGCTTGCTCTCAAGGATTTGCCTATGGGTTTAAACCTCTCAGTTTGGGCCTGCTCTTGGAACATGTTCTGAAGTTCAGAAATGATCTTAAAAGCCGTCTCCTTCCCAAAGAAAGTCTTTTGGAGATCCGGAGACATTGTGGCCAACATGATGCATCTAACATCCCGATTGGCAGTGTGCCATCGGTTTAGGGAAACCTGTGTGACCTCCTCACTAGGAGCGTCGGGAATTTCCTCATCAAGGACGTATTCCTTTGACTCTTGCATGAGAACTATTCAAAAGTTCCTTTGCTAATCAAGGAAGTTTGTCCCGTTCAATTTCTCCTTATCGAGAATTGAACGGAGTGAAAACTGGTTGTTGTTGGTATTAGTTGCAGACATGATGCTACAAATGAAAGAATTTGCAATTAAAAATCATTCATAAAACCAATAAGTTTGAATTTAAAGCATACATGCAAACTTTCAAGCTTATTAAGCATTTTATCCACACATTAAAATTTGTCCCTTTAGGCGGAATAAAACGATTCCAAGACCATAAAAATTAAAAAGTGATTAAGCATGCTTTGGCTTGTCATAACACTTAATATTTTAAGGTAAGCAATCCTATTGCTAATAGCTCTAAGCTATTCTTGGTTCGATAAAATGTCGCATCTAATGCTTTCATGACGTTTATCTCCATTTCCACGACATCTAAGGACTCCTTAACGATACGTTGAGTTTAACCAAAATCAACATGTATACCTAGTATACCTTACGTTCCTAGGAAAGTAGTATTTCCTTGCTTTGGCATAGCCCATTACTATTCTCATTAGTTCGGTAAGTTTTATTTTGGAATGGCAAATTTTAACTCAATTTTATAGGGACCTAAGGTTTCTATATTGAATTATTTAAGTGAACTAAACTAATCATTCAACAATCGAAATCCTAAACATGCATCTAACATCGCAATTATATATAAGAAAAATATATATAAGGCATAAATAAAGATGCATTTGGCAACTAGCATTACCCCTTGAAACTTGAATCTTCAAGGGCCTTCATTACATCTTCTTGGCTTCGTCTTCTTAGAAATGTCGTCTTCGAGACATCACCACCAATTATGCAACTATTAGAAAAAATAGGACTAATCTAAATAATTAAAGTACAAAATTAATTAACGGCACGTAGTCTGTATTTAGATTTACAAAAATACAAAACGGAACGCAGTTCGTATTTAGATTTACAAAAATACAAAATGGAACGCAGTCTGTATTTACTATCCTAGTCGGGCCCTACTAGTTGCCATTTTGTAAAACCTGCATTAATATATTTATTCCATTCATCCATTCACTAAAGTGAATTGCCCATGCATTTCACAAAATAAATCAAGTAACAATGCAAAACGAGCGTAAACTAGTAACTAACTTAGGTGGTTAACCCAATTAACTCGCCTAATTAAAACTAGTCAAAGTAATTATCCGATTATGTGAATTAACGCAACAATAATAGCACAAACAAGGCTAATTTAAGCTCAAACGATTAATGAAGCTCCCACTAAATTCCACATCCAACTTAATTAAAATTAATCCAATTAAAATTAATTAAGCTAGTTAACCTAAAATTTTGTCAAATAATTTTGCAAGTGGTGGGAAAAACCGAGGCCTAGCCTTGTTTTAATTAAAAAACACAAAACCGCAAAATAATAAACCCCAAAAGGACGAGGGCCTAGCATCCAAGCCAAAGCGCTAGGGTTGCTAGGCACCCTATCCAAATAACCGTGCGTGCGGGTGTTGGTCACACAGGCACAGCGACGCACCATGCGCCTGCCAGCACTTGCAGCCTCGCAGCATGCCTAGCATGCTTGCGTGTCGCTTGTGCTAGCAGAACGTTGGTGCGCATGCGTGTGGTCACTGTAGGCGCTGCTAGAAAGCCCTGCCTTGCGGGCTGGGCGCTGCCTGGCAGTCGCAGCCCACGCAACGCGCATCACTCGCACACACTTGCATACACATGCACAACCCTTGGCTCGACATCAACATGTGGGCTGCCGCAAGCTGCCCTACTAGCCGAGCCTAGGTGCTTGAAGCATTGGCTTCGATTTTTTATGCTTGTTGTGCTTCGGGTTTTTATTCCGAAATTTTTGTGTGACGTAAAAATTAATTCTAAATTGATTTTAGAACTAATATTGAGCAATATTGAAAATAAAACGAGTCCAACTTAAATAAATTCAATTTTAGTGCACAAACCAAAATTAATTCAAGAACTATTCTTTAAATTATTATTTTTGGCTTAACTTGATGCAACAAAAATTGTGGGTTATTCTCAATTAAATTAACCAACATAAATTAATAATGAGATTGGCAAAAAATAGTTGAATGAATAATCAATCATCCAATGACATAATTTATCCAACACTTACTTATGCACATTTGAATATTGTAACCTTCCAATATGAAGAAAAATAATATTTCAAGCACAAGTATGAATATTTAAGATTTTAATCAACTTCCAAAATGATTAAAACCAAAAATTTGTTCATCATGGATTTTAGCAAGTTAAGATTCAACCATTTAAACCATTAAAGATTGAATCTTTAACATTTTAAGGGCTTCAAAAATCATATTCACCATAAACTTTCACACTATATGCAATTTATTTGCAAGAATGTGAAATTCAAGTTTATGTGAAATTAAAAGCTAACCAAATTAAGCAACCAATATGACTTCATAAATTCCCAATACCCAATGATTGGTATTTATAGGGACCAAAATTACTTAGGTTTACGAACTAAGGTTTTCTCACTTTTGGAGTTCCCTTAGAGTTCACCAACTCAAGTGAAATTCCCAATACCCAATGATTACTTAGAGTTTACACGGGGCTAGACCAAAATTACTTAGAGTGTAAGAACTAAGGTTTTCTCACTTTTGGAGATCCCTTAGACTTCACCAACTCAAGTGAAATTCCCAATACCCAATGATTGGTATTTATAGGGATTGTTCCCAAGATTTTCCATCATCTTTCAATGTGGGATAGTTGGTAAAATGCCAAAAGACAGAATTAATTTAATTCTAATTAAATTATGTAGGGTTTCGTAGAGTCCGACATTACGCGGAATGAAACCGTCCCAAGATCCACACACAAATTAATGTAACTAAACATGCATATTAATTAATTAACAATCACATAATTAATTAACAAGGAGAGAGAAAGAAGAAAAGACGATCTTACCCTTGACGCGTGCTTCGCTCTCTCTAGGAGCTCGTACTTGAAAGCACTAGCTTTGCAAATGCGTAAGCCTCCAACGGCTCTCACCCTCGAGACCCGACCCGAACGGTCTCTATCCCGAAGGTTAGTTGGGGCTAGACTAGGAAAACTTAGAGTATTAGAATTAAGGTATTCTCTTCTTGAAGATCCCTTAAAATTCACAACTCAAGTGTCCGTTCCCAATCCCAAATGATGGGTATTTATAGGGAAGGGAGCCTTGAATTTCAAACTCCCATCAATGTGGGAGAATTGGCGAAAATGCACTTTATTCAATTTATTTTAATTCTAAAATCAAATTGAAAATGCAAGTGAATCAACAAACGCCAAGTGTCAAGAGGTGAGCAAGGGGGTTAGGTGAGGACCACAAGGGGGGACCAAACTCCCCTTGCTCCCCAAGAAATCCACCAAAAACCGGGTGCCCACCATGCATGAGCTGGCCACGCATATGCTGGCTGGAAGAATGCCTTGGCTGCCTAGCATCATGGCTGGGCCTGCCAACCAGCCCGCATAAGCCTATGCTCAGCCAGCAGGCCGCGCACGCTATACGGGCTGCTTCTGCTGCTGCGTTGCTTATACTTGTGCTAAGTGCTGCCCAACACGCAAGCACGCATAGCCTATAGCACAAGCACGCATAGCGTGCTGCTGCTGCTGATGCGATGCTCGTGCTAGGCGCAGCCTAGCTGCTGCGTTGCTTGCGGCTGGGTGCGAGGCCTAGCATACTAGCACGCTAGCACGCATGGTGCGCCAGTTGCTAGCATGCGTGCGGCGAGGTGAACTAGCCCCGAGAGCATGCTCGGCCAACTAGCTTAGCACACACACATATGCTTGGCTTGCGGCATAGCCATGCGATGCGGTTGGTGCCTAATGCTAGCCTAGCCTTCGCATGGCTAGGCCAATGCGAAGCTACATCTTAGCTTGAACTTGTCGTTTGCTTGATTTCTCGTCTCGTCGAATTCTAAATTCGACTCGACTTACGACGCTTGGTTTCGACGCTCTAAGCTCGATATCCGACGTCTTTGTACGTAATACTCTAATGAATCATCTAATCCTTCGGATTGATCCGTCGCCTTGGTTTGGTTACTTGATTGGGGTGTGACCCGAAGGGTTCAGTCAAGATTAAGCTATAATATTAATTGTACATTAATATTACTGATCGGAAGCGACCTCCACCTAGGCATTCCGATCACTTGACCTCACTGAATAATTAACTTTCTAATAATTTCGAACCCTCTATCAAAATAATACACTTGTTGGAAGGACACCATTCCTTTCAATCTCCCATTTGTCCTTCTGGATAAGTGTGCAGTTAGTGTATAGCCCATTTCCTATGTCACTTTATGTCTCTTCTTGAACTATAAGGTAAAATTCTTCTTCATCCTAATTACGTCCAGAAGTGTTTCTCGATATCCGAGTTTGAGTGTCAATAAGCAGATGATTTCTAAAATCCATCTGAGCACGACCATACATTTTCACAGTCTCGCTCTTCGAGAGGCCTTGTAAACAACAAAGACATGTTCCATATTGTTAATAGGGGGACATTCCCAGTCTTGTATTATTAGCTTCCCTTACTAAGAGGACCTAGCCACCCGAGTGTTGCCATTATAATCCCCATTTATGGCAGACGTTTGACAACATCAAAATGGACTAGTACTTAAGCAAGAGAACTTACAATACTCATGGTCGAGGAAAAAGGTTCCGATAGCTATATGAGAAATATACTTATGACGATTTTAAATCTCTTAAAGCATTCTCATAGGTCGATCTGGTACAGTTCCAAACCAATAGCTGTGCAAATGATTCATGACAATCATGTCCTTGTAGCACAATAAACGGTGCTATAAATCATACTACACACTAATCTTAAGTGGTCATTAATCGTCCATCATTTAAATGACCTTGATTAGGGATAATTTTTGATTGAAATATTCAATGTTCACTTAATAGGTGTTTCTTTATGTAAGACATGGTCTTGATACCCTTTTTTGAATATTCTCAGAAATCGAATGGACTCATTATTTATTTCTAAACCACAATTAAATAGAAATGGAGTGATAATAATTTTATAGAAAATTGAATTACTCCAATAACAAATGGTTCAACATAGTGTTTTACATTAAAAACTCAAATTTAATTAAAACACATAAACAGGGAAATCAAAGCCAATCTCCAACGTGCCTAATTCCCATTGCCTCAACGTGCTTGTTGTGCTTCACTTGGGGCAAAGGTTTAGTGAGTGGATCGGCTACATTGTTGTCCGTTCCAATCTTACAAATTCTGATTTCACCCTCGGACTTCCATTCCCTTATCATGTGAAATCGCCTCTCGACATGTTTGATCTTCTGATGTTCCCTTGGCTCCCGTGCCTGAGCAATAGCTCCATTGTTATCACAATAGAGGTCTATCGGACCCTTGATGGAGGGTAAAACATCAAGTTCACTGATGAACTTACGAATCCAAACTGCCTCCTTAGTTGCTTCTGAAGGTGCTAAGTATTCGGCTTCAGTTGTAGAATCTGCAGTGGTGCTTTTCTTAGTACTCTTCCAACTAAATGCTCCTCCATTAGGCAGAATATGTGCCCTGACTGCGACTTGGAGTCGTCTCTGTCAGTCTGGAAGCTCGCGTTGGTATAACCTTTAACAACCAAATCGTTACTCCCACCATAGACAAGAAATTTATCCTTGTTCCTTTTCAGGTACTTTAGGATATTCTTTGCCGTAGTCTAATGCGCTTCTCCTTGGTTTGATTGGTATCGGCTCGTAGCACTCAAGGCATACGATACATCCGGCCTGGTACATATCATGGCATACATGATCGATCCAATAAGCGAAGCATATGGAATCTGATTCATCCTCTCTCGCTCATCAGGTCTTTGTGGACACTGCTTCTTGCTTAGAGTTATACCATTTGACATGGGTAGGTTCCCTCTCTTGGCCCCTTCCATGTTGAATTATGCCAGTACCTTATCCATATAAGTATTTTGGCTTAATCCAATCATCCTTTTAGATCATAGATCTTGATGCCCAATATGACTGTGCCTCTCCCAAGTCTTTCATTGAAAAACACTTTCCAAGCCAAGTCTTACAAACTTCAACATTGGAATGCTGTTTCCAATGAGCAATATGTCATCTACATATAAGACGAGGAATGCGATGTCACTCCCACTGACCTTCTTGTAAACACAAGACTCATCTGGATTCTTGATAAAACCAAACTTACTAATGGCTTCATCGAATCGCAGATTCCAACTTTTGCTTGCCTGCTTTAATCCATAAATGGACTTCTTAAGCTTGCATACCTTCCCAACATTGCTTGGATCAACAAAACCTTTTGGTTGTGTCATATACAAAGTTTCTTCCAAAATCCCATTAAGGAAAGCGGTTTTGACATCCATTTGCCATATTTCATAATCATAATATGCGGCAATTGCTAGGATAATTAGGACGGACTTAAGCATGGCGACTGGCGAAAAGGTTTCATCATAATCAATGCCGTGAATTTTCCTGTAACCTTTTGCCACCAATCTAGCTTTGTATACAAATACATTTCAATCTTTGTTGGTTTTCAACTTGAAAATCCATTTGCAACCGATAGATAGGTGTGTAACCTTCGGGCAAATCAACCAAGTCCCAGACTTGATTTTTAAACATGGAGTCCATCTCAGATTTCATGGCCTCTTGCCATTTTGTAGAGTCGGGGCTCGTCATAGCTTGTTTGTATGTCGCTGGCTCATCTCCATCCATAGTTAGGATGTCTTGATCTTTGGTTAAGACAAAACCAAGGTATCTGTCTGGTTGAGATCTTAGCCATTGTGACCTACGCAGGATAATAGGTTGAGCATTTGCATTGTCGGTTTGACTTTTCACATTGTCGGTTTGACTCTAACCAATGTCAACAGCTGCTTCTAAAGCACTTTGATTGTCAGTTTTGTCAGGTTGACTTTGTTGCTCGTCCTCTCGAACTTCATCTAGTTTGATTTTCCTCCCACTTGTCATTTTGGAAAGGTTTTCGTTCTCCAAAAAGACACCATCACGAGCAACAAAGACTTTGTTGTAGAAGTAATACCCCTTAGTTTCTTTTGGGTATCCCACAAAGAAACACTTGTCTGATTTTGGGTGAAGTTTATTAGAAGTTAATCTCTTGACATATGCTTCGTAACCCCAAATCTTAAGAAAAGACAACCGTGGAGGTTTCTTCATCCATAATTCATATGGAGTCTTTTCGACAGCTTTTGATGGAGCTCGGTTCAGGGTTGGTGCCGCGGTTAGAAGTGCGTGTCCCCAGAAAGAGATAGGAAGATCACTAAGACCCATCATTGATCGGACCATGTCTAACAAGGTTCGATTCCTCCTCTTGGACACTCCGTTCCATTGTGGAGTTCCGGGAGGTGTCAATTTTGAGAGAATACCATTTTCTTTCAAATGATCGTCGAATTTGTGGCTCAAATACTCGCCACCTCGATCCGATCGAAGCGCTTTGATTTTCTTGCCTAGCTGATTTTCCACTTCACTCTGAAACTCTTTGAATTTCTCAAAAGATTCAGATTTGTTCGACATAAGGTAGACATATCCATATCTACTATAGTCGTCCATGAAGGTGATGAAATATCTATAACCATGCCTTGCGGGTGTACTCATTGGTCCACATACATTCGTATGTATAAGACCCAATAAGCCACTAGCCTTTTCTCCTAACTTGGAGAATGGTTGCTTTATCATCTTGACTAATAAACATCCTTCGCAATTTTCAAACGACTCTAAGTCGAATGAGTCAAGAATACCATCATGAAGAAGTTTCTTGATGCGTTTTATGTTAATGTGGCCAAGACGACAATGCCATAAGTAGGTTTGATTCGACTTAATGGTCTTAGCTCTTTTGGCGGTATCATCAACATTATAAACTTGTTTGTCTAGAGAAAGCACATAAAGACCATTTTCTGAATATGCCTTACCCTATAAAACATTATCGAAATAAAACTAACAGCTATTGTCTTTTATCTGACGGATACGGCTCTAACGGTAGGTTGCATGCCCCAAGAAGTCTCCTAGAACAGTAGTTATGGCCGTTTGAATCTGCAAGACAACCGCCGCGGGCGCGGCTTTTTGTGCTACGGGCGCGACCCTCTGTTCTTCCCAGCTGTTGCAACTTTCTGGAGATGCCTCGGAGAATCCTTGCCGCGGGCGCGGGTTTCTGGGTTTTTTTCGAGCTTTATTTCCGGATTTCTTTCTTTCTCTTCTTGTAATATAAATAGAGGACTTCTTAGAATTCCTTAAGGAAGTTTTACATTTCTTCTCTCGTCTAATTAGGATTAGGGTTAGATTAGAATTTTCTCTCTCTAGTTTAGGAGTAGTTTTAGAGAGAGAAAGCTTGGATTTCAATGGAGATTTGATAGCTTGAAGAGGCAATTTTGTGGATTCTCTTCTGACAAGCGCACATTAGGGCGCGCTTTAAGGCATATAAATGGGTGATTTTGGATGTATTTAGGCCCGTTTTGGTCGTTTATTTCCTTGTTACACTCGTTTCCTTCATATTACGTGCTTCACGGGTTTCGGTCTGTTTTTGGTGTGTTAACAGGTATAGTTGACCAAGTTATGTCGAGTCCCAAACCATTGGTGCGTAATCAGGCTATTATCGATCCTAGTCCACCAAGATAAGACTTTTCTGCGGTTCTCAAGGCTTTGAAAGGCAAGTTAAGTAGCAGGCAAGGCAGAACAGTTCACAAATATGACACCTGTTCACTATTTTGCTCATAACTTTCGGTATGCAAATGATATTGGAGTGATTTTAATTGCATTATAAAGTAGACTTGAAGAGCTTTCCAACGATATATTGCACGCCTCAAACGGAGCTCTAGATAAGAAGTTGTGACTATTTTAAGAAGACCAAAGTGCCTGCAACCTTCCTGCCTATGCTTGCACGGCCGTGCCAGGCATTAGCACGGCCGTGCCAAATTCAGCACGGCCGTGCCATTCTCCAGATTCAGCACGTCCGTGCCAGGCATTAGCACGGCCGTGTCAGGCATCAGCACGACCGTGCCAAATTCAGCACGGCCGTGCCAAAATTGAATATATTGCGGATCAGCTACTGCCATGCTTGCACGGCCGTGCCACTTCTAGCACGGCCGTGCTGATTTACGAAGGGCAGCCTGCGCAATTGCTTTCTTAATTAAAACATATATATATATAACCCTATGGTGAGGGTTAAGGAGAGAGATTTAGAGACAGTTTTAGAGATAGTTTTTGAGAGCCTTTGTAGAGAGTTATTGGAGAACGTTCTTAGTATTAGAGATTCATTAGTTTTCTTAGAGATTATTCTAGAGATTTTAGTTTTCTTGGATTGATTTGAAGCAAGATTTGTGAAGATTCTTTGTATTATTCATTGACGACGGATATCAAAGTTCTGAACTTTTCCATTGATTCGCATCAATACAATTGGTATTATTCATTCTTGTTTATTAATCAAGCTTTATTATTCCTTAATCAGAATTCATGTTTATATCTATTATGCTTTTGGAATTCATTATTGCTTTGATTATGAATATGTGTGAGTAGTCTCCTAGCTAGGGTTTCGGGATGAAACCCGGCCTAGGTAACCTATGTAATTGAGGATTGATTTTGATAAACGGATTGTGATTAAATTGATTATATGCGATTGCATGTTAATTCATTATAATAGGAGTAGCTAACCTAGAATCTTGAATTTGATTGCATGATATCCTTGATTTGAACAAGAGATTGTGAATTGAGTATTTCATTGTTGAATGTGGTTTGATTATGTATCGAGTAATGTTAAGTGCATGAGAAATCCAAGCTTAATATTGCCCGTTGTCTTCCTACCTCATGATATTGATCAGACATATAGTCTTTGCATATCCCGTTTGTCTCTGTGATTCCTTGTTACGTAGTTACCAATGGTTTGGTGAATTCCCGTCTTCCCTAGTGTCTTAGTTTATCTGGTTTATCCCATCTTATTAGTAGTATTTTAGAACACCATTTTCCATTGATTTCGAACTAGCTTAGGTTTAAGATTGATTTGCAATTACTCTCGTTCCTTGTGGACCGAACCTTTATTTGCCATTGTACTTGGTTATAGGGTGTTCGTATAAGTATTGTTTGATTGAGAGTTAGATTGTAGCGACCGATTTAACCCTCGTCAAAATGGCGCCGTTGTCGGGGAGCGGTGTTTGTTAATTGCTTTTTGATTTCTTGAGTCTAGTTCATCATAAAAAAAAGCACAAAATTTTTTTTCCCTTTTGGCTACACTTGTAGCCCTGCTATTTAATTGGTTTGGTTAGTGTGTATGCGCAGGTCTAAACAGAGAGAATTAATACCCTTCGATCCAAAAATCGAAAGAACTTTGAAGAGAAATCGTAAATCTCGATTGACGTCATCAAACTCTCAAGGAAAGGAACACAACACACAACAGGTTTCAATGACAGACATACCGCGCCAACCTAATCGGCCAGCACCACGACCCCTTAAGGAGTTGGGAACTCCTGGGGCGTATAGAGCTTCAAGTGGGATTACTCCACCCACTACTGAGGCCAATGATTTCGAGATCCGGCCGGCTATGATCACCCTCATCGAGAGAAGGCAGTTTAGTGGTGCCAAGCATGAGAGCCCTTTGGCTCATTTGAACGAATTTGAGAAGTACTGCAATACCATCAAGGTTAATGGGGTGAATCAAGAGTTCGTGAGATTGAAGCTTTTCCCCTTTTCACTTATTGGGAGAGCTCTCGAATGGTTAGAGAAGGAGGTGAAGCCGAACTCTCTACACACTTGGGATGATGTCACGACAGCATTCTTGGGAAGATTTTATTCCCAAAAGAAGACGGCCGATGCTAGAGCTTTGATCCAGGGATTTCGGCAAAGGAGTGGGGAGTCAATCTATGAAGCATGGGAAAGGTACAAGGAGTACCAAAGAGAGTGCCCACACCACGGAATCCCAACATACCAGGTGCTACAGATATTCTATGGAGGATTAAGTCCTCAAGGAAAAACCAGTTTGGATGCGGGAGCAGGTGGCCCAATAATGAACAAAACTGAAGAGCAGGTCATAGATATTATCGAAGATGTGGTACGACACCACATGGATTGGCAAGACGGCGAGCGAGATGCTGCGAACAAGAGTGGAGGAGCGGCCTATTTAGTGGACCACCTTAATGCCATTAGCAACCTGACATCACAAATTACGAACCTCGGGAAGGAGATGTCAGTGATTAAAGCCAAGCTCGATTCCGTGCCATTGCAAGATCTTCCCTCCCAATCTAAGGGGAGAGGTATGAATCCTAATCCTTCCGTTTCTAATATGCCTGTAGGATGTATTTTCTGTGAAAACTGTGGGTCTTATGATCATTATACTAATGCTTGTAATTTTGATCCCTCATATGATCCTAATAATAATGATGGTAATAGATATAATAATGAACAGGTCAATGCTATGTCTTATGATAACGGACCTAAGAATGACAATAATAGATATTTGCCACCTAATCAAAGAGGGAACAATTATAATCAGGGAGGTAATGATTTTGATTATCAAAACCAGTGGGGAAATAGGGGCCAAAGGGACCAAAATTCCCAAGGACCCTATAATCAACATGGTGGTTTTGGAAATCAAAACCAATACCAACAGGGTAATCAAATGAATCATAATTCCCAAGGGCAATTCAATCAAGGGGGACACGACATTAATAACAGGGGAAATTGGAATAATAATAAGGGGTACAATCTAATGTGCGTGGTTCCCGAGCTACAAATGATAATTATTATGCTCAAGGACCACCACAGAGATCTAGCTTGGAGGAAATGATGGAGTCCCAGGCTAAAATGTTCGACACTTTTATGTCCACCACTGATAAAAAGTTTAGTGAAGTGATGACACATAATAAGATGCTTGAAACCCAGATTTCTCAGTTGGCTAGTGCTATAAAAGATGGAATTGGAGTTTCAAAACTACCGCCTCAAGGTATTGACCCTAAAAATTCTGTGAATGCTATCACCACTAGGAGTGGAAAGACTTTGATAGGGAGCGATAATGTAATACCACCAAAGAGTCAACCTGTGACTCCACCTATCACTGATAATGTTGGAGGAAGTGAGGATGAGAGGACCAGAGAAAAAGATAAAATTAATGAGGTCCCAAAGGAACAGGTGGGAGCACAAACCAATGAACCCGACCTATTACATAGACTCCCCTACCCCCAAAAATATGTGAGACATAAGCTAGATGCCCAATTCGGGAAGTTTTTAGAGACTTTGAGAGAAGTTCACCTTTCTATACCATTCACTGATGCTATCAAGCAAATGCCTAACTATGCTAGGTTTTTAAAAGATATATTGAGTGGTAGAAGAAACTGTGAAGGGGTAGAAACTGTTAACCTCACTGAACACTGTAGTGCTATAATAATGAATAAAATGCCTCCTAAGTTAGGAGATCCGGGTAGCTTTTCAATCCCTTGTGCTATAAACAAAATGAATATTGATAATGCTTTGTGTGATCTTGGAGCTAGTGTTAGTCTCATGCCATATTCTGTTTATCAATGATTAAATATAGGAGAACTTCTTCCCACTAACATATCCCTTCAATTAGCCGATCGATCGATCAAATTTCCAAAGGGTAAAGTGGAAGATGTTCCCCTAAGGGTGGGGAAGTTTGTGATACCTGTCGACTTTGTGGTCCTAGATATGGATGAGGATGTTCATATACCTATAATTCTAGGACGTCCTTTCCTAGCTACTTCGGGTGCCCTTATTGATGTAAAGGGTGCCAAGATTTCATTGAAAGTAGGAAAGGAGGTTTTAGATTTTGATTTAATTAAAACTATGAAATATCCTTGTTCTAATTCTGATAATTGCATGATGGTTGACACTGTTGATTCCATTGTCTCTGATATGCGTAACGAATTATTCTATACTAATCATGATTTTGAGTTAAATGAGAACAAGGAAAACAGGGACATGGAGGAGCAATTTCTAGATGCATTAGATGTGGCCACTGCAAAGGAGGCTAATGAAGCACCAAATTTAAAGCTTAAACCCCTTCCAACACATCAAGGAAGGGTTTCCCCTGTGTTTGTAGTACCTAAGAAAAGGGCGGTGACTATTGTCAAGAATAAGAATGGTGAGCTTATCTCCACTGCAATGGCAAGTATTGATTATGGGTAACCTGTAATCCATGTGTTGCGTCAAGCTAATGACGTTAAAGAAGCGCTTCCGGGAGGCAACCCGAGACCCAGTCAATGGGGTACTTTTCTCTTTCCCTTTTTGCCTTCTAGGTAGTCTCTCGATGCCTGACATTGAGGACAATGTCTATACTAGCTTGGGGGGGTGAATGGTTTCCTTGTTGATTTTCCCTTGTTTTTCTTCATATTCCTATAAAAAAAACGAGTTTCTTTTGGTTTCGTTTTGGTTTGTTTCTATCTAACCTGTGCAGATATGAAGACTCATGGAGGTAGCATTAGGAGCTTCGCCGCATCTCATGTTGTCTTAGTGTGTTTTCAAGAAGCATTTGGTGAAATCTTTCCCTTTTTCCTTTAGTTTTTTGTTTTTGTGTGCTTAGGATAGTTTAGTTTAGGAAGAATTTGAATGGTTCGAGGATGTTTGATCGGTTCTAAAGAACCTGGGATCATTGATGTTGATATCAATTGATCACTTGTTTGTCGATTGGGATTATTATGTGATTTTCATGCCTCTTTATGAGCCATTTAGCTTGTTTAGATTACTTAGTTGTTTATATATGTGTGCAATATAGGAAAAGCTTCTGTTATGAGAATGTGTAGTCTAGTTTATATGATTTGCCTCATAGTCTTTTCCTATATTTTTGGATCGTGATAAACTTGTCTAATTGCATAAACTTTTGGAATAATGCTCATATTTGGATTCGAAACGTGAATGAATGTGTGTGGAATATCTATTTCTACTTAAGCCAGTGATGAATACACAGTTTGAGTCTATTGTTGATCAATGTAGACGAGTCTAGGCGAAGGTAGGGATAGAACACTTTTGTCATGTGAAACTCTATGCCTTTGGGCTGTGGTAAGATGGAGTCGCTTCCCGGTTGTGGATTTGACCCCCTTGATTGGTAGTTGCTTTATTTGTTAGATCCCGTGAGGTTTATTTGTTCTAGCCTTCATCATTCTTGTTGAGTGGCATATTTAGATCCTTGATTACGCATGTTTCGATCTTTGTGTTGACTTGTAGCTCCCAAGACCGACTTGACACTTTTAAGGGAGGAAGAGGGCACCTTTTTCATTTTTCTTATTCTTGTTCCTTTTGTTTTGTTACAAATTAATTTTCTTTTTACATCATCTTACTTTCTAACCATGTTGAGCCTTTAATTCCATTCTTGGTTACCCATGTTACAAACCCGATGGCCGATGTTTTACCAACCCTTAGTTGCGAAGCGTTTACCTCGCAAGGTTTGTTTGAGCTTATTATGTATAAATCAAGAATAATGATTGATAGTTGGTTTGAGAAAGTTTGAAAGTGAGCTTAATTGTAAAGATGTAATATGAAAATTTGTTTTTGAAAAAAAAAGAAGAAAAAAAAAAGAAAAGAAAATCAAAATAAAAAAAAGGAGAAAAGCCGTCCGAATTGTGAAAAAGGCGAAGACATATGAATAAAAGCTTTGAAGTTTGAAAAAGGTGATTTGAGTGTGTATAACATAGAGAGTTTGGGATGTGTAAAAGTGTGATCAATGTTTATTGTGGAATGTGAACTGCATCTCTTGAGCTTTGTTTTTGAGAATCGTGATTCTTGCGCTTCATTTAGGATTTAACTCCACTTTTTAAATTGTTTTCACCACCTTACCCATTGCCAATACATTACAACCTTGTAAGACCCTTAGACTTTAGAGGTGTTTGGTTTTCAAACGGTGGAGGGAGATACCTTTCAACCCTATGGAAAGATTATGCGTAATCGAGATGTCGGGATACCTTTGTTATTTCCTCAAAATATCACTTTTTCTGGTTCCTTCGAGGGATCACGAGGGGCCAATTAGGGTGGTGATTTGAAGCAAAAGGGGAGGACGTGGCCGGTTTGGTTGGGTTTAGAGGGAAGCATGACTTATTTGTTCTCTATGCTTGGTTTAGGTTTTGTTTGCATTTTTGATCAACGATACCTTGGATTGTGTGTCTCGTTGCTTGTTTGAGTGAGTTTTCATTCCGTGCATGGTTGTTCTAAGTAGGATCCATTGACTTCATTCCATGCTAAGTTGGATTTATATGTAATGGCAATAGTTTATTTGATCCTGTGTGTGTGTGTGTATCCCTTAGTTTTGCTCGAGGAATAGCAAAAGTGTAGCTTGGGGGATTTTGACAAGCGCACATTAGGGCGTGCTTTAAGGCATATAAATGGGTGATTTTGGATGTATTTAGGCCCGTTTTGGTCGTTTATTGCCTTGTTACACTCGTTTCCTTCATATTACGTGCTTCACGGGTTTCGGTCTGTTTTTGGTGTGTTAACAGGTATAGTTGACCAAGTTATGTCGAGTCCCGAACCATTGGTGCGTAATCAGGCTATTATCGATCCTAGTCCACCAAGCTAAGACTTTGCTGCGGTTCTCAAGGCTTTGAAAGGCAAGTTAAGTAGCAGGCAAGGCAGAACAGTTCACAAATATGACACCTGTTCACTATTTTGCTCATAACTTTCGGTATACAAATGATATTGGAGTGATATTAATTGCATTGGAAAGTAGACTTGAAGAGCTTTCCAAAGATATATTGCACGCCTCAAACGGAGCTCTAGATAAGAAGTTGTGACTATTTTAAGAAGACCAAAGTGCCTGCAACCTTCCTGCCTATGCTTGCACGGCCGTGCCAGGCATTAGCACGGCCGTGCCAGGCATTAGCACGGCCGTGCCAGGCATTAGCACGGCCGTGCCATTCTCCAGATTCAGCACGGCCGTGTCAGGCATCAGCACGGCCGTGCCAAATTCAGCACGGCCGTGTCAGGCATCAGCACGGCCGTGCCAAAATTGAATATATTGCGGATCAGCTACTGCCATGCTTGCACGGCCATGCCACTTCTAGCACGGCCGTGCTGATTTACGAAGGGCAGCCTGCGCAATTGCTTTCTAAATTAAAACATATATATATATATAACCCTATGGTGAGGGTTAAGGAGAGAGATTTAGAGACAGTTTTAGAGATAGTTTTTGAGAGCCTTTGTAGAGAGTTATTGGAGAACGTTCTTAGTATTAGAGATTCATTAGTTTTCTTAGAGATTATTCTAGCGATTTTAGTTTTCTTGGATTGATTTGAAGCAAGATTTGTGAAGATTCTTTGTATTATTCATTGACGACGGATATCAAAGTTCTGAACTTTTCCATTGATTCGCATCAATACAATTGGTATTATTCATTCTTGTTTATTAATCAAGCTTTATTATTCCTTAATCAGAATTCATGTTTATATCTATTATGCTTTTGGAATTCATTATTGCTTTGATTATGAATATGTGTGAGTAGTCTCCTAGCTAGGGTTTCGGGATGAAACCCGGCCTAGGTAACCTATGTAATTGAGGATTGATTTTGATAAACGGATTGTGATTAAATTGATTATATGCGATTGCATGTTAATTCATTATAATAGGAGTAGCTAACCTAGAATCTTGAATTTGATTGCATGATATCCTTGATTTGAACAAGAGATTGTGAATTGAGTATTTCATTGTTGAATGTGGTTTGATTATGTATCAAGTAATGTTAAGTGCATGAGAAATCCAAGCTTAATATTGCCCGTTGTCTTCCTACCTCATGATATTGATCAGACATATAGTATTTGCATATCCCGTTTGTCTCTGTGATTCCTTGTTGCGTAGTTACCAATGGTTTGGTGAATTCCCGTCTTCCCTAGTGTCTTAGTTTATCTGGTTTATCCCACCTTATTAGTAGTATTTTAGAACACCATTTTCCATTGATTTCGAACTAGCTTAGGTTTAAGATTGATTTGCAATTACTCTCGTTCCTCGTGGACCGAACCTTTATTTGCCATTGTACTTGGTTATAGGGTGTTCGTATAAGTATTGTTTGATTGAGAGTTAGATTGTAGCGACCGATTTAACCCTCGTCATCTTCTCATCTATTCAATGAGCTTTTCTAACTTTCTCTCACCTTTATTGCTTTGTTTAATTCTTGTTTTTGCTTATTTCATTGTTGATTAGAGTAGTTAATTAGTTTACTTGTTTGATTCTTGCTTTAATTCTAGTTTTACCTTGTTTTCCATGTTTTCCTTCATTATGTTTGCTTAGATTTTGTTCTCGGGAAATGGATGAAGGTTATGTTGATGATTTGAGTGATTGGTTGTGATTAGTATGCAATTGATTCTTGATTATTGTGTTTGGATGATGCTTACATTGACTAGAATCTTTTTAGCTAATTGATTTTGGTTCTTAATTGTGCTTTCAATCAATTGTGCGGAAGTGAGTTGATTGAGAGTCTAGATTCTTCTATACCTTTGTTAGGCTAGTTATGCGGGAGTGAATTAGCTTAGTAGGATAATTAGCATGCTTCATTGCGCGGGAGTGAGTTGAGTGTTTTAATCGTTCCTAAATGAGATCATGATCATCTAATTGGGACTTGTTATTGAATTCATTAATGTAATTGGATTCCCCTTTCCCTATTATCTTGTTAATTGCTTTAAGTAGTGTTTTAGATGTTTCTCTCCCTATCTCACAACCTTCCTACTAGTCTAATTACCTCAAATTAATACACTTAGTCCTTGTGGTTCGACCCTAGCTTGCCATTATCTAGTGTGAACTTGATAGAGTTAGGTTAGGAATATAAATTGTTGATTTAATCTAGGATAGTAGACACGACCTATTGTCCCCCGATCAAATTTTTGGCGCCGTTGCCGGGGACTAATGCGTTCATTAGTTTGTGTTGATAAGATTAGCTAGGTTCTTGTGTATAGTTTTGATTTTTGTTTGCTTTTCTTTGCTGTGTGTAAAAAATAAAATAAAATGGCATGCTTATCTTTTCCTTAATTTGATGATGAACCCTTCTATGTTTACTTTGAAAGACTTGATGGTTTCCTTAGTTTTCATGGTTGTTCTCTTAGTGATGCTTGAGGTATAGCTTATTGGGGCATGAATGAGTATACTAGGGGAATGGTTGAGAATATGTATAATGGTAGATTCCATCTTTTGCCTATGCACAATGCTTGGAATTTCTTCACATGGCTTGCTAGAGATTCTTATGATAGAGAATATCATGTTTCTTGTTTTGACTCTCAATGTCAAGATTCTTTTAATTTTTGCATGAATTCTCTTGATGCTTTTAATATGCCTTGTGATGATCCAAATATGCATGTTAACCCTTTTCCCTCTTATGCTCATTGTGATGCGATGTGTTCTAATGTTGATGATATGCATGTTAATGGTGATTGTGAACCTCAACCCAATAACATTGATGCCCAAATTCTTGCCCAAATACAATATCTCACCCAACAAGTCCAAGAGCTTCAAGAGGAACAAAAAGTGAGAGAAGTGAGACTTGCCCAAGTGATGAGTGCTAGGGTTGTTAGAAATGGATGCGAGGCACCTCACTTGGAGTGTGAGAGTGCTTTTGAGGATGATATGGGCCAAGGGTGTAAAGGTGAGGGGAGATTTTCTTGTGATGAGAGGATTTTGATCCTTTTCATTCCCCTTTTGAGCTTGAGCGCCTTCCCTCCCCTTATTCACCCCCTTTGAGAGCTTCCCTTGGTGAGGATGTGAGTGGGCCATCTTCAATATTGGATGAAGGAATTCGTGGGGAGGATGATGATGAATTTGAGCAACCAAGGGAGATTGAGAGTCCCTTGGATGATGGTGGAGGAGTTGAGAATGAAGTAAATGTTGATTTTGTGGATTCCAACCCCCTTCTCCATCTTGATGAGTCTACCTTGAATGTGTGTGACCCTACGATCCATGAGTATTTGGACTCATTTGAGGTTATGACTAGTGTGTTCATTGAAGGAGTAACGAAAACTCATAGCCTTTTGAGTGAGTTCATTGATAATGCTTCATGGGAGAGAAATGAGTTTGAAATGAATTTGCATCCTTTCATGCATGGTTTGGAGACTCTAGGCTTTGAGGATGTTGAGGGAGTTGCTGTCCATTGTTGTGATAGAGAGGAAGATGTGGTTTCTCTTGGAGGTTGGATGTTTGAGGGAGATGAAGATCATGAGTGTTCTTCTTTTGAGGACTCTATGATTGATTTCTATGCTCTTATTGGTGATTTGAGGAATGGTGGTAAGGGAGAGTTTATAGGTGAGACCATTGATCCTATTCCCTTTTCTCATGTCCCTTTTTCAAGAATATTTAACCATATCCCCTACTATCCTATGTCCCTCCCTTCTTTTGTCAAAGAGCCTATCGGGGACCCTCCTTCTATTGGTGATATTTAAGCCCCTTTCTCATCGATTATTGAGGAAAAGGGTGATTTTGCCACCCAAAAAGATTATTGAGGAGGTTTTGCCTTTTTATTCTTTTTCTTATTTTATTGATTTTTCTTTTGAGTTTTCTTCTTTCTTTTGGCATCTCCCACCTCATTTGCGTGCAATAATCTTGTTGCAAGTCCTCATCCTGTCATTTGCCTACCGTTTATCCTATGAAATGTGTAGTAGTGCATTTGACAAGCTCTTGCGTTCGTTGCAATATTATTTACTAGAGCGGTCAGGCTTGGACCTTAAGCAAGCCTTTCACTGGAAGTAACCCGTGTTTTATTGCTTTCATTTTCTTTTCTTTTTAGTATAGATTTTCGCTCATGGAAATGTTTGTGTGCGCTTTGCTAGGTACATAACTTGATATACTTTGGTGCATTGGTATTGGATCAAGAATCAAGGAAGTTTGACTCCTCTTTCCTAGCATATGGTATATGAGGCATAGATTTGGAGAAAATTGGCTTTGAAGGGTTAAATTAGGTCATTTGCGAGTATTTACACCCACCTATATCTGGTAATATCTTTCCTTGCTCTTTCTCTAATGGTTGGTGTCTTGAAGATCATGTGTTGGTTTGTTGGATTGATTACTTTCTTTTCTCCTCCCATGGACTCTATGATTTATGATTTGAGTGTATTGTCTCATTCAAGCTTGGGGGAGGGTATTCTATCATGCTTGGGTAGAATGTTGGTCCATTTTTGCCATGCACTTGAGTATATGCATTTCCATGTGTTTTCTTATATTTTGCAATGTGTTTTGTTTTATTCTTGATTTGGACATAATACTTTTAGATTTGTGTTCTTGAATGCTTTTCTTCCTAAATTGTAGTGGTTTGCATGCTTTGAGATATCTTGGGTTGATTTTAGGATAGAGTATGCTAAGGTAGTATGTTAAGAACTTTGGGACCTTGAAGCCCTAGTCTACTTGTTTGTGGTAAGAAGGAGTTGCTTCCTATAGTGAATTTGAAGCCAATAGTGAGTTTTTGCTACAACCATGTGAGGTTTCATTTCTCTAGCCTTCTACCTATTTTTCATGGGTGGCACATGGATCCTTGACTATCGCTTACTTTATTTAGAACTTGCCTTTTATCTCCCGAGATCGCGACCGAACCATTTAGGAAGGACGAAGGCATCTTTTCGGGGTGGTTATTTTTGCTTTTCTAGGTTTTGATTTTATATTTTTGGTTTTGGGTTTACATTTGCCTCCTTGCTAACAATTTGAGCCTTATACCTTCTTTTCTAGCCATATTATTAGACTTCGTACCATTTGTTTCATTCTTTTCACCTTTGGTTTTTGTGAAGCTAGTGCTATGAGTTTGTTTAGTGATTATAAGTGCAATAGTTTGAAGTTATTAGCTCATTTTGTATAGCAAATATGTATTGTGTATAAGTTTGTGAATAAAAGCAAATGTAAAGTTGAAAAAGTCGTCCATAGTCAAAAGAGGCAAGGACAAAGCAATAAAGAAAAATAAATAAATAAATAAAAAATGTCAAGCACAAATATATTTTGATGTAGTTATGATTTCCCTAGTTTAGGGCATTGAGGACAATGCTCCATTTAAGCTTGGGGGAAGCGTGTCCACGCTTTTTGTATATATGTTCGTGATTTTGCTTTGAATAAGCTTGGGGGTGTTAATATTTTTGTTTGAGTTTTGGTGATAACTTGGTTATGGTGTTGAGAATTGGCCATTCTTATGCTTCACAGTTAGGTATACCACCAATTTTCAAAATTTTAGCTTACCTTTCCCCTCTTTGCCCATACGTTACAACCCTTCAAAGACCTTTTGACCTTTGTGGTTGAGTCACAAGTCGGTGGAGGAAGATGGGATTCAAGCTTATGGAGCGGTTTTCATAGTCAAGACGTCGAGTAGCCCTAAAATCTCTTCTTTTTCGGTTCCCTAGTGGAATCATTGAGATGCTCACTAGAGGTGAATTTGAAACTAGTAGGGAGAACGCGGTAAGATCGGTTGGGATGAAGGTGAATTGTGTCTTATTTGTTCTCCATGCTTAGCATTTCTTATGTTTCAATCAACCATGGATATCTTGAAGCGTGCACTTCTCTATTGTTTAGAAATACTTGTATTCATTTGTGTTTGTTCATTTGCAAAAGTCCATTCATGAACATTTGTTTTCCTTCCTTTTCTTTTGATTTCCTTTTTATGCTTTGCCTTGTTTTGCTTGGGTTTTTGTCAAGAGTTGTGGGTTAAACTCTTAGGAAACCCTCACGAGAGCACACTCATTCTCTAGAGCTATCTAGGGGTTTAAAGGGCTTGTCTTTAGTTGCTAAAATTGACTGTGATTCCTACGAAAGTGAGTTAGTGTACATTATCGTCTCCTTTAGTTTAGTGTGCTAGTCTTGCTTGAATAAATCCTTCTCCTTTTCTCTTTTGGTTTTGTCTTGCTCGAGGACGAGCAAGAGTTAAGGTTGGGGGAATTTGATAAGTGTCATTTATGACACATTTTAGGGCATTTTTCTCCCTTAGTTTTAGGTTTATTTCGGTGTTTCTTTGTTATTTATATTCCTTTTAGTCTTGTTTTAGTTATCTTTGTCTTACTTTATGGTTTTAGGCCTTAGTTGTAAATAATATGCTTTTTGCTCGGTTTCTAGCTTGATTTGCGTGTTTTTCTATGTGTTCTTTCACTCTTTTCTCTCTCGGTCTATTTGTGTAGGTGCTTAGTGCTTTCTTCGATCCTTATGACCCAAGAGAAGGAAAGGAAGTTTAATAGAAGAAGCTTGAGCTAAGAAAGAAGCTTGAGGCAAGAAAGCTTGAAGCACGTAGAAGGCCTTAAACCAAGTCTTGTTCACTCTTTCAGCCATAACTTTTGATCTACACATTGGATTGAGGTGATTCGAATTGCGTTGGAAACTAGACTTGAAGATCTTTCCAATGGTAGGTTGCATGACTCAAGAAATCTCCTAGAACAGAAATTATGACCGTTTGAATCTGCAAGACAACCGCCGCGGGCGCGACCCTATGTTCTTCCCAGCTGTTGCAACTTTCTGGAGATGCCTCGGAGAACCCTTGTCACAGGCGCAGGTTTCTGGGTCTTTTTCGAGCTTAATATCCAGATTTCTTTCTTTCTCTTCTTGTAATATAAATAGAGGACTTCTTAGAATTCCTTAAGGAAGTTTTACATTTCTTCTCTCGTCTAATTAGGATTAGGGTTAGATTAGAATTTTCTCTCTCTAGTTTAGGAGTAGTTTTAGAGAGAGAAAGCTTGGATTTCAATGGAGATTTGATAGCTTGAAGAAGCAATTTTGTGGATTCTCTTCTCATCTATTCAATGAGCTTTTCTAACTTTCTCTCACCTTTATTGCTTTGTTTAATTCTTGTTTTTGCTTATTTCATTGTTGATTAGAGTAGTTAATTAGTTTACTTGTTTGATTCTTGCTTTAGTTCTAGTTTTACCTTGTTTACCATGTTTTCCTTCATTATGTTTGCTTAGATTTTGTTCTCGGGAAATGGATGAAGGTTATTTTGATGAATTGAGTGATTGGTTGTGATTAGTATGCAATTGATTCTTGATTATTGTGTTTGGATGATGCTTAGATTGACTAGAATCTTTTTAGCTAATTTATTCTTGGTTCTTAATTTTGATTTCAATCAATTGTGCGGAAGTGAGTAGATTGAGAGTCTAGATTCTTCCATACCTTTGCTAGGCTAGTTGCGCGGGAGTGAATTAGCTTAGTAGGATAATTAGCATGCTTAATTGTGCGGGAGTGAGTTGAGTGTGTTAATCGTTCCTAAATGAGATCATGATCATCTAATTGGGACTTGTTATTGAATTCATTAATGTAATTGGATTCCCCTTTCCCTAATATCTTGTTAATTGCTTTAAGTAGTGTTTTAGATGTTTCTCTCCCTATCTCACAACCTTCCTACTAGTCTAATTACCTCAAATTAATACACTTAGTCCTTGTGGTTCAACCCTAGCTTGCCACTATCTAGTGTGAACTTGATAGAGTTAGTTTAGGAATATAAATTGTTGATTTGATCTAGGATAGTAGACACGACCTTTTGTCCCCCGATCACTCGTACTTGAAAGCGCTAGCTCCGTAAATGCGTAAGCCTCCAACGCCTCTCACCCTCGAGACCCGACCCGAATGGTCCCATTAATGTGGGAGAATTGGTTAAAATGCACTTTATTCAATTTATTTTAATTCTAAAATCAAATTGAAAATGCAAGTGAATCAACAAACACAAAGTGTCAAGAGGTGAGCAAGGGGGTTAGATGAGGACCACAAGGGAGGGACCAAACTCCCCTTGCTCCCCAAGAAATCCACCAAAAACTGGGTTCCCACCATGCATGAGCTGGTCATGCACATGCTGGCTGGCAGCATGCCTTGGCTGCCTAGCATCATGGCTGGGCCTGCCAGCCAGCCCGCACAAGCCTACGTTAGCCAGCAGGCCACGCACGCCATGCGGGCTGCTGCTGCTGCTGCGTTGCTTATGCTTGTGCTAGGCACTGCCTAGCACGCAAGCACACATAGCCCATAGCACAAGCACGCATAGCGTGCTACTGCTGCTGATGCGATGCTCGCGTTAGGTGCAACCTAGCTGCTGCGTTGCTTGCGGCTGGGTGCGAGGCCCAGCACACTAGCACGCTAGCACGCATGGCGCGCCAGCTGCTAGCATGCGTGCGGCCAGGTGAACTAGCCCCGAGAGCATGCTCGGCCAGCAAGCCTAGAACGCACACGCATGCTTGGCTTGCGGCATAGCCTTGCAATACGGTTGGTGCCCAATGCTAGCTTAGCCTTCGCATGGCTAGGCTAATGCAAAGCTACGGCTTAGCTTGAACTTGTCGTTTACTTGATTTAGAATCCGACGAGACTTACGAGGCTCGGTTTCGACGCTTTAAGCTCGATATCCGACGTCTTTGTACGTAATACTCTAATGACTCATCTAATCCTTCGGATTGATTTGTCGCCTCGGATTGATTACTCGATTGGGGTGTGACCTGAAGGGTTCAGTCAAGATTAAGCTGTAATATTAATTATACATTAATATTACTGATCGGAAGCGGCCTCCACCTAGGCATTCCGATCACTTGACCCCACTAAATAATTATCTTTCTAATAATTTCGAACCCTCTATCAGAATAATACACTTGTTGGAAGGACACCATTCCTTTCAAATTAAATAGGCAAAACAATCATCAAACAACAAGTGTCACAAGGAGAGCAAGGGAGTAGGTGAGGACCACAAAGGGAAGGACCACCTTCCCTTGCTCCCCTAGAAAAATGCCGGCACCTATCATAGTGCCCCAGTTGGCGCCAAGCCTTGGGCACCAAGGCATGCCTTGCTGGCGGCCTGGTGCTTGGCTGGGCCTGCCAGCTAGCCGCACACGTGTGCGGCCCAGCGAGCATGCCTCGCATGCTATTGCGGGCTGCTGTGCTGGGCGTGGCATGCGCTAGTGAGGGCCAGTGAGCCTTGCTGGCGCGTCATGCTGGCTCACTTGGCCTGCTGGCCGTGCCTTGCCTGCATGGCCAGCACGCCCAGCAATGCATTCGATGCATGCTGGGCTTACGGCCAAGCCTTGCCTTGCGGCAAGGGATTTAGCTATCCATGCCAGCCCACCTAGCCCTCGCACTGCTAGGCCATTTCGAGGCTAGGATTTTCACGTGCATTGAGTTGTTGTTTCACTGACTTTTCCGTCTCCTTGATTCATAAATTTGACTCAACTTTTGACGCTCAGATTCGACGCTCTAAGCTCGGAATTCGACGTCTTAGCTCATAAAATCTCTATCGACTCATTTAATTCTTCGGATTAATTCATCGCTTTGGTTCGGTACTCGATTGGGTGTGACCCAAAGGGTTCAGTCAAGAGCAAGCTGTAATATTAATTATACATTAATATTACTGATCGGAAGCGGCCTCCAACGATGCATTTCGATCACTTGACCTCACTGAATAATTAGCTTTCCTAATTAATTCTGAACCCTCTATTGGAATAATACACTTGTTCGAAGGACACCATTCCTTTCACACATACATCACTCCAAAATATATATGTACTCAGTGAAGATATATGCTCCTTTATAGGCTAGCATATTCACCTTAGGTCTAGTGGAGGATTTAGGAAATTCGTTCAAGTTTTCCATAGAAAATAGCTAGCCTTCACAACCACATAGGTGAATCACAAGCACTTCTCAATAGCACTTAGTCATTGGGGTTAAAACATGTTCACAAGAACTCAACCAATGCAACATCGTTTTAATAATACTCCGTATTTTTATAATATATATATATATATATATATATATATATATATATATTTATATTTTTTTTTTTTTTTTTTTTTTTTTTTTTTATATATATATATATATATATATATATATATATTAGGAGTGTTTTCACATAAGAACTTGAGAATCCAGACCCTATATATATATATATAAATCTTAAAGAATTGATATTTAAATATAAAATAAATTTGTATAAAGTAATATGAGTCATCAAATTAAATGAGGCAATAAAGTGTTTTTTTTTTAAATTAAATTAACATCAATTAAATTGTTGGATCAACTTGTTGGGAATTAAAGAACTCTTAAGAGCCCAACAAGTTGGCCTCAAAGGAGATGTTAAGGGGGAGTAGGATTAGTAATGAAAGTTTTGGTAAATAAGTATTTTTGTTTTGAAAGGGGATATAAATACCCCAAAACCCCAAAAATTTCACACTCTAAAATCATATTGTCATATTTCACAAAAACCCCAAAGTTTTTCCTATTATTTTCTCTCTCCTTTTTCCTTCCTTTTCATCTCTTTTCCTCACGCCTCTCTCCTCCTCACCACCGCCTCTACCAGCAGCCAGCAGCAGTAGCCGGCGACCACCAGCTGGCCACCGTGCGCCACCTCTCCTCCCTCCTTTCCTCATGGTTTCGGTATCAAAAGGAAAAAAAAAACTATTTTCTCCTAATTTAATTTCTAAGCTTGTTTTAGTTAATTTAAAGCATGATTTTGATAATGTTTTGGTATTGATTTTGGGTAGTTGATGTTGTTAATTTATTCCTATAATTTTCAGATTTTAATTTAATCAAAAACCCCAATTTACAAACCCTAGAATTTGGAAATTTAATGTTTATGGTTAGGGTTTGATCCTAGGATGTTGTGGTTGTTAAATTAATGATTTAAACATGTTTATATTGAGTTTAAAGCCCTCAATTAATGCTGGAATTTAATTATGCACACTACTTTTTAATTATTGTGTTAGGGTTTGATTATTCATAAAAGGAAAAAAGGTTTTAATGATTTAAATATGATTTCCTAGTCTATTAGTGATGTTTTATATAAAATAAGTAAGCTGAAATTTTATTTAAGTCATGAAAACTAAGTCTTTTTGAAAGGATTTAAACTACCCACTGAAAGAAAAGGTTTTAAGGCTTTTAAACCATTTAATTGGGTTATTTAGTAAGGTTTAAAGTGTATTATAGTTGCTGGATATTTGTGAGAATAGTGGAGTAATTATAGTTATGTATTTTTATTTGTAGGGAGCTTTGAGCTGGGTGATTTCTAGCGAGTGTGGCTGAGTTTAGGCACTATTCAAGGTACATGTGCACATAAGAATATTTGTGTATGCGTAGTATCATGCTAGCATTGTTAAATATGTATCAAGTGATGAATTAGTAGCATGTTTGGTTGATTATATGCTTGGATTTGATGTTGGTTGAGCATGAATTATTAAGCAAGCATGTGAATATGTTATTTGAGGCATGATACAAGTTGAATATGTATGAAGCATGGAAGTATGTTTTATTTTCAAGTATCAAGAAAGCATGAATTTGATAAGCAAGACTTATGTATGTTTAAAAGAGCTAAAGTTAGAATTATTGACCATCATTCATGAATTTATTTCTCACCCATATATTATTGGAATTGAGTCAAGAAGTTAGTTTATTTATTTACTCACTCATGTAAGTTGAGTTTGAGTCAAGGAAGTTTATCAGTGCATCTTATGCACCAAGGTAGTAACAGTGCAATTTTGTGCACAAAACTAGGCAAGGAACCTTAATTAAAATAAATAGTATGTGCTACTAATTAATTCAAGAATGAAATTGAAGTATATATGAGGTGATTGTTGTTATGTTTATTCTTAATTGATTGGTTGGAGTCATCACAAGTTAAATTGGTAAATCACGTAAAGTGTAAGAGGATACGCACCAAAACTCTTAGAACATATACACCTGGAGTATGAACATATGGGGGGAGTTATGGGGTTCTATATTTAACCATAGCTTCTACAGGGGTACAGGAAGCTGTATTTTACTTTAGGAAAAATTGATAAAAATAATCCCAACTTTTGCCCGTCCGCTCAAAATAATTCCAACTTCGAATTATTTTTAAAAAATCCGAACTTTAGGGGTCATTCACTCAAAACGGTCCTATTCGGTCACTCAACCTGTTATAACAGGTTAAGGTGACATGTGTCACCACGTAATTGGTTAAAAAAAGTTACAAAAAAACTTAAAAAAAAATTGCAAAAATTCAAAAACAAACCCAGCCACCCACGACCACCCTCCTCACCACGAGCCACGGCCCCTCCCGGAACCCCCTAACCCCGTTGGCGCTCGGAAACACCTCCCCCTCGCCGGCGACGACCATCTTCTCCCCCCTGCACTACCATCGGAACCCTAGCTACGAAATAACAACACAGCAGCCAAGCAACCACCATCACCGCCGAACCACGAAAATTAGCCACCAAACAACCACCATCGCTGCCCAGCCACGAAAATCAACCACCATTGCTGCCCAGCCACGAACATTAGCCATCTCGCCCGTGGCGCAACAACACACATCCCCGCAATAACCAATTCTCCGCCAATTAAGCGGTGGGGGAAGTAATTTAGGGATTTCGGGGGGTTTTAAGGTTGTCGAATTGGTGGTTGTGGGGGAAGGGCGCCGGGAAGGACCGTGACGGCAGTGGGGGAGAGGGTCTAGGCCGATGACTTGGGCTGGGCCGGTGGGAGGAGGGATGCCGGCGTGAGTGGTGTTGGGGTTATCGTGGGTTGGGGCTGGGTTTTCTATTTTTTTAATTTTTTAATTTATTTTCAACCATTCATGTGGTGACATCTGTCATTTAAATAAAAAAAATTACCTCTTTAATCGGTTACTAGTCACTTGGGACCGTTTTGAGCGAATGACCCCTAAAGTTCGGATTATTTAAAAATAATCTAAAGTTAGGATTATTTTGAGCGAACGGGCAAAAGTTGGGATTATTTTATCAATTTTTTCCTTTACTTTATTATTAATGCGCTGGAATTCCGTCACAAGGTGACATAGTAGGGCCAATTGAGGTAGCTCCCTAATTGGAAGCTCAGTAATGAATGGGCGATTTTTAAGGAAGAAAACCCTTTCAATGCGTAATCCAAAACTATTATTTAATATTTAATATTTAATATTGTTAGTTATGAGTCAAGGTAAGTTGATTTGTGATTTTATGGCGAGCATGTTTTAATTACTATTACTAGGATATTCATGTTAGTGTGGTGCATACTCACCTTTTACTCATTCGTACTTTTGTGTTTGTGTTTGGCTTTCTTTTGGATTGGTCCTACCATGACCCATTGATATGGTGAGTAGAGGGGTTGAAATAAAGAAAAAGTGACATATACTTGAAGCGTGAAGAACATGAAGGGAATGAGTGCAGAGAGTTACTTGTTATCCTTCCTTAGTTTTATATTTTAAATTGTTGATTTATTATTCATGGACTAACATTGCTATGCTTTATTTTTAAGTTGGTTTTTACAGGGCCATGTTTGAATTTGTTCCAACTTGTGTTTTATTTTACTTTTGTTTTGAGGCTGTGAACTCAAGTTTTATTTTGAAAAGTTGGTTTTTAGTTTTAGACTTCCGCTTTGTGATTTTGAAAATAGCCTTAGCCGTTATCACGGTGGCGGTAATATTTTGGTAATTTCCTAAATTGAGTTTTATTTAGAGTAAAAAGAGTATTTTAAAAGGAGGAAATTTTCAGGGTATTACAAAGTGGTATCAGAGCTGGTTTGGATTTTAATTACCACTAAAGCCAAAAATGTTTTATTAGGTACTTATCTTTTAAAGTTTGGCCAAGTGCTTATTTCATTAGTTTTGAAAATGTTTTTAACAGGTCCGAATTTATTTAGCGAAACTTCTTCTTCTTTTTTTTTTTGTTTTTGAAGAGTCCGAATTTTTTATTAGTACGGGCTGTTTAGGGTAAAACTAACCTGTCCACGTGGACCAATCGTGTGATGACACGTGTCAACATCAAAGAGGTTCTGAGAGAACCAATCCTCTGGTGACACGTGGCACTCCAACCCATGAAAGGGGAACTGATCCCCTTACACTATAAATAGAGGAAAATCCTCATTTATTGCACATTCATAAATATACACACAAAACTCGAGTAATATAAATTGCAGAATTCTCTCGAAATCCGAGAGAAAAACCCTTACATTCCGCACATTTATACATCCGGATACATTCTAACTTGATCGTCGGAGGCGGAACTCCACCCAACCGAAGTTTTTCGTGGTTTTGCAGGTACAGAAAGTCAATGCACATTCTTGGAATTGTAATACTCCCGAGGGACTCCAAAAACTCCGAAACATTTGGCTCCGTCTGTGGGGGAAAGTACTTCTGAGATGGCTTCACAACAGTCTGTACCGCCTGCTGATGAGAACCGGCCTTTGGCTGGAGTAGAGATCTATAAAGACCAAGAGAGTGGTGATGACTTCGACGTCGACACCTATGTGGCCCTAGACGGGTCACTCAGAACAAGACGCACCCGTTCCACGGAAACAAGGGAACGGGGCGAAGACAAAGCAGGTGTAAGCAACCCAACCGTCAAGACGGCTGGGCTACCCTAGGCGACGGAGGGTGCTGCTCCCGTTACAAGAGACGAACTCATGAAATTCATGATGAGTTTCAAAGGGGAAATCAAGGACCTGATAAACAAGTCAACTGGCACCAACAAGGGTCAGTCGGCCAAGAAGCCTTGTCCCTCACGGAAGAAGCATGTGAAGGATCGTGTGCCTACTCCTCACCCTAAGCCAAAGGGGACGGATGGGCCCATGCTCAACTTATCAAAGCTTCGTTTCCCTGAATCAGGGAAAAGGAAGGCCATCCGGCAAGTTCAGCCGGATGGATCGAAAAAGACTTACTCAGATGCTCGGATGTTAATCCAGCAGAAGAGAAGTCAACAGTTGTTTGAGTCAGCCTCAACGTTGACTTACCCAGACAGTTTCCAGAATACTTCAATGAAGTGTTCGGAAACAAACCGAGAGAGTCAGTCACGCGGCTTGTCCGCACGTACTGGCCCTCAGATCATCCAACCGGCTCCGTATGTGCCCCAAAAGCCATACATGCCGTATGGATCACCCTACATGCAGCCGGCCTTTTTCGGGGGTCAGGCAGCACAAAATGTCCAGCCAATGGACTGGCAACTCCGGTTGCTTAACCTTGGGGAACAACCGTAAGCGTTCTCTAGGGAGATAACCGAGGTGGCTCAGCCGGCCAAGGTTAAGAATGTGTTGGTTGGAACCTATGACGGTACCACCAACCCAGAAGATCACCTAATGGCTCACACCAACCTCATGTACTTACAGGGGTTGGATGACCCTGCTTGGTGTCGATGCTTCCCGACGACATTGAAATGTATAGCTCAACGATGGTTTGGCAATCTGCCAGCCGGATGCATCAACAACTTTAAGACGCTCGCATACTTGTTCGCGTCCAACTTCTTATGAACATCCCAGCCAAAAAGACAAGTCTTCACTTAGGAGCTATTCAGTTGGGAGATAGAGAAGGGCTAAGGTCCTATGTCAGGCGGTTCAATCTGATGAGAATTAATATTTAGGTGCTGTCTAACGAAGTTGCCTACACAGACATCTTCATGGGTCTGAAAGACGGGTCGACTTTCAAATTCGACTTGGTCGGAAAGAGGGTGGTAACCCTCCAAGAAGCTTTGATGGAAGCCAAAGCCTATATACAGGCGACGGAACTTTGTGCCATCAAGCCGTTAGACCCTAAAAAGTCCGACAAAAAAGACAACTGGTCAGCTCAGCCGATTAAAAAAGAGGAGAGCAAGAAAAGAAAAGAAGTCTAGGAGGAAGACAATTCTGGTTAGCCATCCCAAAAGAAAAAGAAAGAGTTAAAGCCGTACGTCTACAAGTACGAGTTCAACAAGGACTGCTTCTCCATCCTCATGAAGATTAAAGACCGATTGACCATTGAGAAATCGGCTGCAATGAAGAGTCCCATCAAAAGTCGGGACAAGAGCAAGTACTTCCATTTCCATGAGGATATTAGCCATGACACAAATGGCTGCTATAGCCTCAGGCGGTTATTGGATCGTCTGACTGGAGAGGGGGATTTGAATTCCTACATTCTTAAGTCCAAGGGTAACCCCAGAACAAACAGTGGTCAGCCGCCCAAGAAGCCTGACAACCTTGCTATAAGCTCTAACACTAATTAAGAGCAAATCTTTACTATAGCAGGCGGTTTCGCGGGAGGGGGTCCTACCATCCGGGGCACTAAGGACAACATTAGAAAGCTGGAGGTCAACTCAGTGGATGAGGGGCCAGGCGTCGAGGTCATCATCTCTGAGAAGGACCGGGGCAAGGTCAGGCGGCCTTATGATGACCCCATAGTCATCGAATGCAAGGTTGCCAACCAACGAGTGGGCTGGATCCTTATTGATACCATGAGCTCGTCTGACCTTATCAGCTATCGGTGCTTGGCAAAGCTCAAGTACAAGCCTAGCAGCATGCACAAAGTCTCTCACCCCTTAGTTGGTTTTGGGGGAGGGGTAGTGCATCCGGTGGGGAGGATTGACCTACCCATCCTGCTAGGAGAAAAGGGGGGGGGGGACGGCACATGGCCGTCAAGTTCTTGGTGGTCGAGGAATTGACCGCTTACAATCTGATCTTTGGCCGTCCAACCCTCAACGAGTACAAGGTAGTCATCATCCCATCCCTCATGCTGCTGAAATTTGAGAGGGATGATGGGACAGAGGATGGCCGTAAAAAAAGAGAAGCAATAGCAATCACTCATCGGGAAACGGATAGATGATCTCCGTCCCCAGCCGGCTGGTGAAAATATCGACATTGTTCTTGACGACAGCCGTCCAGAATGAACCGTTAAGGTGGGGACGGTTGCTTTTGCCAAGTTGGGTGCAGATTTGCTCCAACTGCTGAAAGAATTCAAAGACATTTTTGCCTTTGAAGTGGAAGAGATGCCAGGCGTCAGCCCGGATCTTGCTGTCCACAAACTCGCTGTGGATCCAAAAAAGAAGCCGGTTAGGCAAAAGAAGAGAAATCACGGCGAGGAAAGATCTCAGGCGGCTGCCGCCGAGGTCAAGAAGCTGATGGATGCCGGGTTCATTCGGCAATGCTACTACCCGAATTGGGTAGCAAATGTTGTCCTTGTTAGAAAGCCGAATGGTACCTGGCAGATGTGTGTTGATTACACAGATCTGAACAAGGCATGTTTGAAGGATAGCTATCCACTTCCAAAGATCAACATTCTGGTCGATTCTACAACCGCTCATTCCTTGATGAGCTTCATGGACGCCTACTTAAGCTTCCATCAGATACCCTTGTGGAAAAAAGATCAAGGGAAGATGGCATTCGTTACTGATCAAGGGTTATTCTGTTACACCGTGATGTCGTTTGGGCTGAAGAATGCGCCTGCTACCTTCCAACGAATGATTAATACAGTCCTCATTAATCAAATTGGGAGGAATGTGGAGGCGTACATTGATGACATGATATTCAAATCTAAGCTACAGACGGATCACCTTGCTGACCTCCGAGAAACCTTCACCACCCTCAGGCGGCATATGGTCATGCTTAATCCCAAAAAGTGTGTCTTTGGTGTTGAGTCTGGGAAGTTTCTCGGATTTTTGATTGATTAAAGGGGGATAGAGGCCAACCTGGAAAAAGTACAGGCGGTAATTGACATGAAGTCACCCCGCACTGTCAAGGAAGTTCAAAAACTTACCGGTTGTTTGGCGGCATTGGGGAGATTCCTCAGCCAGTTAGGTGACAAGTGCCTCTAATTCTTCCAAGCAATAAAAAAGAAGACTAGATTCAAATGGGGGGAAAATGCTAAGGCGACATTCCAGAAATTGAAAGAGCACCTCCACACATTGCCACGGCTGGTCAGCCCTCTAGCAGGAGAGGTTCTCTATATGTATTTGGCCGTCTTAGATCATGCCCTCAGTGCCGTTCTCCTAGCTGAGAGAGACGGTCATCAGCTCGCGGTCTATTTCATTAGCCATGTTCTTCGAAATGCTGAGTTGCGGTACCTGTTGGTTGAAAAATTTGGCCTTGCTCTTTTCATGGCAGTTAAGAAGTTGAAACTTTACTTCTTGGCGCATTCGGTGGTGGTCTACACAGACCAACCCCTTAAGCGGCCAATCATAACCTTGGAGTCATCCGGCAGAATGCTCAAATGGGCTATTGAAATGCAAAGTCTAGAAATAACTTTCGAACCAAGAAAGGCAGTGAAAGGTTAGGCGTTCGCTAACTTCATTGTAGAAATGACAAGGCCGGCTCAACCGGAAAATGTTGATCAGGTTTGGAAGTTATATATAGACGGGAGCTCTACTATGAACGGCTGTGGTTCAAGGATAATATGCCAGTCCCCGGAAGGGAACAAATATGAATATGCACTACGTTTCAAGTTTCAAGCCTCGAATAATGAGGTGGAATATGAGGCCCTGCTAGTTGGTATCCGCATGTGTAAGGCAGCGGGGGCAAGAAAGGTTGACGCATGTTCTAACTCACAGTTGATCGTTAACCAATACCATGGTGACTATGATCAAATATTTGCAGGTGGTCAAAGACGAGGCCAAGATACTTGACGAATTTCATTTAAGTCAGGTGCCCAGGTCAGAAAATAATCAGGCGGATGCACTATCTAAGTTGGCATCATCCGCCTCCTGTGATACGCCTAGGTCAGTTTTTTGGGAAGTCATGGAAAAAAGAAGTATTGAACATGATCCCATTGGAGTTCTTGACCGAAGCTCGACGTGGATGGATGCTATCCGGACTTATCTAGCAGAAGACACTTTGCCGGATGCCCCTTCAGAAGCGGCTGCAAGTTTTGAGTTCCATAATGGAGAACTCTTCTGGAAGGGTTACCTCCAGCCGCTGCTGAAATGTGTTACCCCTGATAGGGGAAAAGGAGTGCTAGAGGATCTACATTCGGGCTTTTGTGCATCACATATAGGTGGCAGAACTCTAGCAAAAAGGGCCAGGCGGCAGGGCTACTTTTGGCCAACTCTTGAGGAAGACGCCATCGAAATGGTGAAGAAGTGTGATAAGTGTCAAAGATTTGGCAAACTCATACATCGTTTGGCCACCGATTTGACGGCTATCTACAACCCGGTTCCATTTGCAAAATGGGGCATGGACATCCTGGGTCCATATACGCCTGCTACAGGCGGACGGAGGTACATCTTGGTTGTTGTAGATTACTTCACCAAATGGGTTGAGGCAGAGGCAGTCAAGGGCATTAAGACAAAGGATGTCATCTCTTTCATTTGGAGAAACATCATCACCCGGTTTAGGGTACCTATGTCTATGGTCTTTGATAATGGCACCCAGTTTGAAACGCCTACCCTCAAGAGCTGGTTGGAAGATCAAGGGATCTCACATTGTTTTGCATCAGTCGGCCGTCCCCAAGCAAACGGCCAAGTTGAAGCCTTCAACAAGCTCATCTCGGACGACATCAAAAAGAAGATTGAAAGAGCTGGCGGTCTATGGGTATATGAGTTGCCTCATGTCCTATAGGCCATCTGAACAACTAAAAAAGGGGCAACCAGTGAAACCCTGTTTCTCATGACATACGTCACTAAAGCCGTTCTGCCAATTGAACATTACGAGCCAACACTTCGAATCATGTTCTATGATGAAAAGGCTAATTGGGAGGCCATGCGCCTAGCATTGGATTCACTCCCGGAGCGTAGAGGTAATGCCGCCTTACGTCATAAGATATACCGTCTGAGAATGACGAGAGCCTACAACAGAAGAGTGCACAAACGGCCCTTGAAAGTGGGGGACTTTGAGTTACGTAAAATGGAGGCCACCGGTAGGGCAATGAGCATGGAAAGCTAACCCCTAACTGGGAAGGCCCCTGCCGGATTTTTGAAGAAGTTAGAGGCGGCACCTACCGCCTGGAAACTCTAGACGGCAGGCAGCTAGCCAGAACCTTGAATGTAGATAACTTGAAAAAGTACTACTTCTAAAGACTTGTAAATCTTTGTAAACAGAGTATGTTAATGAAAAGATGCTTTATTTATGTTTTCTTGTACAAAGTCCCATTTGTGCAATGCACAACCGGGCATACATCTGCTCTAAGTTAAGTGGATATAAGCTAAGTCTCAAATTTAGCAGCTATTTATAAGGCCAATGGCCAGATAGCCTTTAAACCGCCTACTACAACATTAGGAGGCAACCGGTGACGCCCATTTGGGTGAATTCGTCGAAGAGAGCATCTCCCATTTGGGTGGTACATTATTCTATAAATCATAACTCAAGCGGCTTTAACCGACTGTCTAGGTTAAAGATAACTCATGGCCGTTTGACTAATCAATCAAAACCTAGATACAACCGGTCAATGCTTCAAAGCAATACAAACGGTAACTGATATCTTGGTCAAATATAGCCGGTCTTTGCCCAAAGGCACTACAGCCGGTTAAAAACCCAAATTAAGCAAGGTCAAAACCTGAGCAGTTAATTCATAACCTGGTTATGATGCTTATGCTCGGCCAATGGCCGCCTGTATCCTAACAAAACTCACAGCAGTTAAACAAATTATCTAGGTTTGCCCTAGCCAGCACCGTCTGCTAATCTAACTTAGAGAATAATTCTACTCCTTTAAATATGGTGAATGACCGTCTGTCTATCCGTCCAGATGCTTGATTGGACGGTTGCCTGCTTAGGGTTGGGCAATATCCAGCAAACAACCGTCCAAGGGCAGGTAAAGCCAATGCATCCGGCATATCGCATGTGCCGAGTCACTTGGCAAAAAGAAAAAGATTTGTACGAGCATATTTGAAAAAAAAATTGCAAAAATTGAAGCAAATTATACTGAAGACAAATATGGGTAAAATCGAGTCAGTTGGCAAATTCTATTAATAAAAAATAATTGTCAGCCGGAACTACGTCCGGGGAAAAGAAGAATACATGAGATACTCGGCTCACAGGCCGAAGATAGAAAAAGAAAAACAATCAAGGTTCACTACTGCTGGGGAGGCTGAGACGTCTGGCCCTGACCGGATTAAGGAACATCTTGAGTTTGCTGAGGTTGGGCATCATTAGCCTCACCCGGCGCTCGTTCTTCCTCCTGCTCCTCCTCATCTTCCTCGACAATGCAAGCCCATTCCTCGAAGGGAGCCGGCTTCTCAAGCCAAAGAGTTTGAGTGTCGTACACCTCAGTGGCGTACTTGTACCTCAGCTCGAAAAACACCCATTCGGTGTCCGGGTGGATGAGGGACCAGGTCATTCTCATGCGAGCCTTGCAGTCCTGCTCGTTCTCAGTAACCAGCCGGTCCTGCTCGGCTTCCAGCTTGGCCTTGTGGTCAACCTGTGTCTGGGCCAGCTCGTTCTTCAGCTGGGAGACGTCTGCCCTTAGTTGTGTATTCTCCTTGTAGGCATCCCCCAGCGCTTTGACATCGGCTTGGAGATTTTTCACTTGCAGCTCAAAGTCAGCCGCCTTCTTTTTGGCCTCGCGTAAGCAGCCGCAATGAGCTCCTTGATTGTCTCTTCCTGTTTCATCTCCCGGCTTTTAGTTTGTATTTCATACATTAAAGTGTTGTATTGAGTAACGTCAATAAGGTCAGCTGCCCGCCTATTGGCGTCTCTTACTTCCTCTTGCTTCTTCCTCAAGGGAACCTTGAGGTTTTCGACTCTTAACATCACCTGCAAAACCAGCCGAAAAAGGGTTAGCCTCTCAATCATGGTACAACCAACAAAAGTGTAAATTGTACAAAAGCACCCCAACCGGCCAATTACCTCAGCAAGCGGCGAGTTGATGCGGTCAATGTTGACCTGGTACACACCCGGCACAGCCTCCTTTTTAGACCGGGTGAGGGTCCTCAGCATCCTCTCGGCATATTGTTGGAGGTCAGGCCAACGGGAAGAGGCATCTGCACCAACAGATTCATTCGTTAAGTATTGAGCATAGGCGACATCTATATTCTGCCGGCTGCCTGAAGAATCCCCTGATTGGGTAGCTTAGGACTTGACTCGCATAGGCTCAAGTGGCCAGGGGGGATCAAAGGTGAGAGCCATACCTTCATTTTCAAGCTGAGGTGTCATCCCACCCCAAGCCGCATTGAAACCGGTCGCTACAACTAGCTGCCGGCTCAGGGGAGTTTCAGGCTCCCTCGCCTCAACCTCAGCCGGCCCTGTGTTTAGGCCAAGGTCTTTTAGGCTCTTGCCTGCTGAGGTGGGCTTGTCCGGCACAGGCGGCCTTCTAGAAGAGGGAGGGGCAGGAACCCTCCTGGATTTGGAAGGAGGCTAGGAGGGCTCCTCGCCCGGTCTCTCTAACATTTATGTTAGAGAGCGAGGAACGCTCTTGCTCCTCGTCTGAAAAATAAAACAAAACAACCGATTAATAACAGAATTGACATCAAACTACACAGACGGTAAAAGAGCTCAGCCGGAGCTTACCCCATCATTCTTGGCCGCCAGTTGGGCCCTCTTCTTCTCCAATTAATCCTTCCAGATCTGAGCAGCAGATTTAGCAGGCGTCTTCTCTAGAGGCACCATCTCTAGTCCTTTCTCTGCAAAGAAAATCAAAGTTAAAATCCATTCAAACAAGATACAGACGACATAAAGTGCCGGTTATCAGTCAACATACATATGCTAAACATTGTGCTAAGGCCTCAGGCGGAAAGGAGCGCCTCGTCCTTTAGCTAGTCCGGATGAGGGACCCAGTTCTTGGGGACAACGATTTCAGTCCCATTATCCAAAGGCATTGAGGTTCTCTTGAAGAGCCCCGTTTACATTATTTGCATCCAAGCCTCTTCCGGTACTCTAGGAAGGGCGCATTTCTTTCCAAGGAGAGTCGGGTGCTTATTGTAGTGACGCAGCCGGTGGTTCAGACGTAACGATGGATAAGAAACTAAGTAAAACTTGCTCTTCCAGCTGATCCACTTTGATGGCTTGTCAAGCGTCATCATGTATTCCGGATGCGTGGTCAATGTATACCACGCATTCGAGCTGCCTGGGGCAAGGCTAAGGTAGTGCATATGTGCAAAAACCTCCAAGCTAGGCGTTATGTCCTGCATCTTGCAGGCGGCTATGTATCATAATATATTCAACCAGGAATTGGGTGTTAACTGCCAAACGCCAAGGTTGTAGCCCCTTAAAATGGCTTTTATTGTATTATAGAGGGGGAACCAGAGTCCGGCTTTAAATCCCGCCTCATAGCAGCCAAAATAATCATCGGCATGGTCAAGGTCGTCATCCCAGACGACGGTTGCCTCCACAGGGGACACTATAATTTCCCATCCTTCCCAACCGGGCACTTCTTTAAAAATCCGGGCAAGGTAGCGTTCAGAGTGACCACATCCCTGGCGGTCATGTGCGCCTCTATTGGATTATTGATGGAGGGCCATTTATACGCCTCTTCATCCCCTTGGGGGGCATCCGGTTCCAAGGTAGACTCTGAAGAGTCTGATTGTTGGACGGTCTCTTCACCGCCTATATCCTCGGATTATTCTAAAATATCATCAATAGGCGTGCTAGGTACACCCGAATGGTTATAATGTACAAGGTCTGCCGGAGCTTCGGCTAAACCGTCTGATTGGTAGTCGGAGTCTACAGTCGCCCGTCTTGTCCGAGCCATTCTGTCCTGCACATGAACAGAGATGGTCGGATTCGCAGAAGAGTAAGGGTGGTCCAAACACCCTATGACGGCATCCCCAGTCCTAGACTCAGCCGTATCTGGTGACCGGCTGATAACTGTCCTAGGCCGTGCCGTGTATGTGTTGGGTGAGTCCATTGTTCTTTACAAGCTCTACAACCGAAAAAACTCAAAAAAGTTGCAAGGGGTAGAGACAGTACCTCGAAGAAGTTTTGAGTTTGGGGGAGGTTAACTATCTGGAACAGCAGCCGGAACTCTCTTTGTTGCTTGCTAGATACCCAGACGGTTGCCCGGATGTACCCACTTGAAGAGCAACTGAAAATTGTAGAAAAGCCCAGACGTTCCTCTAAAGTTTTGCTTGAAGATACCCCAGATGGTTGACCGACTGTGGGTGTATTGAAAGCTAGGAGGATGTCAAAAGACCCCCAGGCGGTTTTAATATGTTTTGAATGAAGAAGCACTCAGACGGTAACCGGTTGAGTGAAGAAAAGGAAGACGGCTGTGCAAGAACTAGCAGCCGGTATCAGAGCTCTCTTTTTCTCTTAGAGAAATTTCTCAAAAATTGCAAAGTGTGAAAATGAGGGGAGGGGGTCTCTACTTATAGAGAACCCTCGAAGGCGAACCGTCACCTTCCAAATTCAAAAAAAAAGGAGAGAGAGAAAGAGATGAAACGTCACCTTCTCAGATCATGACACCTGTCACAGGTGCCACGTGGCAAGCCATGTCACAACTGTGAAGGGCAAATGTTTAGGATAAAACTACCTTGTCCACGTAGACCAATCGTGTGCTGACACGTGTCAACATCAGAGAGGTTCTGAGAGAACTAATCCTTTGGTGACGCGTGGCACCAACCCATGAAAGGGGAACTGATCCCCTTAAACTATAAATAAAGGAAAATCCTCATTTATTGCACATTCATAAATATACACACAAAACCCGAGCAATATTAATTGCAGAATTCTCTCGGAATCCGAGAGAAAAACCCTTACATTCCGCACTTTTATACATCCGGATACATTCTAACTTGATCGTCGGAGATGGAACTCCACCCAACCGGAGTTTTCCGTGGTTTTGCAGGTACAGATGGTTGACGCACATTCTTGGAATTGTAACTCTCCCGAGGGACTCCAAAAACGAAACACGGGCAATTGATTTTCGAAAATAAAGTTCGAATTTAAAAATTATGTGTGCAGGTATGCGAATGAACTAAGGTATGTAATTATGTGTTAATTGCTTTTGGAAGCATGTGGTGAGATTGGGTAAGAAAGAAAGGGAATATAGGTTAGATGTCTTACTATGTGCATATTTTATTCATGCAAGGTGTTTCAGCATGTTGTATGATGATATGTATTTAATTGAAAGCATGTTTTTGTGAAATAGTACAAAATTGTATGATTGCGTAACAAACTTAAATTTTTGCAAGGAACTGGATACTTGAGTTGAAAAAGAATTTTCTTTATTGAGTCATGACCCAAAATACCATATACAATGTTTGATTTACCTAGTTTATTCACTAACATGGGCACGTTAGCAAAGAAAGACTATGAGCATGTTTGGGATTATATTCGCAGGATTCATTTTTACTGTTCTTATAGATCTGATGTGTTTGGAGAGCTTCATCTAGACCAACCTGACCATGTTTCTGCTATGATTGTTCATTGCTTACCTAACTATCCTCCCTATGAGACTATTAAGAGTCGCTTTCGTGATTTTCATTTGCCTAATGGTGTAGCTAACTATACCAAATATAAAGACTCTAATGGTTAGTGGGAAGCAGATTGGAGATACTTATACCGTTATATTGCTCACAAGGAATTTATTTATCTTAACCCTCAATATGATGTTTATCCTCCACCTTACCATAATTTTGGTAATCATCAAGTTCCTCAACAAAATGCTTCACAAGCTCCACAACAAAATGCACCTTATTATTCTTCAGAAAACTATGATTCTATGTTTGAGTTAGATTTTGAGCAAAATTATGAGAGTCAAGGGGAGCCAATGGAGCACGATAATGAGTCAGGAGACACCTCATGCAAAGTAGTTCCTAATCCAAATCCTCTAAGCCCTCTAGTAATTATTAACTAAAGAAATGGATCCTAAGGAAGATGATGATGATGATGGAAATGATGGTGATAATGGGAGTGATCCTGAGTATAATCCAAAGAAGTACAAGGAGATAAAAGACAAGATTGACAATGTCAACATTTGAAGATTTTATACTAACTTTCCTTATCCTTGAAAACCTGGTTACCAGGGAGAACCTGACTCAACTATCCTTGAAAACTGGCTGAGAGAGTTCGATAAGTTGTTTGTGGCTGTATCACGCATGTCCTAATGAGTCCAAAGTGAGTAGTGCAGCTTAGTACTTAAGGGGTGAAACATATTTGTGGTGGCAGCAGAATGAGAAAACTGTGAGAGCACTACCTAATTATGAAGGAATGTGTTCAAGGAACAAGTAAGGGATAAGTTCTACCCAATGTTCTTGCAAAAGCAGAAAGCTGATGAGTTCCTAAAACTTAAGATGGGAAGTATGTCAATGACAGAGTATTACACTAAGTTCATCGAGTTATCTAGGTTTGCGGAAGAAACTATGGCTACTGATAGCCAAAAAGCTAGAAGGTTTGAGAGGGGATTTGTAGACACCTGACTGTGTCTCCCCAAAAACCAAACCTAGTGATGAGTACCTTTCACATCTTTGATTAACGAGTTCGGTAAAGAGTTGAAGAGTCTCATGAAGTTCCCTTAATCCTTGACCATATTTCTAACCTTACCTAAAATGCTTAAATTCAAAATCATTCATTTGGTGTCTTGAAATCCAAAATCATTCATTTCGTGTCATCAAAATCATTCATTTCGTATCCAATTCAAAAAAACATCTAAAACAGATTATTTTGGTCCATATTCCCTGTTCAATTATTGTTTAGTTGGATGGGGATTGAAAAGAGCTTTCCAAAGATATATTATAAGCCCAAACCCGACTTAAAACGAATAAGTTATGGCCAAAATACTAAACCGAGCCCAAATTAGACCTAGGTCCACCTTACCTACGACCCAGTTATCATGTGAGGGTCCAAATACCTTATTCCCAATATAATCCTAAACCAATTAGAATTCTTTAGGAGCTTCTAGAAGTCTCTAGAAGGTTCTAGTTTATCCTATCCGAAAAGATAAAGATTAAAGAGTTTGACATTGAATAAAACTTCTCATATGATAGTCCTTATCCTGTCCAATTTAGAAGACGTCTGGATATATTTCATTAACCCAATTCTATTGGAAATCAAACTCCATACGGCTTCTTATCTTTAGAAATTATCGTAGGACGACAGAACTAACACGTTGCATTTGCTCCATCGCGTTGCGATGAACACTTGCGCGTCGCGATACTTTCATTGCCCCGCGTTGTGAGTTGTTCTATTCCGATTCAAATTCTGATCGCCTCGACTCCCTTTTTTCTTTGTAAATAGAGGTCATTTTCCCTGTTTTCAAATCAGCTAGAACCATCAATCATAAGCTGTAACAAGCTAGCTCCAATCACCATCAATCATCCATGTTCTTAGCCTAAACATATCCTTATACTCCCCTAAATCATTCCCAACACCTCCTTCGCGAGATTCGAATACTCCAAACCATACTCGATGTTGCCTTCGACCGCGACGTAAAAAGGTTGATATTTAAGAGATTGGTCCCAAATCTATATTTCAATTCTTGATTAATAGAGTATATTATTCACTTTATTGATTTTGCTTTCTTGAACTTTACTAACGTGTGTATTATTTTAATAGCAAGAAAGTCGAGGCATCAAAGTAAGTAATTCAATTACTTAATTATTTAGGGTAAAATTACCCATGACAAATGGACCAATCCGAACCTGCCACATGTCCACCACGTGGGCCAATCAGCGTCCGCCACTTGTCACCCTAAGAGGTCCAACATGGACTAATTAGGCCACGCCATGTGGCTAATTATCCGCCAACCTGGAAAACAGCCATCACAGGCCCAATTCCCGAGGCAAGCCCAATCAGTCCTAGGTTTTCCCAGAAAACCTAGCATTGGGCACGTACTTTGAGGCTATATAAATAGGTCATTAGCCTCCATTAAACGACAGAATCATCTCACCTAGAGATGAATAAACACCCGTGCATACTATTTGCTAGACCAGACTTAGCATTATTTGCACTTCCCGATCACTCCTCCCTAGAGGAACCAGATCACCCCTCTTTATTTTCCGCATCATGTACTCCTCAAACAAGTACTAACTTGATCGTTGGAGGCGGAGCTCCCACCACCCGGAGTCTCCGTTGTTTTGCAGGTACAGGCGCACGGATCTAGTCCCGGAATTGTAACTCTCCCGCAGGACATCAGAAAACCCCGAAACATTTTGGCACCGTCTGTGGGGAGAGTACTTTCGAGATGGCATCACAGTCTGTACCGATTCTAAGTGACAAGCGTCCTATGGACGACCCACAGGTCCACTCAGACCAGGATCCGCCGTCTGGTCATCAGTAAGCGACCGAGGGACCTGCCCCTATTCCTAGGAACGAACTCATGACCCTTATGAGTAGTTTCAAGGGGGAGATCAAGACTTGATAAATAAAAGGGTGCCTGTTTCCCCAAAGGAACAGTCGGTCAGAAGGCCCTCCCAACCTGGGAGGACGAAACCTATAAAGGATCGTGAGGCGACCTCTTACCCAAAATCAAGGGCAAGGCACTCACCAGTGATCGACCTAACAAAGTACCGCTTCCTTTCTCCAGGGAAGAGAAACCCATCCGTCTTGTTCAGCCGGCCTGATCAAACCACTCCCAGTTGAAGTTACATGCACCTTGCATGACACTCACTGGGTACAACCGGCAATATACCAGCCTCCGAGCATCCGGCCAGGCAGCCAACTACTGCAGGCATCATACGGCCGAATACAAAAAGTCAGACGGTCAAGCTTTACATTAATCTCAATGACCTGGCAACACATGAATACTTCCATACTTCTAAGCTCTTGACAGCTAGAGTAAGCATGCATTTACTTAAGTATATATTCTATAATATACTTGGTATATATCACACTACCATCCTAGTGGTAGCAGGCGGCTATAATTCCACCATCAACTAGCACAGGCAGTGGCAACCATAATTACAAGCTAGCATGGTTTAGCGAGAGCCAGCTAGTTCATAAAACCAGTCGGCCAGCCATGATTAAAATAGGCGGCATCTGCAACAATTGAGTATAGAGAGCATAGCTAAGCTCAAGTCTTCATAACCTTGAAAGCAATTTTTTTGTGTGCTTGAGGCCGAGTAGGGGCTAGAGTAGGCAACACTTCAATGTCGCAGGCGTCATCAGCCACCCGGCACCTGGCCAGGCGGCTACCAGCCTAGTAGCAACCAAGTAACAACCTCACACCATCCGTCTGAAAATACAAGCGCCTCTGTTAACGAGTCGAATGGAACTATGTATTTCCATGTGCTCATGTGTTCATGGGTATTCGTGTGTTTATAGCATGCCCAAAATCTATGATACGACACTTCAAAGACAAGGGCCTTTAAATACCGAGGCGAATGGCTTCACTCACATGGCAGGGGCTATTTGATCAAGCAAGAGGCACATCCTTCCTCAAGCAAGAGGCACCACTATGTCAAGCTTTAAGCTAGCAACCATACCAGCCAGCCATGCTAAAACAGGCGGCTGCCACGATCAAATCCAACCATGCGCCTGGCACTTCAATGTTAGGCATAAGTTACGAGCATAAAACTAAGATAAGCATGTAGCTTAGAACTAGAGCCTTGATTGTAAGCAGGATCTTGATGGCTCCTACCTCAAATGCATACCAGCGTTAAAAATCAGGCGACACTCGAATGGCTCAAAACAACCGGCATAAGTAGCAAACGGCAGCCAGCTACAATGCAACCAGCCAAACGCATATGCTATGGCAACAAAGATGGCTGTATACCAACCAGCCAAGGTAGCCCCGTGTGATCATAACAGGGAGGCGGCCCTTGAGTAAAAAACAAGTTCAAGTGACACTAGGCATAATACCTAGTGTATGTGATGACCATGAAAAAAGAGCAAGAAAAGCATGCGGCCTTTTATGAACCACTTTACCCAAGTATACATTATACAATACACATAGTATATGCTATACAAATATCAGGCGGTATATAATACAAGAATCATCCATGCTTGAAAACGGGTTTTGAGAAGCTGAGCATTGGAGCTCTTGCTAGAGTAGGCGACACCTAAGAGTTGCTCCTCAAGAGAGCAAACAGCTAAATGTAATAAAGGTCGAATGACACTTTATTTATATGGACTCATGGGTGTTTATAGCTAAGCTTTAATGCCGCCTATAATAACCAAATGCCATGTAGTCTCCATGAACCAAATGATCATAAAAACTTGAAAGCATACTCCCTTAACCTTATGCTCGAAAGTGGTTGAACTGTTAATCATACGGCACTCCAAGCATCCAGTAACGATGGATGTGAGACATTAACGCCGTAAGAAGTTCGTGAGACATGAATAATCCTTTCAAGAGCAGCCAACAAGCCTCTCAACTCCACACAAACAAGTGGCCATCATGTGCCAAAAATAAACGGCCAATCATCAAAAGCAGTTGCATGATTACTTACAGCCGTATGTGTATGATATCGCCATTAAAGATTGTGTTACCTAGCTGGTATTAACAGGCGGCCCACCAACCTTATCCCACTCAACATTCCGGCAGTATCACAATAGAAGAGCAGCCGGCCCCATCACAGCTACAAACAGCCAGCTCACATCTTTGCGTACATAGGCGGCTCTCATGATGCTTGAACAGCTTCCTCGGTCGGTTGTCGTACTTGCCTAGGAAGCGTGCTGTTTTTCCTTCAAATAAAAGCCAGGCTGAGAATGCAGTAGAGGCATGCTAATCAAACGGTATGTATGGTGGTATCATTATCATAGTTTCATGGCCTTTCTCTAAACTACCACTATCATTATTATGATTATTTTTTAAAAAAATAAATAAAATAAAAACGAGAGAAGACAAGAAATATTGGGAAAGCCGCCTACACGCATGATCACTTAAGACTAATGCAAAGAGTCAGGCGGAATTCGGTTGTTACGATTATGAGGGATCATCCAAGCCAAATTTATGAGCCCAAGAGTATATAACTCAACTTGCTAAGTTAGGGAATCCTCATTGCTCTTATTTCAGCCGGCATTCAGTGCTCAGACGCTCAATAAAATCAAATAGTCGACCACCCTTGTTAATGAAAACAGGCGGCCACAAGTGCTCTTCAAGACTCAAGCCCAGTCCCAACTAGACTCACCTTAAACAACCGGCACTTGGTTGAAAGGGCATGAGCAAAAGTGGGTCTTCATACTTTTTAAATGGGGGCCGAGTCTTATGATCATTTTTGTCTAAATAATGCCAAGCACAAAAATAGCATGCAACCGGCATCATGCGCTAGTCACCTAGCTACAGCCGACATTTACATTATGGCTTATTGTATTGTGATGCAATGAACAAAGCCCACCTTTTAAACAGCAGGCGATGCCCGAAACATTTGGTGCTCGGTTTACTTAAAGTTCAGAGCAAGAGAAGCAAGAGCAGCCTGGGCACGCGAGCTTTTATAATCTTTGCTATATTGTTGAAACAGCCGGTAGTATGTGAGCTTACAAGCAGCCGGCCAATTATTTGATTAAATGGCTATGTACAAGAAGAACATTAAACGCAAACACCTACAACAACAAGAGACCAGCAAACTATTGCACTCAAAGGAGTCGGCCGGCTGTGAGTGTTCAACCAACGTGATGGGCCTAGCAGGCTACTCATTGAGCTCTCGGCAACGAATGGGCAAGCTTAATAGGCAGTTGGTTGTACTGCTTGAGTAAATGACTAGCTGCGCTAATAGGACCAGCTAATATAGGCAATGATTAAACCGGCCAAGTGAATACAAGCCGGCACAAGTCTGAATGCTTTGAGAACAGGCGGCACTAGAGACAAGTGCAACACAGCCACAAAAACATTCGTCATATAACCTAGATTCCCACCATATTGCATGCGTTGAGCTTTGCGCCACAGCCATATGTTGCCCAGTCCTAACGCACTAAAACATCCGGCTCCATCACGAACAGCCAGGCAACCTCATGGACAAAAATTATACTCCGCATACCTTGAGTGTGCTTCAGCGGAAGTGCACCTTGCGATTAAATGAGCCGGCCTTGATTAAACGACACCTTTCTTCACATGTAAACAGGCGGTAAGGTGGTTAACCTTCGAACTTGGCTAAGCAAGGAAAGCAAGAAAGCCACTAACCGGCAATGGAGCTAGCAATGTTACAAAGCAAGTGGCACATGCTCACTTAGAAGTCAGTGGTTAGCTAAAGTGGGCAGCCCTTATTGGTTGGATATGAGGAAAACAGAGCAACCTTCGTATTTTGTTAGACAAGCCATAATAAGCATGGATGGCCGAGATCATCAAGCAAATCATCATGAGAACAACCGGCAATTTCTTGCTAAGTTAGAACCTTTATTGCTCTTATTTTAGTGAACGGATGCGCAATAAAATCTAGCAACTTCTCGTGGACGCTTCAGCTTGGGTAGCCAGCACTTCGATGGCACCTTCATTGGTCCTCAAAAAATTTTAGGAATTCTTATGGCAACAAGAATTCTATGGTCACGAGAACAGTCGGCATTTAGTGGTCGGATGACTCAATGAAATCAAGTACCACCTCGTGGACGCTTGAACTTTAGTGGCCGGCACTTCAATGTTTGGCATTGATAAATAACACTACATTGGTCCTTATCATTATTATGATTTTCCCTCGAAAAAAAAAAAATTGCCTAAGGTTATTAAACCCGGCAGCATAGTCTGTAACCAATTGAAGACCGTCTCCCTTCATGGATTACCTCCACTTATTTGTGTGACAGTAAGAGAGGCGGCATGAATAGTAGTCGGCCCCATATACAATGAAGTCTTGTAGCTATGAAAGCAGCCGACTCTCATTAATAACACCATCCATCCTCTATGGAAGGGAACTAGGTGATCCATCTGCTCTAACACTTGAAATGATTTCAATACTTGATACTGATTCAGAGGGGCATGCCACTTGTACCTTTATAGTTGGCTACTCTCCATTGAGTATTTTACTCTATCTTCAGAGGGGCATGCCGCCTGTACTTTTACAGTCGGCTACTCTCCATTGAGTATTTTACTCTTATCTTCAGAGGGGCATGTCGCCTGTACCTTTACAGTTGGCTACTCTCCATTGAGTATTTTACTCTTATCTTCAGAGGGGCATGCCGCCTGTACCTTTACAGTCGGCTACTCTCCATTGAGTATTTTACTCTTATCTTTAGAGGGGCATGCCGCCTGTACCTTTACAGTCGGCTACTCTCCATTGAGTATTTTACTCTTTATCTTCAAAGGGGCATGCCGCCTGTACCTTTATGGTCGGCTACTCTCCATTGGTTATTTTACTCCACCAGAGGGGCATGCCGTCTAGACATACGGTCGGCCACTCTCCATAGAAGAGGGACAGCTGTTTCCAAAACAGATAACCACCCCCTTATACTTAGCTAAAAAAAATTAGGGTCAGGCTGACCATCTGCCTAAACAAGCAGCTGCCCTCTTCTTACTTAGCACCTACGTTCGCCAAGAACTAACCAAGGCCACAGGCCCGATGATCAGCCTAGGCGCCAGGCCGACTGATCCTCCCTTAAAATTAAACTAATACGACCTGTCCCAACATAATAGCAGGCGTCCGGCGGCATCCCTCCGGATGAAATTCGTCGCAGAGAGCAGCTCCCTTTTGGGTGGAACATTGCTCTATAAACTAAGTACACGGCACCTAGACGACTGTCCCCAAGGACAACCACGAAGCCGTTTTTGAGACAAGGGTTACTCTATCACTAACCGAGCCAGTGGTAGCAGTTGACATCTGAGTCGGATGACCGCCTGTATTACTTAGGATAAGTACAGGGGTACCTCTTGAGTTAATAGCCAGCAAAAATTGGCGAATCAAGGGGACCAGCCGGCCTCCGCCGCCTGATACCTCTACTACTCAAGCAGGAGTGACGGCGACTAAGTAACACCAATGTTATCTCATAGTCATTCCCTCAGACTTAGTATGGAACCTAAAAGGCATGAGCAGTCTGTCTGTTTTTTGGCAAACAGAGGCACTCGACCACTATTCCTACTAGGTTACCTCCCCTTGGGTTAATAGCCAAGCACAACTTGGCGAATCAAGGGGACCAGACGGCCTCCGCCGCCTGGCTTCCCTACTACTCAAACAAAATAGGCCAACGGCCGGATAATGTTAAAACGCTTACCACCTGTGCAATAGTTGACAGTCCACCTGATCAGGGGCTATCTGCATAGTGGGCAAAGAATCGACATCTGTCTAGTTCGGCAGCAATCATTATTATGATTGATTAACTTTGAAAATGTCATACTGCCCAAGGTATCAAAATTTTCCAAGTTAATCAAGTCCATCTCCCATTAGAACTAGACAGGAGGCCGACCTAACAAAGCTTCGAGGGTCTAACTTTCGAAAGCAGCAATCCCTCTTGAAAAGAGAAATTACTCCTTCCGAGGGGCAAATGTTTAGGGTAAAATTACCCATGACAAATGGACCAATCCGAACCTGCCACGTGTCCACCACGTGGGCCAATCAGCGTCCGCCACTTGTCACCCTAAGAGGTCCAACATAGACTAATTAGGCCACGACATGTGGCTAATTATCCGCCAACCTGGAAAACAGCCATCACAGGCCCAATTCCCGAGGCAAGCCCAATCAGTCCTAGGTTTTCCCAGAAAACCTAGCATTGGGAACGTACTTCGAGGCTATATAAATAGGTCATTAGACTCCATTAAACGACAGAATCATCTCACCTAGAGATGAATAAACACACGTGCATACTATTTGCTAGACTAGACTTAGCATTATTTGCACTTCCCGATCACTCCTCCCCTAGAGGAACTAGATCACCCTTCTTTATTTTCCGCATCATGTACTCCTCAAACAAGTACTAACTTGATCGTTGGAGGCGAAGCTCCCACCACCCGGAGTCTCCGTTGTTTTGCAGGTACAGGCGCACGGATCTAGTCCCGGAATTGTAACTCTCCCGCAGGACATCAGAAAACCCCGAAACAATTATTTCTTTTGATTTTGGAGTAGAAACCATGTTTAGGATGTTATTTTTATTTTTAGTATCATGTTAGGATGTTGATTTTAGAATAAAGTTTTTATTTTGTTATTAATGACTGTAGACACCTGATTGTGTTTCCGTAAAAACCAAACCCAGTGATGCGTACCTTTCACGTCTTTGATTATCGAGTTAGGTGAAGAGTTTAAGAATCTCGTGAAGTTCCCTTAAGCCTTGACCATTTATAACCTTTGCTAAAATGTTTTAAGCCAAAATCTTTTATTTCGTGTCTTTAAACCCAAAATCATTCATTTCGTGTCTTTGAAAATCGTTCATTTCGTGTCCAATTTACAAAAATGTCTAAACCAGTTTGTTTTGGTCAATAATCCTGTTCCAATTAATTATTTGTTTGATGGGGTTGAAAAGAGCTTTCTAAAGATATATTATAAGCCCAAATCCAACTTAAAACGAATAAGTTATGGCCAAAATACAAAACCAAGCCCAAACCGAACCTAGGTCCACCTTACCTATGACCCAATGATCGTGTGGAGGGTCCATTAACCTTAATCCCAATCCTAAACCAATTAGGATTCAATAGGAACTTCTATAAGCCTCTAGAAGGTTCTAATCTATCCTTTTTGAAAGATAAAAATCAAAGAGTTTGAAATTGAATAAAACTCCTCTTTTTGAAAGTCCTTATTCTATTCAAATTCAAAGATGTCCATATATGATTTTCGTGCCTCATTACTTTTATCCAAATTCTAAATGGTTGAATAGCCCTTGAAATTATCTTTCCAATGATACATTATAATCCCAATTCCGAGCTATAACGAAAAAGATATGAACGAAATACAAAACTCTATCCCAAACTGACATTGTCCCACTATTTTGTCAATATCTTTTATTCTACAAAAGATATTAATGTGATTCTAATTGGGTTGGAAATTAGACTTCTAGAGATTTACAACTATATATTATTACTTATTCCGATTTCTGGATCAAAAGTTATGATAAAAACAAAAACAGCAAAAAATTTTCGTCTATAGCGCCGCGATAGAGTCAGCGCACCGCGATACTTATATCTCGCCGCGATGGAACCTGTTTTATTCCGAGTCGGATTCTGACTCTTTTCTGATCTTTTGACCCTCTTTTTTCTAATAAATAGAGGTCGTTTTACCCCATTTTCTAACATCAACAAACTTGATCACCAAAAATCATCATCTAATCCCCTCTCTAAGATAAAAGCTTTTCTATCTCTTTCTTTCTTAGCCTAGCCTAAACAAATCCTTGATACTTTTCCCTAATAACACACCATACTTCCTTCAAGAGCTTCGAATACTCCACGCCAATCTCGTAGTTGCCTTCGAACTCGACGTAAAAGGTTGATAGTTCTGAGGGTTTGGTCCCAAATCTATATTTCAATTATTATTTAATTTATTTGTTTGATTTATATATTTCTTGAAGTTACTAACGCATGTATTGTTTTTATAGAAAGAAGTACGAGGCATCAAAATGAGTAATTCGATTACTTATTTATTCTTTTGATATAGAAATCATGCTTAGAATCTTATGTTAATTCCTAGTAACATGTAAGGATGTTTTTTTTAATTTCTAGTATCATGTTAGGATGTTGATTTTGATTCCTCGTATCATGCTTAGGATGTTATCTTAATTCTTAGTATCATGCTTAGGATGTTATCTTAATTCTTAGTATCATGTTTAGACTAATGCTTTGATCTTTATTATTAGTGACATGCTAGGATTTGTTATTAATCCGTTTAGTATTATGCCTAGGATCTTGCTAATCATGTTTTAATATGTTTTGATGATTTTGATTATGATGATGATTGTTGCGTCAATTATTATGTTGCTTGATTATTCATGATTATTGCTATTGCTTGATCACGCCCTCTTCTTGCAGGTTTAAAGGGAATATGTACTTGAAATCAGGCTTAATAAGATAATTAATAACTTGATTTAGGCTTAATATGATAATTAAAGTGGTCGCCAATAAATAGATTTGATTGTGCATTAATAATCAACCAACATAGAATAAATAGGTTTAGGGATAACTTGTTGTATGTATGTTGATTGGAAAGTGCACACGAATATCATAAGAATTAAGTGGATGCCGATTCAGGGCGGGTTCAATCTCTTTTAGGTTGGATTCGTACTATCATCCCCGAATATCCAGTCATGGTTCCGGACCATTATGGAGTTAGCGATCTCCGTGATCGTGAATGGGGTGTAACCTTCACACCCGTGAACGGTTTACAAGTTCCTAAAACTTGTTGGCGACTATTTTATCTCTAGCTTCCTTCCCTCTGGACGCAACATGCTTAAACTATGGTCACAGTGGGGCTCAAAGTTTATGTTTGAAAAATTCCCCACAGTTTTTGGCGATTCCACTGGGGAGGATTTCTATTTTGATTTGAAATTTATTTTGGCAGTCGACTTAGAATGAGTGGATGAGACTTGAAAGATTCTAGATATTCATGTGCGTAATTTTGATTAACATTGTGGCATAAGCATAAAAAGGTTCTCATTGGAAAGACCATCCGAAATGTGTCAAAAACATAGGATTTTTACACGTAGGAAAGACCGGAAATAATCTTTCACAAATAAAACTGAAAGATACCGCGACAATCGGAAAATTCGTAGAGCACAAAAAAATGTCGCGATGCGTAGGAATTATCGCAAAACGACAGGATCCATCGCCATGCGATAGAGCTGTCGCTGCGCAATAGCTCCTGTTTTCTCGCGTCGAGTTCTTGCAACATCAAGCCAGGAGTCTGCCTTCTTGTTTTTAGCCGATTCTAATACCGTATCGCCGATTCTACTTCCTCATTGAGTTTTTCCGACTTTTCTGAACCCATATGTGTTCTACATATGGTCTTAGCCCCTAGGAATTCACGCTCCATCTACGCAATCGAACGCTCCATGCAACGACGGGTACATCCGTGTTTGTGCATTCACCAAACCATGGAAGCAAGTCTAACTTGCGGGGTCCCATCCATCTGCGCCAACCCTACCAATGGTAAGGCTTCCGTGCGATTCATCCAGACTCATAACCATGGACCCTCTTCTGACTACCATAATCCTTGAACTTTAGAGAACTAGGGTCATGGTTAGGTTGCAAACTAATTGCATCATACTATGACTACTTGACTATTTGTGCATTCCTTACTTGTGCATACTTTACTTGTGATAAACTAACCTCTTGTGTTGACTTGTTTTTGTAAATAAAGTCTTAATTAACTAACCAATGACAAAAAGGACTTTATTAATTGGTTAATTAATTTAAACTTATAAATTTTAAACATACTAACCAAGGACTTGTTTATCTTATTTAACCCTCTTTTTTTTTATTAAGTCAAGTCATAGTTCTTTTTTTTTTTTTTTTTTGAGTCAAACCGGATTTTTATTCCCGTATCCTGCACAAGCGTCAACTTGTTTTGGTCATAGCTAAAGTTCTAGAAAGAGTTACGAGTCGTACAACCTATGGACCTGTAGCCCCAGGTTTTAAATTTCATTTAGCATTGGTTTCCTCCCAATCAGAGTCACAGATCAAAATTTATGACTAAAATACTACAACCTATCCAAGTTTAGGAGTTCTTTTTAGCGTTTAACCTTTTAGGCAATCTTCTACTTCTCTTAGTCCTCTAATCCGTGCCAAATCGTATAAAATAGGATTGTAGATTTTTATTTTTATTTATTTATTCCCATGAGTCCTAACTTTAACATGTGTTCTTGTCTTTGATTATGCTTTAATCTTATTTATGACTAACGTTTGTCAATGGACTTCTTTCACCTAGTAAATAGCACAAATATTAAAATTGGACAAAATTAATCAAGTTAGTTTGTCTATCTTTTAGTCTTTTGGCTATTTGATCCTTGAGTCCTTACACGAGTCTTGAACATATCAATTTCACTCACGAGTCCTTGCACACCCTTTGTACATACCTTTTTCACACCATGACCATGTCTTAGGTCCATGCATGAGTTGTCCTTTCCGTCATTTAAGTTGAGGGTCCATTATATTCCCGGATTTTTTCATATCATTCTACAAATACACTCTTTCTCTTTACAACACATTACATACCTCACACTTTCTTTCTTAAACACCTTCCACATTCACATACTTTCCCTATACACATATATCTTCTTACATACACTCCTCTTACATGCTTTCCCCATATATATCATTCATATCATACACTATGATCTATCCCCATCTATACATGTTGAATCGAGTTCGAGTCATGTGATTGACAAAGATGAAACACAAAACGCCAGGCGGTCTTCAACGACAAGATTTCATGATTCTTTTCATATTCTTGATTTCCTTTTCCCTCTATAAAGTCTAGCATAGGCACCCTTCATCTTCCTTAGATTTATTTATTTTGCTTCTCCATTTTCAATAAAATGAGTATTTCTTTCCTTGCATATGATCATTGCATTGCATTTTACTTAAACAAAAAAAAAAATCCACGTCGAGCTAAGCACAAAGTATACCAATGATTTAAGGCACCCCTTGTAGCCACATCATATAACCTTCACCCGTTGAATTAAAATCCCTTTCTTGATAAACCACTTTGAGCCTCGTCTAACGATAGACCTTTTATTTTTTCAACCCACATTTACCTAACCTTGGGATGGGATGGTGTGTAACTTACGCAATTATCAAAGCCAAATACAAAATCTTGAGTGACATTTACCAAAATTTTGAAAGTTAAAAAAAAGGGGTTCAAAAAGCATTAAAAGTGTGCAAAAGGGCAAGTATTCCAATGTCTTTGATATGAACACGTCTCGAATTGCGTCTCTTATCGAGTACTCGGCACCGTGCTTGAGAAACATGAATGCCAAGTGAGTGATAGACTGCATGATCGGGATTGCCCACACTTATACAAAAGAAAATTCAAAAACAAATTTCAAATGCAATAAATAAATAAAAATGAGTTCAAAAGTGAGAAACCTCAAGCATACAAATACTAAGATTCAAATGCAAGATTGCACACCTTGGGGGCCTATTTTGGTTCTTGAACCTTTATCCTTTCTTCTTCAACCTTTAGCCTAACCCCATTACAACCCTTAAAAGACCTCCTTGAGGTATAAACACACTTGTGCGAGGTTCGGCTAGAGCTACATTCGGCCTGATTCCTAACGGATACGTAGGCAACCTCACATTGGGGTGCGACCGTAATAAAAATGAATCCATTCATTCACATTCATATTCGCATTCTTGCATGATCATATCAAGGGATCTTCAATGCTCATCCCTTATCCATTTAGAGCTGGAATTAGGGGCTTGATCCCTACATCATTAGCCTACCCAGCCTAAGAGTCACCATTTGACTCTTCTCAAAATATTTTTCCATACCCTTAGCCTTTGCAGCTTAACCTTAGTGTTACTTTCACACACATCACAAATACATAGCCAAATACTCCTTCCCTTAGGAACCCTTTGTCATGAAATCTTTATACAACTTTAAAGCACGTCTTGTCATCTTAGATCACTCATTATCATAATCATCGTTGCATTACAAAGTATGAAGTACTTAGCCTCCGCGCCTAAGTTACCCAAATACATTCATTATTGAATCATCAAACTTTGCACCTTGAGATACAACATCAACGCATACACTTGATTAAGCTCATTCAACATGCATCATCACTTGATTCATTCTTTTCATCTTGAGAAAGTTCAAGAACCTTGTTTTTCACCAACACTCTACACTTCAACCTCTTTTCATGTTTTTCTTTCGGGATAAAGTCGGTACCCTACACAAAAATGACGGAAAATTTTTGCTTTTCCGCATTTTCGAGTCGCACAAGCACAATCACAACACAATGCACACACGAGTCATGAACATTGAGTCATGTCGTGTCACTACGTCGAGTTGAGTCAGCACTCTATACACACAAGTCGTACGCACAACATACACATCAAGTCATATCACATCGAGTCGGTTTGAGTATGTGAGTTACACATCGAGTCGATCTAAGTACATTAAGTCTTACACAATGAGTCAAGTACACCAAGCCTTGAGTCAACTTTAAGCCAACCAACTGTCAAGGTCCTTTGGCAAAATTTGATTTTTTGCAGGGCTCAAGCACATCATCTATACAATAATTTTTCCAAAATTGAATTGTCATCTCAATTGACAATGTTTCCATGAGTGGATTGTCACGTACCTTCTTCGTATGGCAATTTTTCCAAGATTGGATTGTCATCTCCTTTGGCAATGTTTCCAAGAGTCGATTTTCGCGCTCCTTCTCCATTTGGCAAAAATTTCCAAGTTCGGATTGTCATAAATTCATCAAATCCTTGGCAATTTTTCCGAGATTGGATTGTCATTCACCCAGTTCCCTATGGCAAATATTTCCCAAAGGATTGTCGTGGGTCTTTAATTTATTCAACTCAATATTTCGGCAAAGGTTCCCCAACGTGAATTGTCATTCATTTCAGTAGTGGAAAATTTTCCTGAGACGGATTATCGATCTACTCTTTTTTGTAAATGTTCCAAGACGCGGATTGTCGATTGTGGCAACATTCTCCTAAAAGGATTGTCGCATAGCATTGGCAAATTTCCAAGGTGGATTGTTTTGAAGAGTTATGTTCGAAGGCGTGGATTGTCGATCGTAGCAAAGTTCTTATGACGGATTGTTACACAGCATTGGCAATTTTTCCCAAATTGGATTTTGGCAAATTTTCCGGGATGCAGATTGTCGTTTCATCATGGCAACGTTTCTAATGATGGATTGTTACGTGGCATTGACAACTTTCCCTAAACCGGATTGTCGCTCATCATTCAGGAGTTGTATTGGCAACTGTTCCTAAAGTGGATTGTCATCACCCTAAGATACGCAATTGAGCCTTTCAGCCTCATAATAATTGATTTAACATTTGCATTGATTAGTAATCGGCCCGATTACGATTTTGATTAATGATCGGCCTGATGAAGATCACCTTATTAATTGATCACTCCTAAACATTGGCTCATTACACTTAAAAACGCACCTAAACATTGGTTGAGCATATTGCACCTAAGCATTGGTTAAATGCGCCTAAGCATTGGGAGAGAATATTACACCTAAGCATTGGCTGAAAATATTACACCTAAGCATTGGTTAATCCCGCCAAGGATGTGGAGGCTGTCAGCATTGATTAATCCTGCCTAAGCATTGGCGAGGTTTGAGGGTCACTAAGCATTGTGATCTTCGACAACTGTCCCTAGGATGTAGAGGTTGTCACCTTGATTTGCAGATCTCGAAGCACTGCGATCTTCAATGACTCTCCCTGATAATTTGGAGGTTTTCACTTTGATTTGAAGATGGCGAAGCACTGCGATCTTCGATGGCACTTCCTGATAATTTGGAGGTTGTCACTTTAATTTGAAGATGGCGAAGCACTGCGATCTTCGACGACACTCCCTGATAATTAGGAGGTTGTCACTTTGATAAAAAAGAATGATTTAGAATCGCAGAACGTTCTGAATTATTCTCCGTCCATATCGATCTACTTTGACTTTTTTTTTCAAAACTTACGTTTCTCCAAACTCAGTAAAAGTGGGGGCTTCTGTAGACACCTGATTGTGTCTCCCCAAAAACCAAACCCAGTGATGAGTACCTTTCACGTCTTTGATTATCGAGTTAGGTGAAGAGTTGAAGAATCTCATGAATTTCCCTTAAGCCTTAACCATTTACAACCTTTCCTAAAATATTTTAATCCAAAATCATTTATTTCGTGCCTTTAAAACCAAAATCATTCATTTCGTGTCTTTGAAAATCGTTCATTTCATGTCCAATTTAAAAAAACGTCGAAACCAGTTTATTTTGGTCCATAATACTGGTCCAATTATTTCTTTGCTGGATGGGTTTGAAAAGAGCTTTCCAACAATATATTATAAGCCCAAATCCGACTTAAAACGAATAAGTTATGGCCAAAATACTAAACCAAGCCCAAACCGAACCTAGGTTCACATTACCTACGACCCAATGATCTTGGAGGGTCCATTAACCTTAATCCCAATCCTAAACCAATTAGGATTCATTAGGAACTTCTAGAAGGTTCTAATCTATCCTTTCTGAAAGATAAAGATCAGAGAGTTTGAAATTGAATAAAACTCCTCTTTTTGAAAGTCCTTATTTTATTCGAATTCAAAGATGTTCATATATGATTTTCGTGCCTCATAAATTTTATCTAAATATTAAATGGTTGGAGAGCCCTTGAAATTATCTTTCCAATGATATATCATAATCCCAATTCCGAGCTATAATGAAAAATATATGAACGAAATACAAAACTTTATCCAAACCTGACACTATCCCACTATTTCGTCCATATCGTTTATTCTACAAAAGATATTAATTTGATTCTAATTGGGTTGGAAAGTAGACTTCTATATCTTTACGACAATATATTATTTATCTTATTCCAATTTCTGGATCAAAAGTTATGATAAAAACAAAAACTGTAAAAAACTGTTGTCTATAGTGCCGCGATGGAGTCAGTGCGCCGCGATGGAACCTATTTTATTCCGAGTTGGATTCTGACTCTTGTCAGATCTTTTGGCCCTCTTTTTTCTTATAAATAGAGGTCGTTTTACCCCGTTTTCTATCATCAACAAGCTTGATCACCAACAATCATCATCTAATCCCCTCTCTAAGCTAAAAGCTTTTCTCTCTCTTTCTTTCTTAGCCTAGCCTAAACACATCCTTGATACTTTTCCCTATTACACACCATACTTCCTTCACGAGCTTCGAATACTCCAAGCCAATCTCATAGTTGCCTTCGACCTCGACGTGAAAGGTTTATAGTTCTGAGGGTTTGATCCCAAATCTATAATTCAATTATTATTTGATTTATTTGTTTGATTTATATCTTTCTTGAAGTTACTAACGCGTGTATTGTTTTGATAGAAAGAAGTAAGAGGCATCAAAGTGAGTAATTCGATTACTTATTTATTCTTTTGATATAGAAATCATGCTTAGAATCTTATGTTAATTCCTAGTATCATGTTAGGATGCTTTTGTGATTTCTAGTATCATGTTAGGATGTTGATTTTGATTCCTAGTATCATGCTTAGGATGTTATCTTAATTCTTATTATCATGCTTAGGATGTTATCTTAATTCTTAGTATCATGTTTAGGCTAATGCTTTGATCTTTATCATTAGTGACATGCTAGGATTTGTTATTAATCTATTTAGCATTATTTCTAGGATCTTGCTAATCATGTTTTAATATGTTTTGATGATTTTGATTATGATGATGATTGTTGTGTCGATTATTATGTTGCTTGATTATTCATGATTATTGCAATTGGTTGATCACGCCCTCTTCTTGCAGGTTTAAAGGGAATTTGTACTTGAAATCACGCCTAATAAGATAATTAATAATTTGATTTAGGCTTAATATGATTTTAATTAAAGTGGTCGCCAATAATAGATTTGATTGTGCATTAATAATCAACCGACATAGAATAAATAGGTTTATAGCTAACTTGTTGTATGTATGTTGATCGGAAAGCGCACACGAATATCATAAGACTTAAGTGGAGGCCGATTCAGGGCGGGTTCAATCTCTTTTAGGTTGGATTCGTACTATCATCCCCGAATATCCAGTCATGGTTCCGGACCACTATGGAGTTAGCGATCTCCGTGATCGTGAATGGGGTGTAACCTTCACACCCGTGAACAGTTTACAAGTTCCTAAAACTTATTGCCGACTCTTTTATCTCTAGCTTCGTTCCCTTTGGACGCCACCATGCTTAAAAGTATGATCACAGTGGGGCTCAAAGTTGATGTTTGAAAACTTCCCCACAGTAACATGCTAGGATTTGTTATCAATCCATTTAGTATCTTGCCTAGGATCTTACTATTAACAACGTTTTGATGATGTTGTTTTGATGATGATTGTTGTATTAATCATATGTTGTTTGATTATTCATGATTTATTGCTATTGCTTGATCACGCCCTTTTTGCAGGTTTAGGCTTTATATGATTTTAATTCAAGTGATCAACAATAATAGATTTGATTATGCATTAATAATAAACCAACGTAGATGAAATAGGTTAAGGATTAACTTAATGTATGTATGTTGATCGAAAAGTGCACATGAATATCATTAGAATTAAGTAGAGGCCTATTTAAGGCGAGTTCAATCTCTTTTATGTTGGATTCGTACCCTCATCCCTAAACATCCAATTATAGTTCCAGACCACTATGGAGTTAGCAATCTCCGTGATCGTGAATGGGGTGTAACCTTCACACCCGTGAACGGTTTACAAGTTCCTAAAACTTGTTAGCGACTCTTTTTCTCTAACTTCTTTTCCTTGGAACGCCGCCATGCCTAAATGCATGAACCGCAATGCTCAAAGATGAGTTTGAAAAATTCCCCACAGGATTGCCTCTTTCTCTCCAAGGCAAGTTGTCAGGGCAAGTGTTTGACAGCTTAGATGGGTTGTATGGTAGGGCAGCGTATTTGCATGCATTGGAGTGGAAAGAAAAAGCTGAAAAGACTGAGTTAGAAGCTAGGGAGAAAAAAAAAGGAGCCTATGACTAGTTCTAGACCATCTAGGAACCAAAATAACTTTATGAAGCAAAAGTTAAATCACCACCAAGGTAATAACTTCCAGAACAATAGGAACAACCAAGGTGGGCGCAACTTTCCTAAGGGAAATAGGAGCCAACCGGGAGATCGTAGTCGAATGATATACTATTGTAAGAGATGTTCCAATGACAATCACCCAGGGAAGGACTGTGATGGAAACTTAGTCACTTGTAACCTATGTAACAAGCAAGGACACAGAGCATATAGGTGTTTTTCTAAGAATAAAGTGGGTCAAGGAAATAATCAGTTTAGGGGTAATGGACAGAATTGGAATCAGCAGAAAGGGGGTCAGGGTAGTAGTGGGAATCAAGTGAATAAATGGCGCAATTTTAGAGTGGGGATAAGAATACTAATGCTGGGAATGCATAAGTCAAAGGTGGAACACCAAGGAAGTTTAATGTGATGGGTTCACGTGAGGCTAACACAACGAGAGATGTCATTACTGGTAAATTTTCTATAAACTCAATTCCTGTTAAAGTTTTGTTTGATTCTGGTGCAACGTATTTTTCCTTTCTAAAGCTACGCTTTCAAAACTATTGCATTGTTTGAAAACTGTAGATGACATAGATTTTTCTATAGAACTTCCAATTGAGGGTGTAGTTCATTAACTAGGATTTATAAGGATGTTCCTATAAAGATTAATGGTAAGGAATTTATGTCCAACCTGATTAAATTTGAACTGGGAGACCTTAATATAATTCTGGGAATGGATTGTTTATGTCTCTATAATGCTGAGATTCGATGTCAGTCACAGAAAATCCACTTGAAAACGGATCAGGGAGAGCTCGTAAACCATTGGAGACATGGAAAACCCAGGCACACTAAGATTATTTATGTGATGAAGTTGGCAAAGTATATGAAGAAAGGGAATCCAATCTATTCTGTAGTGTGAGAAATTTGGAGTATGAGGAAACATCTAAACTTGAGGATATTGAAGTAGTGAAGGTATTTTTAGATGTGTTTCCAGAAGAGATTCCAAATATGCTATCAAAAAGAACCATAGACTTTACCATAGACTTAGTACCTGGAGCAGCACCTATCTCTAAGGCACCATACAGGATGGCACTTACGGAGATGAAAGAGTTAAAGGGACAATTACAAGACTTGTTGGAGAAGGGGTACATAAGACCAAGTGCATCACCATGGGGAGCTCTTGTATTGTTTGTGAAGAAGAAAGATGGTAGCATGAGACTATGCATCGATTATAGGGAGTTAAGGTAACCATAAAGAACAAATACCCTTTTCCTAGGATAGATTACTTGTTTGACCAGTTGAAAGGTGCAGAAGTGCTTTCTAAGATTGATTTGAGGCCTGGATATCATCAACTACGAATTACGGAAGAGGACATTCCGAAAACGGCATTTAGGACGAGTTATGGACACTATGAGTTTACAGTAATGCCTTTTTGGTTGACAAATGCACCTGTAATCTTTATGGACATAATGAATAGAGTGTTTAACCTTTCCTAGACCAATTAGTGGTAGTGTTTATTGATGACATTTTGGTTTATATAAAGAATAAGGAGGCATGCAGAGCATTTGAGAGTAGTGTTAGCTACTTTTAGGACTAACCAGCAGTTGTATGCCAAATTCTCGAAGTGTGAGTTTTGGTCAGAGAAGGTAGCATTTTTGGGACATTTTATATATAAGGAAGGAGTAGAAGTAGACCCTACTTTGAAGGGGTGGCCTACACCCAAGAATGTGTCAGATATTCGAAGCTTCTTAGGCCTCGCTGGATATATTTAGGCTATTTGTGAAAGACTTTTTGAAGATATCTAGACCTATATGACTTCATTGATGAAGAAGGAATCTAAGTTCATTTGGAGCGATAAGTGTGAAGAAGCATTTCAAACCTTGAAGAAGAGTTTGACAACAACACCAGTGTTAACCTTACCTAATGGTAGTGCTTCTTACGATGTGTATAGTGATGCATCTAAGAATGGACTTGGATGTGTTTTGATGAAACATGCGAAGGTGACTGTTTATGCATCGAGACAATTGAAGAAACATGAAGTTAACTACCCTACTCATGATCTAGAACTTGCAGCGATAGTGTTTGCGTTGAAAATATGGAGACATTATTTGTATGAAGCGAAATGTAGGATATTCACTGTAATACCCCGTATTTTTAGACGTATTTTCTAATTAATTAGTATTTTCTAAAAAGGGTATTTTAGTAATTTATATTACTATTTGAATTTTGGAGCCATAATGATATTTGAATTTTGGCGCTAATAACATTTTTGAGAAAACTCATATATTATTTTGGATTTTGGATAAGATTCATTATCAATTTATTTTAATAAAAATAGAATTATATATATGTATGTGTGTGTTTATATATATATATATGTGTGTGTGTGTGTGTTTATATATACATATATATATATATATATATATATATATATAATATATATATATATATATATATATATATAATATATATATATATATATATATATATATATTTCCGATATTTTAATTAAGCAAAAAAAATTATATTTTCCTATTTATTTTAAAGGGACGAAAATCTATTTAATTAAACTAGGAATTTCGGATTTTCTAGGCATAGAAAATGTGATTTTTCATGATTAATTAATTAGTTTAAAATTGAAATTTTTCTAATTATTTATTTTCTACCTACACAATCATTTTTAATCCTTAAAATCTAGCAAATATTTCCTAAAACTAGCAAGGGAGGTCCAAAAGTATGAGCATGTATAGGCTTAATATTTTTGGCCATACTATATAAATTTTGAGATAATTATTTTGTTAAGTTTGTATTTTAATTATCTTCTTTAAATTCTTTATTTCCTTCATTCCTATTTTCCGTCTCACAAAGATTTGATCATACAATTTATTTGCCTAAAATCCTCCTTGATTATTATCCAAGCAAGCTTACTTGCCATCTTCCATTTCATGATCAAGGTACTTACATTAATTCTTTATTTCATAATCACCATAGACTAAACCTTCCTTAACTCTTAAACTCTCTTTTCCAAGTAATGCCTTACACCAAAATTACCATAATTCTGCTTACAAAATCTTACCTTAATTATTTCATTCATTAGCCTATAAATACCCCCTCTTACCTCTCATATTCTTCACACCAAAATCCAATTCTCTTCTTCTCTCTAAATTTTCTTTTCCCTCAACCTTTTCCTACTTTTCTTCTCCTCTTTTCTAAAAGAAAATCAGCCTATATACTTTTGGAGCTAATTTTCGGGCACTTCTGATCAATTTTGGACTTTTCTATTTCATTGAAGATTGTTCCTCTTAAAAATCCTTGAGGTTAGGCTCAAGAACCATCCAATTCGGAGATATATTGAAGGAGTTATAGCCTCTGCAAGTTCTGCTTATTCTTCCCAATACAAATCCAATTCTCTTTAATCCTATTCCTTTATTTTCTTCATGGTTAGTTTTCTAAAACATAAATACTTATTTAAAAGTTACAATTTTATATTAAAGTATGATTTTTTAAAGATTTTTATATTCCATGCACATTAGATTTGGGTTTATGCCTAAAGATGTTTTGATAACCTTATGGTTATTTTAATTGCAAGGTGTATTCGTGATTGAACTTTGAAAGTACAAAGTGTTGATTGAGATTCAGAATCAGGGTACGTTTAGGTGGCTACATACCTTCGAAATTGATTGGTTTGAATATCAAGTTTTATATGATTTTATTGGTGATTCAATTAAACTGATTTGATTTATGATCTATGAAACAAAGTATGTTTGGAGGTTGATTTTAATATATGTTTTAATAAATATATTTGAAGGATTGATTTTAATATCATGTTTTGATGGTTTGAATTACTTATCATGTTTAAATAAAGGAATTGAGTTGAAAAGCTTGTTGAATCAAATAAAAGGTTTTCAAAGGAAGAGTTATTGATTTTGAAAAGTTATTAATATGAGATTTAATTCTCAAGTATTTATAAAAAAGTTGATTTTGAAAACATTTTGAATTGAATAAAAAAAGGAGTTTTGAGTTAACCTATTATAAAGGTTGATTTTATTCAAAGAGGAATTTATGAGAATTATTGAATTATTATTAAAGCTTTACAAGCATGATTATTATTTATATTAATCCCACTATGTGATAAGACTATGGACTTTGTATGACCTAGTCTTTCCTCAAGGATAGCCTTTCAATATAAAGATACTAACTTGGGGGGTGTGCACACCTAGGAGAGGAATTGGTTTTTTAAAAAGAGGATTTATAAATCATTACTATTGAAATTATTGAGTTATTGGAATTGGTTTTGAATTATGAGTTTGGAGTTATTTTGAGAAGTTGAGAAATGGTTTTGAATTATGAGTTTAGAATTATTGGAATTGATTTTAAAAGCATGTTTTCTAATAAATTGAGTTTACATTATCTTGCACTTATCGTACTTAGCATATTTTGCTAATCCGCATTTCCTATTTGTCTTGGTTCGCCCTGTTTACCTTAATGGTAAGCAGTGTTGACTATTTTCAGGTGGAGTCATGTATGAGCATATGGGAGTCCTGGGATTTGATTCACCTAGTTTAGGAACACTGGTTTTGTCTTTATTTTAAGTACTCATAACAATTTTACTATTTTTATAAGTATTAATAAAAGAAAGTTGATTGAGTTTTCCGCTGCAAGTTTTGTTTGAGTTAAGTATTTTGAGTAGTCTTGCGTAATCACGCGGCAGTAATACGCCTAAGTCTATCTCTATGGTATAATTATACGTATTATACTAGTATTTTCATAGAGGGAGATTTGGGGGTGTTACAAAGTGGTATCAGATTTTCCGATCCTAAAATGATTAATTTGGAATAAAATAAAAATTGTAGGTAGACTTAAGAGGATATAAAGGATAGAATTTCGCATTTGTGTGTGAAGGTCAAAAGTATTATTTTTTAAAAAATTGTAGGTAGACTCAACCACCATGGCTAGTACTATTATCTCTTTCCCATTTACTTAAAGTTCAAATGTATGAACCTCATTTTAAGAGATATGGGGATGTGGTTAAGGATGACGGGTTTTGAGAATGAGAAGCACCATCATGGAAAGTGGCTAGCAACCTGGACTCAATTCAAAAGTGACCTGTATTACATTAAACGTGACTGTGAACCTAGGAGAAGAGTTGTAAAACCACCATAGTTGGGGAGAACCAAACCTTGAAAGAATGTGATCAACTTCATTACTTGAACTTCTAACTATCTTTTGTTTATCCAAGACTTCACAAGGAGTTTGTCTCCTCCATTGATGAATCCATACCACCTTTTAAAACGCATAATAATTATCCTTCTCCTTCTCCTACCTCATATAGAGGTCAAAGCCCAAAAGCCAATTTTCATATTGCAAAAGGCCTAAAGTTCATGATGCTTCATATTCATATAAAAGATTACCAAGCCTAAAGTATCATCCACCTTTTCTCAAAAGGTCCAACGTAATTTCTTGTAAGCCAATTTGCGGACGTGCTAGCCCACACTATAGCCCAATTAATATTCCTAATCAAACCTCAAGCCATGCTTTAAAATACAAGTGATTACAACCACCCAACTAAAAATCCTACTATACTTTGCGTAGTTATTAAAACTGATGGTAAGGTAAACTATAATGATCCAGATTATGATCCTTCCAAAGAAGACTTTTATTATGAGAATTTAGATTAAGTGGTTGAATTACTTTTATAGGGTTTCAATAAATGTCTTAAGTGAAGTAATTATTGTTTCAATAAATGTCTTAAGTGAAGTAATTATTGTTTCAATTTTTTTCTATGTTTTGGAATAAATTAAGTGTTTTAATGGTGTATTCCTTTCAATTTTCAAGTATGGTATGAATAACCAGGGATTATGTCTTTAAGAGTGGGAAATAGGCGATCTGGTTCCAAAGTAGGCAAAGTCCTTAGGAAGTTAACCAACATAGCTGAAAACATCACGCTAGTGGTGAACCAAGGAAATTGTCATATTCACTTGGATTCTTATAGTGAAACCTTTAAAAGGATATACGCAGCTAAACCACATGTGTACTTGGAAAAGGAGGACCCAGCCACTCTTGAAAACTAGATTAGGGAGTTTGACAAGCTGTTTAATGCCATCAATTGCCCAAGTGAGTTGAGGGTGAATAATGGTGCTTATTATCTAAGGGAGGAAGCTGACTTATGGTTGACCCAAAGGAAGGATGAGTTGTTGAAGAGACCTAACTTTGGGTGGGATGAGTTCAAAGAAGCCTTGAGAGAGAAGTATTACCTAGCCTACCTAAGAAAGAAAAAGTGTATGGAGTTCACCAATCTCAGGATGGGAAGTATGTCTATCAATGAGTATTACAACAAATTCATTGAACTAATGAGGTTTTGCACCTGAAGTTATCCCAACTGAAACTATCAAAGCCTAGAGGTTTGAGCAAGGCCTAACCTTAACCCTTCAAGGGAAGCTAAGGGGGTGACTTTTGAAACCTTGGATGAAGTGTATGGTCATGCTACCCATTTGTACGGGATTAAGGGAAGGGAGAATGAGAATTCTGAGGGAGAGAAAAGAAAGAGTTTTGAGTCTGTTCACGGAGGTGAAAAGGAACACAAGCCAAATGGGAATTCTCAGGGGAATGGAGGTATTAATGGAAGGAGGGAGAATAGGGGAACTTTGGGAAGGGAAATGATGGACAAGAAACCAATGTTTGAGGAAATGGGGATCAAGGAAACAGTGAGAAATCCAAGAGATTGTATTTTTGTAGAAGGTGTGACAAGAACCACCCTAGGAAAGATTGTGAAGGTAATCTGGTGACAAAGCTGGGACACCATGAATATGAGTGTTTCAAGAAGGAATCAGATGTCAAGGCAGGGAAAGTTCAAGAGAGTAAGCACCCATTCAAGCCATCTAAACCTAGTGGACCACTGGAGGGAATGTTTATAAGGGGTGGCGTGTTTTCGTAGTGAATAGTTGTGAACGTGAAAGCTTTGAATGATTTGATATGTTTTCTATGTTGTTAGAATTTTAATTGGTTCAAACTTTTTGAATCATTCTATACGACTCCCATTAATAAAAGTTGAATTATAAAAGCATTTGAATTTTCAAATTCAAGTGAAGTTTTCATGAGAAACATAATTGTCTAAATTCTGAGTGCATGTTGAAGTTTCACGGAATTTTAATTTCAAGGTGGAAAGGTACATATTTAATTATATCAAGTGGAAGTTGGAAATAATTATTTTCATGTGCAAATCATGAAATTGTGCATATATATAATTTACATGGTTTATATGACGGAATATATGAATTCCAAAATTATTGGTGGAATAAGAATTATCTAATGAGTGTTCCTAATGTTGGAATTGGTATATAATTTCCTTTTATGGAAATAGATGGGTTTATGTGAAATATATGAATTCATCTATGACACTATCAACATCAACTTCTTTCAAAAGATCGCTTTCGATTGCCATCAATGCAAGCCCATTTACCCTCTCTTGCGACATAGTAGTTCGTAAGTATGACTTTAACAACTTCAATTTAGAAAAGCTTCATTCTGCGGATGCAACAGTAATAGGAATTGTCAATAATACTCTATATGAAATTTTTGCATTAGGAAAGCAAGTAAATCGTTTCAAAAAATTTAATAAGTCTACTGCTCCCATTTTTGCTTAGGTAAAAGCTCCCTGACTAATTTTAGTTCAACAAACAGATCACTACCATTAATATCCGATGACTCACCATTTTTAAGAGCATCTTCAAAATGTATACAGCATGATTGGAGCTCATTATCATCCATAGAAATTAACTTATCAGAATTAAATAAGAAACCAAAAACATTCTCATATAATTCAAAATGTTCAAACCTCTTCTCTAATGATGCAATAGCTTTATCTACAATATATAAAAAGTATTGAATTCTAAATGTTTCCTCTGGAGATAATAATGTTTCCTCACCATTAATCTTATCAAAATGCCTTTTTCTCCGTATAATACGTGTTTGAGGAAACACCGGATCAATACCAATTTTATTTGCTATGTCTTTGGCAATGTTCATAGCACCTGAAAAACCATTTTCTCTATACTTTTTAAGAAAAGAAATCAGCCCTTTAATCTCACTTATAGCAACATCAATGAGCATATCTATAGATTGTAATTGTTTGCTAACCAAATTCACAACATGTAAAATTTCATACCAAATAACTGTAGCAAGTAAAAATTCAAAACTACCAAGCTCATTTTTTGCTAAGGATTTAGCTTCACTTTTAATCATATTATCATTATCTACTTGAGCTACTTCAAGTAAGGCTTCTCGTATGTCAAGAATTTGAAATCGTATTGCTTTAATACATTCAACACGACTTTCCCACTGTGTGGCTGACAATTATTTAACGGTTAATCCTTTAACATTTTCTTTTAAAATATGCCACCTCTTTGTAGAATTAGCTAATAAAGTATAAATACATTGAACAATTCTAAAAAATTCTCTTGCTTTACTTGAAGTATTTGCTATGTCACACAAAACTAAATTCAAACTATGACATCCACATGGAGTATAAAATGCTCTACGATTCAAATCCAAAAGCCTTTTATTGTACACCTTGATTCTTACCTTTCATGTTAGACCCATTGTCATATCCTTGCCCTGTAACATCATCTATATCAAGATCATAAGTATTTAACACATTTTCTAACACCTTAAAAAGTCCTTGACCACTTAAATCATTAAATTGCAAGAATTCAATAAAAACTTCACAAACTTCAAATGAATTAGAAGAACCATCAACACACCTTGATATGAGGGACATTTGTTCTTGATGACTAGCATTGAGTGTAAAATCCAACATCACAGAAAAATATTTTGCTTCTTATATTTTCTTAATAATATTATTTCGAATTCTAGAAGAAAGCAATAAAATCAACTCATTTTGAATATCATGAGTAAGATAATGATGATGAACTTTGCCACTATTAATACGCTCAACATGCTCTTTCATTAAGGGTCCAAACTCAGCCAACATTTCAATCAAACCAAGAAAGTTTCCATTGCTATTTTCATACAACTTGTCTTTTTTTCCACGTAATGCAAGATTATGTATAGCAAGATACTTCACAATGGCAATAATTCTAAAAATAACACTTTTCCAATACTCCTTTTCTTTTCTTAATTTCTCTTGAGCAAATTTGTCGATTGTTTCACTTTGTTGCAACCTAAGTCGTAGTTCACACCATGTTGCCATATATAACACATGATCGACACTAGTTTCATGTTCTTTAAGTCTAGTACTTAGATGTATCCAATCAATAAAACCTTCATTAGCTAAACTACTTCTACAAATACCTTTTTTTTTAAAAAACGTTTACAACAAAAACAAAACACTTTATCAAGTTATTTAGAATAAACAAGCCATTCTCTATCACAAGTTTCTCCATTAGGAAAAATTCTAGTATAAAAGGCCGAAGAAAATCTTCGAGAGGATTTATCTTTAGGGCCTCTTACTAAGGTTAAGTCTCTTTTAAGGCCATTTATCGCCAAAACATCAATCATATTCACATCAAGACCATCCCAATTTATTGGGTCATAAATATCAAAATTGATATATTCAACTTGTTCAACATGGTCATTATTTTGCTCATTGTCTTCTGAAATTCTAGTATACTCCTCATTAACATTATCAATATTAGCACCATCAGCATTTACGCAATCAACATTTACTCCATCATTTACACCATCAACATTTACGTAATCAAATTGCTCAACATTATCATTAATGTCAACAAATTGTTCAACATTATCACCATCATCATTAACATTATAAAACTCTTCTTGATTAGTAGACTTTTCACTTGCTTAGGGATCCTTCAAAATAAACTTATCTAAAGCACCTTTTTGAGATTTGATCAACTGTTCTACTCTTTTCTTTTTTTTTTCCCGTTTTTCATGACCTGATTGATATTTTCGAAACATAATTGAAATAAAAAGAAAGGGAGATAAGATAACACTGGTATATTGCAATGCCAATTAGCAAACTAGCCAAGGGATTAAACAATTGTTGAGCTTTGGATGCAAAATTTTGACAGCCTGTTAGATATATAAAGATAAATCAATTTGAGTAAATGATAAATCAATTAATCAAACATAAGGAAATAAAAAAATACAAACTTAATTATAGTTTAAACTTACCAAGAGTCCACAATACAAGAATTTTAGATAATTAGATGTTTAGATCTTAGATCAAACTAGCAAAGACCCAAGAAAGAGTAGAGAGAGAGAAAATAAAGAGGGGAGAGAAAATAAATAAAAAGTGATTGTTGAATGGAATTATGGAAATAACAAAGTAAAAAGTGGTTGTTTCCTAACTATTTAGAAAATGGACATTACAAAATATTGTAGGATAATTGTACAGCCAAAAAAATAAAAAATAAAAATAAAATAAATGGAGTACAGCTATATAGAAAAAAGAAACAAATTTTTTTACATATCCCAAGAGTCGAACTAGGGATTTCCGGAATACATTGCTCAGCCTTTACCATTGAGCTACCAACTTATTTCTATATATTTACCTTAAGTAATAATAATATATATCGTATTTTGGGGCCCCTTATTTTTAGGGGCCCTATGCGGCCGTACCGATCGCACCGCCCAAGCGTCGCCCCTGGCAAGGAAAGGCGACTGATTTCAAAATACATGATGATGGAAGTATACGATTTAAGGGGAGATGGTGTGTACCACAAAAGTGCTAGGAATTAAAGAAGAAGTTGATGGAAGAGGGACACAATACACCCTATTCAATAATCTAGGAGGAGATAAGCTTTATAAGGATTTGAAAAAGGTGTATTGGTGGCCTACGATGAAGATGGAAGGGGCAGAATTTGTAGCTAAATGCCTAACCTGTCAGAAAGTTAAGATAGAGCATAAGAGACCACTAGGAACAGTGCAACCACTCGAGATCCAAGCATGGAAGTGGGATTGCATCTCGATGGATTTTACAACTATCCTACCTAAGTCAAACAATGGAAATGATACAATCTGGGTTGTGGTGGATAGACTTACCAAATCGACAGTGTTTATACCAATGAAAGAGACTTGGAAAATGGAACAACTTGCAAAGGCTTACATCAAAAAGGTTGTGAGACTACATGGAGTTCCTAAGGATATTATTTCTGATAGAGATTCTAGGTTTCTTTCGAAATTCTGGAAAAGTGTTCAAGAGAACTTTGGTACGACATTGAAGATGAGTACAATATTCCACCCTGCAACGGATGGACAATCTGAGAGAACTACCCAAACCTTGGAAGATATGTTAAGATCATGTGTTTTATATTACCAAGGAGGATGGGAAGATAGCTTAGACTTGGTAAATTTCTCTTACAACAATAGTTACCATGCAAGTATTGGCATGACACCATTTGAGGCCTTGTATGGAAGGAAATGTAGAAGTCCACTATGTTGGAGCAACATTAGTGAGACAATAATTGTAGGTCCTCAAAATAAAAGAAACCACGAAGCAAGTGAGATAAATCCAAGCTAAGATTCAAGCTGCTCAAGGTTGGCAAAAGAGTTACGCGGATTTAAAGCGTAGAGAAGAGGAATTTCAAGTTGGTGATGAGGTATTGCTTAAGGTTTCACCAATGAAAGGAGTTATGAGATTTGGAAAGAAAGGGAAATTGAGTCCAAAGTACGTTGGACCATAAGAGATTTTGCAAAGGATAGGTAAAGCTGCTTATAGATTGGCATTGCCTATGGACCTTAGTAAGGTACATGATGTGTTTCACGTTTATCAGTTGAGAAGGTACATCCTAGACAAGTCGCATGTCCAACAACCCGAAACAATAGAACTAGACCAAAGCCTAACCTATGAAGAAAAACCTGTAAAGATTCTTGATAGTAAAGTGCGTAGTACACGCAAGAAGGATGTAAAGATAGTAAAGGTTTTGTGGTCGATCCTAGAAACGGAGGAAGCGACATGGGAAGCTGAGGATGAAATGAGAAAGAAGTACCCAGAATTGTTTGAGGTTAGTTGAGTTACGGGGTCGTAACTTGATTTCTTTATAGGGGGGTAGAATGCGGTAGAATTTCGCACTTTTTACCTTCATCTCAAGCATTTTTTGTGCATTTTTAGTATATTTTGCACAATTTTATACAAAGTTTAGAAAAAAAGGTTACAAAAAGTACAACAACTATAAGTATTAAGAAATTTTTTTACTAAGTGGGTGAAAAAAAATGCAATTCTTAAAGTGACAAAAAGGTTACAAAAAGTACAACAACTATAAGTATTGAGTATAATTTACTGACACATTTTGTTTTGCACTTTTTGCTACTTTTGTAGTGACATTCTTAAAGTGCTTGGCCTTATTTAACTGTATCAACAGGTAATGAATCACTAAATTCCTATATTCTACCCTATTCCTGATGTTTGCAATCTTTAACTACCTATTTTCTGTTATAAGAATTTTCACCTCAAGTCTAGGCATTTTCTGATATAGTAGGATACCTTTTGCAACCAAACTAATTTTTCCAATATGTTATCATTGATCTATCTTTATAATAGTTTATGGCAGTGAATATTCTGTTTTCCAAAAAAATAAATACAATTTATTAACATATTCTGTTTTTTAATTCTTTGTTTCACTTGCAGTGCTGCAGCAACATATTTCTGATTCTGGAATTGCAAAAACAGAAAGGTCTTTGCTATTTTGGTTTAGCACATATATGTGTGTGTGTGTGTGTGTGTGTGAGTGTGTGCAACGTAGGGAAAACTAGGTCGTTGACTAATCCTCCCTAGAGCCAAACAAAATTTATAATCACTTAACAAACCTATATACAAGTATAGAGGTAAGTCAAGGGTCGAACCACTAGAAACGGTTATGCTTAAGTGTTTCCAATGTGCGCCTAAGCTAGATCGAAGTCAAGGGTGAAGAACAGAGTAACCAATACTAATCATCTACCAAATAAAAGAAGCAAACAAATGAAACACTAGGGAATGGGGATCAACAAGTAATCAAGAAATTTGCAACAACTTGGAAAGGTTAAGCTAATCAATGGTTGTGAAAACTAATGCTATCAATTGGAATCAAAGAGCTATCTCCTAATCGTTAAGCTAGGTTTCCTCTATGAATAACAAACTAGGAGAATAACAATCCAAACCAATCAACAATTACAAATCCTAAATCAAGTGGTCATGTCATTAGGAATCACAATGTAATCTAGCATAGTTCTCAAGGCCTAATCAAACTTCACACATGCAAACTTATATTAATCATTTTAATCTCAATAATCAATCTGCAACATGATTCCCAAATCAATCACAATCAATCAATCATACAAGTTTTACCCAAACCTTAGCAAAACAACTACTCAATAATCATCATCTAGTCAACAAGCAAGTAAATGAAATCAAGAATCAATAAATATGAAGAACAACTACAATAATCAAGTTTCAATCATCAAAACCAAATCAAACAAATATGAAATTAAACAAAGCAATAAGATGAGATAGAGTTAGAAATGCTCATTGATAATTGAAAAGATCTTCAATACAATTGTCACCCTTGCATCATCAATCTCTCAAATAACCATTGAAATCTCTCACTTTCTCTCTCTAAATCTACTCCTAAAACTAACCCTAAAACTAGAGAGAGAAACTCTCAACCTCGCTAAAATTATGAGAAAAATAATGTCTAAAAACTTCTCAGAAAAATCGGTTATAAAAAGGTATTTACATGAGGCGGGAATATGAATTCGAAATAACCCGGAAAACAGGGAAACGTGCCCGCGCAAGAGCTGCGTGCCCTCACTGCGCTTGGTGTGCGCGCCCGCGCATGTTGCTTACGCACCCGCGCATGTGGCTTGCGCGCCCGCGCTCTTTTGGGTTCCTTCGACGCTTTCTAGCTTCGTGCCCTCGCAAATGGGTCTTTGTGTGCGCACGCAATATCTTCATGATAGTCACCATGTATGGCAGATTCAAATGAAGTTGACAGTGGGTTCAACATCATGATCTCATGAGAGCGCGACTTGAGAGCACAAGAACTAGAACTTGGAGCATGCCACTTTCTTATTTCTCGAGCTTTCCCAATGCTATAAGCTTGCTCCAAAGGCGTCTTCCAACTTGGTAAGCCTCCAATATCAAGACTCAAACCTCGTACAATACCTATAACCACGTAAAGAGAACAAATAAAGGAGAAAACACTAGAAAATCCACAAAAGTGGACAAAAGCACAAAATAAGAAAGAATAAAGAAACTAAAGAGAAAATAAACAAAACCAAGCATTTATTTAGAAAGAAAGCTATAAAAAGAAAGTAAAAACAACCTAAAAACTCATCAAATGAAATGGCACTCATCAAATTCCCCCAAGCTAAACTTTTGCTCATCCTCGAGCAAAACAAAAGCAAGCAAAGGAAAATGATGAGCTTATTCAAACAAACAAAAGAAGAGGGGAGATGAGAATATACACTAACTCACTTTCGTAGGAATCACGATTGTTTTTTGCTACAACAAGCCCTTAAATCCCCAAGTCGCCATTGAGGACGAGTGAGGTCTCATAAGGGTTTCCTAAGAGTTTACCCCATAACTCTCCCAAACCTAACAAACAAGGCAAAGCATGAAAAGGAAATCAAAAGAAAAGTAAAGAACACATATGCTAGAAAGGACTTTTGCAAATGAACAAGCACAAATGGATGCAATTCTTTCTAGCAAATAAGGGAGTGCACGTTTCAAGATATCCAAGGTTGATTGAAACATAAAATATGCTAAGTATAGAGAACTAATAAGATACAATTCACCTTCATCCCAAACAATCTTACCGCGTTCTCCCTACTAGTTTCAAATCCACCTCTTGTGAGCATCTCAATGATTCCTCGAAGGAACCCGAAAAGAAGAGATTTTAAGGCTACTCAACATCTTGACTATGCAAACCGCTCTATAGGCTTGACTCCTATCTCCCTCCACCGACTTGTGACTCAACCATAAAGATCAAAAGGTCTTGGAAAGGGTTGTAAGGTATGGGCGAAGATGGTAAAGGTAGTAGGCTAAAATTTGAAATTTGGTGGTATACCTAATTTGTGAAGCAAAGGGTGATCAATCCTCAACACCATAATCAAGTAATCACCAAACAAAAACACCAACACCCCCAAGCTTATTCAAAGCAAAAATCACAAAGATATATACAAAAAATGTAAGAACGCTTCCCCCTAAGCTTAAATGGAGCATTGTCCTCAATTCTATAAACTAGGGAGATCACACTTACATCAAAATAATTTTTATGCTTTTTATTTTTTTTCTTTTTTCTTCTTCTTTTTCTTTTTTTTTTCTTTTTTTTTTAATTTTTGCAGCATTTGCTTTTGCTCTTTATTATACTTTATTGCTTTGTCCTCGCCTCTTTTAACTATGGACGACTTTGTCAACTTCCATTCACCTTTATTCACACACTTTATATACAACACATACTTGCTTAGCAATAGAACCAAATAACCATCTCATATTCCCATAAGCACCAACAATCTATGGACCAATTGCTTCACAAAATCCAAAGATAAAAACAAAAATGAAACAAATAGCTTAAAAGCTAGTAATATGGATAGACTAGAGGGTATAAGGCTCAAATGGTTAGCAAGAAGGCAAATGTAAACCCAAAATCAAAAATATAAAATCCAATCCTAGAAAAAGAAAAATTACCACCCCTAAAAGATGCCTTTGTCCTTCCAAAATGGTTCGGTCGCGATCTCGAGAGATAAAAGTCAAGTTGTAGATAAAGTAAGCGATAGTCAAGGATCCATGTGCTGTTCATGCAAATAGGTAGAAGGCTAGAAAAATGAAACCTCACATGGTTGTAGCAATAACTCACTATTAGCTTCAAACCCACTATAGGAAGCAACACCTTCTTACCACAAACAAGTAGACTAGGGCTTCAAGGTCATAAAAGTTCTTAACCAACTACCTTAACATACTCAATCCTAGAGTCAACCAAACATATTCTCAAACCGTGCACACCGTTACCATTTAAGAACGGAGAAAAGCATTTAACTATACAAGTCCAAAAGTATTATGTCCAAAGCAAGAACAAAACAAAACTCATTGCAAATTTGCCTTGATAGAAAGAAAATTCTTTTTGGAGTTTTTTCAAAATAAAAGAACATGGAAATGCATATACAAATGTGCATGGTATATATGAATCAACATCTCACCAAACATGGTAGAATACCCTCCCCCAAGCTTGAATGAGACAACATGCTCAAACATAAATCAAATAATCCGTGGGAGGGGAAAACAAAGAAATCAAACCAACAATACAAACATATGTCCAACAAGTCACCCACAATTAGAGAAAGAGCAAGGAAGGATATTTTCGGATGTTGGTGGGTGTAAATACCAGTAAATGATCCAATTCAACCTTTTAACGCTAATTTCCTCCAAAGTTATGCCTCATATGCCATATGCTAGAAAAGAGGAATAAAACTTCCTTGATTTTTGATCCAAACAGATGCTCCAAAGTATATTAAGTTATGTACCTAGCAGAAGGCACACAAACATTTCCATGAGAGAAAATCTATACTAAAAAGAAGAGAAAATGAAAGCAATAAAAAAACGGGTTACTTCCCGAGAAAGGCTTGCTTAAGGTTCAAGCGTGACTGCTTTAGTAAATAATATTGCAACGAACGCAAGAGCTTGTCAAACGCACTACTACACATTTCATATGAAAGTAAGTATGCACATGACGGGAAGAGGACATGCAACAAGTATAGTGAACGCAAAAGAAAATGAAGAGGGAGTTGCCAAGAAAAAGAAGAATCGAAAGAAAATTCAAGAGAAGAAGAAGAAGAAGAAGAAGAAGAAGAAGAAGAAGAAGAAGAAGAAGAAGAAGAAGAAGAAGAAGAAGAAGAAGAAGAAGAAGAAGAAGAAGAAGAAGAAGAAGAAGAAGAAGAAGAAGAAGAAGAAGAAGAAGAAGAAGAAGAAGAAGAAGAAGAAGAAGAAGAATAAGAAGAAGAAGAAGAAGAAGAAGAAGAAGAAGAAGAAGAAGAAGAAGAAGAAGAAGAAGAAGAAGAAGGATAGAAAGGCAAACTCTCTTCACAAAAATCTTTTTGTTTGACAAAATAACTCTCTTCCTCAACAATCAATGAGTTGGGAGCTTGAAGATCATGAATAGAAAGAGGGTCCCCAAGAGGCTCCTTGAGAAAAGAAGGGAGGGACATATGATAGGAAGGGATATAGTTAAATTTCCTTGCAAAAGGGACATGAGAAGAAGGGATAGGAGCAATGGTCTCACAAATGAACTCTTCCTCACCACCATTCCTAACATCACCAATAAGAGCATGGAAATCAATCATAGAATCCTCAAAAGAAGAACACTCATGATCTTCATCTCCCTCAAACATCCAACTTCCAAGAGAAACTACATCATCCTCTCCATCACAACTATGAACAACAACTCCCTCAACATCCTTAAGGCCCAAAGTCTCAAAAACATGGATGAATGGATGCAAATTCATTTCAAACTCATCTTTCACCCATGAAGCATCCTCAATGAACTCACTCAAAAGGCTATGATTTTTCATTTGACACTCAAAGAACACATTGGACATAACCTCAAATGAGTCCAAATACTCATGGATATAAGAATCACAATCATGCACTTGAGACTCATCATAGTCAACAAAGGAAGGGGAGTTTAGCTAGATTCGCAAAATCATCATCATCATCATCACTCTCAACTCCCTTTCCTTCACTCCTATGCTCACTAATAGGATCCTTACACACTCTTGGTTTCTCATGAATATCATCATCATCATCATCTTCAACACATACATTGGATTTAGCATTTTCACAAACAAGCATCAAAGATGACAATTGGCTTTCTAGCTCTCCATGTCTCCTTCTTTCCTCCTCAAGACGCTCCTCACTCTTTTTCATCACCTTTAATTGACTTCTCATAGAATTAAGAATCAACTCCTTACTAGACCTAAGATCATCATCAAGTTCAATAAGCCTAATTTAAGATTCAAAAATAGCAATAAGAGATTCAAAAGGTGTAAAAGGTTGAGGTTCAACAAGAGAAGGAGTACTACCAAGATTGGAAGAATCAACATTAAAATCATGAGCATATTCATCATATTAGGGAGTGGGGGCACAATCAAGCACATGAGATTCATCATTGAAGGAACAAAGCACATCACAAAAAGGCATGCTAAATAATGAAGAATATTGAAACACACCATTAGCATCAACTTGAGCATGTACCTCATCATCATGAGAAAAAGAGGAAATAGATTTGAAAGCATTTGTTCAAAGTTCACTAATGGGATCATGTGTCAAATCTAGAGCTGTCAAAAGCTGACCCGGCCCGAAATACCGACCCGAACCCGATTATTAACCGACCCGTCTAAACCCGAACAAATGATGACCCGAACCCGATATTACTCGACCTAAAACCAACCCTAGACCCGAGTTAACCCGAGTATCTGAGACCCGAACCCGAACATGAACCGACCTGGAAATGACCCAACCCGAATATAACCCGTAAAATATTGACTTGAACTGAACCCGACCTGAACCAAAATTTACCCAAACCCGTTGTAACCCGTCAAAACCCGAATTTAACCCGACCCGAATTCAACCCGAATTATTCTTAACCCGACCCAAATTTAACCCGACCTATTACTAACCCGACCCAAATTTAATCTGACCTATTACTAACCCGACCCGAAATTCAACCCGATCTGTCACTAACCCGACCCGAAATCAACCCGACTTGTTATTGACCCGAAGTTAACTAGCAGTCTAGGATTACGTCATATCTTTTTTTTTCCCTAATTCTATGAGTTATTTTCCTATTTAAGCTTATTCAAATATTTTCGATAAAATTCTATATTATCAAATGTATTACAATTTATATGTCTCAAAAAAACCTATAAAAATTTATGAATACCACTACATTTTGGATGCATGTGCATTCTTTATTTAAATTTAGTAATTACGATTTACGAATACTACTACTTTTTAGGTGCAAGTTCATTCTATATTTCAATTAAGCAATTGTGGTTTATGAATACTACTACTTTGTAGGTGCATGTGCATTAATGTAGTCAATTACGGTTTACAAATACTATTTGACCTTAGGCTTGTTTGTTTTCTCTTATATTTTATTAAAAAAAATCAAATAAAAAAAAGTTAAAAAAATAATAATTTCGGATAATGATTGAATTGAACGTGATAATGATTGAATGCGAGCATGAGTATATGACAATGACCCGATGATAATCTAACCCAAATAATTTACCTATACCCGATCATGACTTGACTTGTCTGGACTTGAGAAAGTGGTGACCCAAACTAAGGTTGTTAAAAGGCTTTTATTGGTCTTTTATTTTTCTAATTTTATTATTCATTTGCCTATTTAATCTTATTTAAATGTTTTGAATGATGCCATTTAAATGTTTTAAAAAAAAAAGCCATTAAAAAAAAAAGTGAACTCGGATATGAACTTATAAAAAATAAATAAGTTTAGATAATTTCAAATAAAATAAGTTTAGAAAAATAAATTATTGTATTTTAACTTATCTAACTAAACCTATTTTATCCGAATTTATATGAACTTATTGTATTTTATCTAAACATGTCATCTCGAATATGAACTTATCTGAAATTGTTATCCCTAAAATGAGTGGAATCAATGTGAATAGATTAGAATAGGGTTTGAACTTATCTTCTAAAAATCTAAACTAAACCTATCTTATTGGAATTAATATGAACTTATTATGTAGATCTTATCTAAACTTATTAGAACTTATTACCTCGAATTTAAACTTATCTGAAATTATTTCTCTTACAATAAATGAAGTAATTGATAATGATTAAACGTGAATTTCATTACATGAACTGTTAACAAACCGACCCAAAAAATGTACCCGAACCTGATATGACCCGACCTGAAATCAACCCGTTACCCAGATTAACCCAATATTTGAGACCCGAACCCGAACATGACCTGACTTGGAAATGATCCAACCTGATTATAACCTGCAATTTTTTGACTTGAATCAAACCCGACTTGAACCTGAACATGACCCGCTTGTAAATGACCCGACCTAATTGTAACCCACAAATAATTGACTTGAATCGAACCTGACTTGAACCCGAGAATGACCCGACTTGGAAATGACCCGACCTGATTATAACCCGCAAATTATTAACTTGAACCGACCCGACTCAAACCCGAGAATGACCCGACCTGATTATAACCCGCAAATTATCAACTTAAACCGAACCCGAGAATGACCCTAACCCGTTTTAACCCGTGAAAACCCGAATTAAACCCGACCTATTATTCACCCGACCCGAATGTAACCCGACCTGTTATTAACCCGACCTAAACCCGACCCAAACTCGATAAGATGTATGACCCGACGTTATCCGACTCAAGCATGACCCAACCCGAACCCGACCCGTATAGGTTACGACTTTAACCCGAAATGACCCGACCCGAGTTGACCCGAACCACACTTACCCGACCCAAACCCGACCTATTTACCCGAATTGACAGCTCTAGTCAAATCATGGGAAGTCATGCTAACATTTGAAGAATCAACACATTGCACATCAATATTAGAATCATGATTACCCCTATTATAAACATCCCAAGCAAACCAAACATAAAAATCCCAAGCATCATCAATTGATAATGCTCTAAATTCACCATTATACATGCTTTCAACAATATCCCTAGTTTGTTCATTCAAACCAAAATAACAAATCTCACAAGCCTTACAAAGACTACAACGATTATAGTCCAAAAATCCCTTAAAAAGGCTCATTGTCATATTGAGGAAAAGAGAAGCATGCCATTTTTCTTTATTTTTTTCAAAAACAAGCAAAAATGAAATAAAAGAAAAGTATATACAAAGACCTACACTCAAGCAATAAAAAACACTCAAACATAGACACCGTTCCCCGGCAACGGCGCAATTTTGACGTAGGGAAAACTAGGTCGTTGACTAATCCTCCCTAGAGCCAAACAAAATTTATTATCACTTAACAAACCTATATACAAGTATAGAGGTAAGTCAAGGGTCGAACCACTAGGAACGGTTATGCTTAAGTGTTTCCAATGTGCGCCTAAGCTAGATCGAAGTTAAGGGTGAAGAATAGAGTAACCAATACTAATCACCTACCAAATTAAGAAGCAAACAAATGAAACACTAGGGAACGGGGATCAACAAGTAATCAAGACAATTGCAACGACTTGGAAAGGTTAAGCTAATCAATGGTTGTGAAAACTAATGCTATCAATTGGAATCAAAGAGCTATCTCCTAATCGTTAAGCTAGGTTTCCTCTATGAATAACAAACTAGGAGAATCACAATCCAAACCAATCAACAATTGCAAATCCTAAATCAAGTGGTCATGTCATTAGGAATCACAATGTAATCTAGCATAGTTCTCAAGGCCTAATCAAACTACACACATGCAAACATACATTAATCACTTTAATCTCAACAATCAATCAACATGATTCCCAAATTAATCACAATCAATCAATCATACAAGTTTTACCCAAACCCTAGCAAAACAACTACTCAAGAATCATCATCTAGTCAACAAGCAAGTAAATGAAATCAAGAATCAACAAATATGAAGAGCAACTATAGTAATCAAGATTCAATCATCAAAACCAAATCAAACAAGCATGAAATTAAACAAAGCAATAAGATGAGATAGAGTTAGAAATGCTCATTGATAATTGAAAAGATCTTCAATACAATTGTCACCCTTGCATCATCAATCTCTCAAATCACCATTGAAATCTCTCACTTTCTCTCTATAAATCTGCTCCTAAAACTAACCCTAAAACTAGAGAGAGAAACTCTTCACCTCGCTAAAATTATGAGGAAAATAATGTCTATAAACTTCTCACAAAAATCGGTTATAAAAAGGTATTTATAGGAGGCGGGAATACGAATTTGAAATAACCCGGAAAACAGGGAAACGCGCCTGTGCGAGAGCTGCGCGCCCTCACTGCGTTGGGTGTGCGCGCCCGTGCACGTGGCTTACTCACCCATGCATGTGGCCTGCGCGCCCGTACACGTGGGTTGCGCGCCCGTGCTCTTTGGGTTCCTTCGACGCTTCGTAGCTTCGTGCGCTCGCAAATGGGTCTTCGTGTGCGCACACAATATCTTCATGATACTCACCAAGTATGGCAGATTCAAATGTAGTTGACGGTGGGTTCAACACCATGATCTCATGAGAGCGCGACTTGAGAGCGCAAGAGATAGAACTTAGAGCATGCCACTTTCTTATTTCTTGAGCTTTCCCAAAGTTATAAGCTTGCTCCAAAGTCATCTTCCAACTTGGTAAGCCACCAATATCAAGACCCAAACCTCTTACAATATCTACAACATCGTAAAGAGAACAAATAATGGAGAAAACACTAGAAAATCCACAAAAGTGGACAAAAGCACAAAATAAGAAAGAATAAGGAAACTAAAGAGAAAATAAATAAAAAAAAAAAAAACAAGCATTTATTTAGAAAGAAAGCTATAAAAAGAAAGTAAAAACAACCTAAAAACTCATCAGTGTGTGTGTGTGTAAGCAGATAGTTTATTCTAAGAATTTAGTAGTAAATACTTCTACCAACCAAATAGTATGTTGTAGTAATTTTAACATGCATGTATACACACACACACACACACACACACACATATATATATATATATATATATATATATATATATATATATTTGTCTATTCTAAGAATTTAGTAGTAAATACTTCTACCAACCAAATAGTATGTTGTAGTAATTTTAACATGCATGTATACATATATATATGTCTGTGTATTAAGACTCCCCTATTAAGTATATATCACTTAGTTTGATATTTAGCTATGATAATATTGGTTTGTTCTAATCATGGTACATGTATCACATGGTTATTACCAACAAAGTATTCAGAGACTATAGAAAAGTAATATCAAAGCCCCACAAAAAAAAAAAAAAAAAAAAAAGGAAAAATAAAAGGGGGGGAAAACCAAGCAAAAAATAAAATAAAAAGGGGAGGTTTAGAGTGTTCTGAATAACATCAAAGAAAAGTTATTAAAAGACAAAATGAGTGAATGAGAGGGATTTAGGGAAAAGTAATTGACTATGGAAATTTTAATCCTTTTGATATTCATTTAAATTTCATTGTAGTTGTATTTAGTGAAAACAAGTTAATTAAGTTTTTTTTTTACTCATGCCCCTGTTCATACATGTAAAATTGTAGTCTGAAAATTCCAATCGAATTTGATGTACTCGAATAAATTCATGTCATTTTTTAAAGTTAAATCACGCTAAATTTAATATTCATGTAAAATAAAATCGAAAGCGTATATTTTCCAACACGGCTTATGCTCGAGTCGAGTCATGTGTACTTTTACCACACATAAATCATGCATAGGGAATATGGCTTGTTGTTAGACATAAGATCTTTAGCCAAAATGCATGAATATAAATATGCAAGTACATAATAAAATATTGGATTCAAGTACATACTACATATCTATAGAGTATGAAATTGGTAATTCTAGGAGCATGGACTGCTAATTTTATGGAAAGAAATATAACAGACCACTGTTAAAGGCACAGTAAGTTTGAACTTCTGTTTATACCCTTGCTATTTTCTTTTATATTCAACCCCTGCTGCAATTGAGTTGGATGTAAACATCATAGGCAAGAAAAACAAAAAAGAAAAAAAAAAAAAAACAAAGGGAAGAAACACTGGAAGGATAAAACGACAGTCTTCAACACCAACATCACTGTCACATTCTCTACCTATGCTTGTTGACAGGTATATATTCATTTGTTTTAATTTAAAGTTTCAGCCAAATTGAAGAACAATTAATGCTAGCTAAACATCCATCTATACACTTGCAAACATGATAGCATTTATTGTAAAGGACTAGATGTTATGTGTGAAAAAGCCATTGTTTGTCTGCATCCAAACAGCCTATGTGATATGCTTATTAATGTTTATGCTTTTAATTAATGTAAGTGCTATTATTTTTAGTTAATTTGACTTAGATTTTACATGCATCTTGGACTTTAAAATCAATTTTTGCATTACAAAACCTTAACGCCATTTATATTGAACTAAAGAATACTTCAGATTAGTATACCAAATGATGGCATACAAGGTAGATTAATAAAAATATTTAGAATTAATAATGCTACACACTTATAGCCCTTTTTTACATAGTTATAATTCTTATGTTGATTGATTTAATAATGTTAAGCATTTATGCTGCAAGTTCTTTATTATGATTAATCTCTGATTTTATTAAATTCATAAGTTCACTTTGACAATCTAGGGTTTAAATACAAATTAACATTGATTTAATTAATATTATGCTCAATTTAAGGTACTTAAGTGAATTATTGAAGTAATTGTGGTTATCATGATTAGTAAATTGAATCAAAATCCATGGTTATTGGTGTAGAAAAGGGGTTTAGAGGTAGCTGATGCATTCAATTTGTGGTTATTGAAAGAATTAAGGAACTTATCGATGCTTGTTTAATTTATAAGTTCAATGGTTCTGATTAAATGGTTAGTGTGTTCGATTTACACATCTTATGAAACTAATTACCAACAAATAATCATTTTTAGTGTAGAATAGATACCAACAATAGATGGTGTTTGTTGATATTTATTAAATACTAATCATATTTTGTGTAAAGTAATCATTATGTAACTATTTAACAGCTTTTACAAATAAATTGTCTTTCTAACCCATGCATTTCAAGTAAATATGTGGCATTTCTTGTATAAGATTGTAAAAGTTTATATATCCTGCAATGGCTTACCTAATTTAGTGCTTTTTATATAGAGGATTCTCTTATGGCACCTCAACGAAGGTTTCTGGATGAACTCGATACATCGAGTAGGTCATACAAGGTAAAAGTGAAGATTGCAGAAAAAGGTCGACAACAAGAATCTGAAAAGAAGGTCTTATACCAGTACATAATAATTCAAGATGACAAGGTATAATCTAAACATGTCATTTACAAATATACAATTGCCTTTTAATAAATCATGATATACAAGTGTATGATAGCATGTTCTTATTGTGTTTTATAATAGAAAAATCGCATGAAGATGACACTTTTTGGTGATCAAATCGAAGCATATAAAGATGTCATCTTGTTCAGAGGTAGTTATGACATTGCTAATGCCATAATAAGAACATTAGATGCACAATGGAGAGCAAGGGAATCAGATCTTCCATTTTAGATGATATTAGGAAGTAGAATTTTCATCCAGTCCTTGGATCTTGAAGGAGAACAAGTCTATCCTAGATACCAATCGCTTGCTTCTATTCCAAGAGTTGATGATGATGATGATGCTAGACATGGTACACAACACATTTGAGCCTACATTTAAGCCTTTGGATTATATATATCCCCTGTTGACACTTTTCCTTTTGCTGTAGATGTACTAGTTATTGTGCTCTATGTTGCAAGGGAACCAAGAAAGATTGTAACAACTTTGAACAAGGAGACTTGATGGTGATAGATCATTGGTGATTGCATTTACTGCTCACATATTTAACTTCATTATTTCATGAGTACCATTCCTTGTCTTCTGATGTTTATGTATATACTTTCAACACTGATCAACTAATGAAAGTATGCACCTGGAATGATTTGTTTGGAAAAGAATGTGAAACACTGGTTTCTAATAGTGACTCATTTAAGATTATTGGCATAATAGGTCTACGTCCTATCACTCGCAAAGGTAGCCCATAAAACACCTTACAAAGTGTTTTCCTTAGTTGACCTAATTTAGAGACTATCAATAACATGATATACATTTAATGGCATCTTAAAATCACAGGCTTCCAGATTGAGTCAACCATGTCTACTGTGATAATCAAGAATCTTGAAGGTGAAAAGGCAGCTGAATTAGCTAAACGGTATACCAATTTAAACTTGCTTACTTAGAAACTGCATTCAAAATGTTATTATGATATCCTGAGTAATGAATATTATAACTGTTAATAAGAGGGCAAGGAAGCATCAAAGTGTATCAAGCTAGAGTTAGAGTTTCCTGGAATCCACCTGCAAAGAGAATTTTAACAACCATAGGTCGCATTAAAGCAAAATAAGGTATACTTATATGATTCAAAATGCATATAAAGGTACTAGAAACTCCTTTTCATTCATTGATAAGCATGTTTCCACATTCATCAGAGTTATAAAAATACAATTATCCCTTGTATTTAGTAAGTTAGAGCTAGGTAATAAGGTAGCACACATCAACGTAATAATATAATAGTTTATATTATAATGTAGGCAACAAGAACTCTTCCACAGGAAATATATTGGCTAAGAGTTGTAGCACCAGATCTTGCATATGAAAGGCTCAGGGCATATATAGGATGTTCTCACTGTGGCAAACGAACACATTTGATTGTTGGAGAAAGCTTTAATTGCATAGCTTGCAGACGAAATGAAGTATATACTACTCACCGGTAAAAATAAACTACCAACACAATTAGATTGCTATAATAATGAATACTTTGCAACCATAGCAAACTCACACTGATTTATAAAATTATACAGAGCAACTATTACTTTCAATGTCTCTGATGGAACAGGAACATTACAACTTACTACATGTACTGAGAACTGTGTTCCATTACTAGGGATGTCAGCTGAAGATCTTTATCAAATGAAAATACTGGTAAATAATCTACCACCTGCATATCATGTTAACACTTCTGACTTTTCCTGGTGTGATAAAATACTTGCTTCTAAAGTAACCCAATACTATTTCTCTTTCAAGAAGATACTGACAAGTTTTCCCAAATTGCTTTCAAACTAGCAACTACATATTTTCTAAATAAGATTGGGCCTACAACTGCTCTTTAGCAGAATGAGGTTTTACAATGGGGTCTGAAAGGTGTGGAAATAGAAGACACTGACACAGCTGTTACTGCCGGTTGCAGCTCCACAACCATTCCTACAGGATCTATAATCAAAGTTACAGAAGCAACAGGTGATACCAAAGATGTTGATACTGCCACAGGCACTAAAATGAAGGCAAGAGATACAGAGGCTTTAAGAAAAACCATCAAGAAAGAGACTGTTAAGGCTATTGACTTATCAATCTTCAGTTAGGAAGAGGAAGATGCCTGCTTATTAGCAGAATCAATGGTTGTAGAAAATCAGGTTGCTCAATCTTACACTGAAGATTCTGGACAGAAAAGAAAGAGATCTGAAGTTGATGATGAAACTAGTATCACTACACCAGCAAAGGATGTCATTAAACCAGCAACACAGTCAGCAGTCAAAAGGACAGACTCCATCAAAGAAAAAGAAGCAGAACAAGCTGCTCATGCTGCTCTTAATGGGAAGGCTATTAGCTTCGAGGGAGAAACAATTGTTCCAGAGAAAGAACAGATTGTTAAGCAAGAAAAAGAGAGCATGCTTCGAGCCCTCGTCTTTCATGATGATGACTCTGTTGACATATAACAAGCTATAAACCAGACTTATGGCTAATCAGTTGGGTAACAGCTTCATCTATTAAATCTTTTGTTATGTATCTACTTACTACGGCTAGGCTTTAGTGTTGAAGTTTTTGCGAATGTGGCTTTCATTTGAAACAAGTATCCCTAGACTACTTGTTCTTAGATAGTGCCACTTAGATTAAGGAAGTATCCCCTATGGTTAAACCTTTTGAAGAATGTGGTTTTGAATAGGAACATGCCAGGTTTCTTAACAATACTTGTTCCTATGTAACACCACTTGTTAAAGTACCAAGCTCGACAAACAATGTAATTAGTCTATCTTTTGCTGCCTAATTACTTAGGCGTGTCTTACAAAATAATCAGGCATTATGTACTTAGAATATAAGAAGGAGGTGGCTTTCTATTTCTATAATATTGTAGCCATATGACCTTCTGCTTATTATGTAAATATAATGTGAAATATTATATGGTTAAGTACTTCAAGTGTGTTATCTCTTTACTTATTAGAATCACTAGAAAAATGAGCTAATAAATACACTAACTTATCATTCTTTCAGAGAAGTATAAGAAGAATAATTAGTTTACAGAATCATCAAGTGCTATATCCATAAACCATCACAAAAGATTACAAATAAATGCTGAATTTCCATACATGAGCAATAAAGTATATCCATTAATCAAACCACCTAATATGTAACCCTATAATTTCATATATGAGTTCATCATCATCTAACCTATACCAAGCATAAATATAAGCAATATAAACAATAAAAAGCAACACAAAACTAATGCTTTTAAACCAAGATCAACGATTATTTATATATCATAACTTCATTCATTTAGCAACTACAACCTCCTGTTCATACATCCTAATTACATACACTACATCTTTACAGTTAAGTAGTTAGCTTCTTTAATCACATACATACATATATGTGTGTGTGTGTGTGTGTGTGTGTGTGTGTACACACACACACACACACACGCCTTCAATCATGGACTTTTCATTGCATACATATCAGAATCCTCACTTGTTCCCTCAACTTCATAGTGGTTCCCAAAATCAGAATCAAAACCACTATCATTGTCATCATCATCATCAGAATAGTTTCCAAAATCAGAACCACTGTCTGATTCAAATGATGCATCCGATTTTGGAACAGCTTATTCTTCAGTCTTGGTTTCTGAATCAGAATTTAGGTCACTTTTAGGCTCTTCATCAGTTTCATCATCTGCCTCACTCTCGCCTTCTTCTTCAGTCCCACCTTCTTCCTCAATTATGGCTTTATCTTCATCACTATCTGATTCAACCACAATTACTTTTCGTTCACGCTCATCACCATCAACCTCTCGCTGTCTTTTACTGCTCGGTTCTCCTTCTTCCATTTTGCGCTCCATCTTCGAGGTACCTTGTTGTAGTAAGGCCAGATGATTGTTCATCTGCTTTGTAACATAGGCAAAATATAACAAGAAACTTGAAATATTCTCTTCTTGTGATTTGCTTGCATTCGACTTCTAAGCAGGTGGTGCGAAGACTTTCCCAAGAGGTCGCAGTACTATCAGTACTCGCCATTTTTTTTTACTTTTTTTTTGCAGAAGAACGAAGATGAAAGAAAAAAAAAAGAAGAACAGAAAAGGAAATGAAAGAAAAGTATTATAAACAAAAGAGTTTCAAGTACACAGTTTGACCAATCAAAACCAAGTTCAATAATTATTACACATTCTTGAAAGAATAAGACTATATGTCTTCCAAAAAGTACAACTTTAGAAATTCTTCACTTCAATACTTAATGTTTCCTATTATGCATAGTATCTGTACACACGTGTGTTGGGACCGTTTCTGATTTTCGTCAATTGTTTTTTTTTTTTTTGTTTATACGCCATTTTAAACCGAATTATCTTCAAATCTTAAATTTAAAACTATATGTTTCATTGTGTCTCATACATTCGTATCCCTTTTAATAAAAATAAAAATAAAAAATAGACAACGTGATAGTATCTTTTAATACAATATTGCATTTTATTATTATCATTATTTTGTAAAAAAAATAACCAACGCTTAAATACCAAGCTCATATCCATTTTTAATAAAAAAAAAATTAAATAATACAACAATAGTTATAATTAAATAAAACGATTGTACCAAATTTACTTAGAATCCAAAGTGGTTACATTCGATAACAACACAACTCTTAGATACTAACATCCTAACTGATTAGGGGATTTTTCCCTAACCAATCATCGTCTGACAAATGGACCAATCAGGCCCTACCATGTGTCTGCCGCATGGGCCACTAGGAGTCTGCCACGTGTCAGGGGTTGATCGGTCCACCATGGACCACTTGTGTCACGACACGTGTCCTCCCCTATGCCAACCAGGCAAAACGGCCACCTAGGCCCAATCCTTGGAAAAAGCCCAGTCAGCCCTAGGTTAACCTAAACCTAGCATTTGGCACGCATCCCAAGGCATATAAATATGATCATTAATCCTCATTAGGGGGGAGGACGTTCATTAATTACTCTCACCTAGAGAAAACACTTTACCTTTTTCCGCATTAATTACTCCTTAAACAAGTACTAACTTGACCATCGGAGGCGGAGCTCCAACCACCCGGAGTCTCTGTTTGTTTTGCATGTACAGGTGCACGGTTCCAGTCTCGGAATTGTAACTCTCCCGCAGGACATCAGAAAACCCCGAAACATTTTGGCGCCGTCTGTGGGGAGAGTACTTTTGAGATGGCAACAAAGTCTGTACCAGAAGAGAGGCGTCTAGAGGACGACCCTCAAGTATACTCAGACCATGATACTGAGAATGAGGTTGAGGTTGAAACACACACAACCTCAGACGGGACCCTAAGGGCTCGTTGCACCCGTCACACCGAAAGGAAAGAACGGGTAGATCACCAAGCTGGACCCAGCAATCCAGTCGGCCAACCGCCTGAGCAACAACAGGCGGCTGAAGGGTCTGCTCCCATTACAAGAAACGAACTCATGACTTTCATGAGGGGGGTCAAGGGGGAGATCCAAGAGTTGATTAATAAGAAGACGCCTGCTCTCTCTAAGGAGTAGTCGGCCAGAAAACCTTCTCATTCAGGAAGGAGGAAGCTTGTTCAGGGTCGAGAGGCGACCCCCCACCCTAACTCTAGGAAGTGGGAGCCGCCTGTGATCGACCTAACAAAGTATCGTTTTCCCTCACTAGGGAAAGAAAGCCCATTCGTCATATACAAGCAGACGGGTCGAAGAAAACATACTCAGATGCTCGGCTGTTGCTAGAACAAAAGAGGAACGAACGACTGTCAGAGTCGACTTCCACTTCAGATTTCCAAGACAGTCCGCACAAAACCTCTATGAGGTTCACTCAGTCAAATTATGAGAGCCAGACAGGCGGTACCTCCCGTCGGTCTGGATTTCATAAAGAACAGGCGGTACCAAACATGACATACGTATCGCAACAGCAATATTTCTTGCAGCCACCTCTGTTTGGAGGACAGGTGGCAAATAATGTCCAACCTTTGGACTGGCAACTACGGTTGCTTAGACTTGGAGAACAGCCGTCCGCCTTTTCCAAGGAAATTACAGAGGCCGCCCAGCCGGCCAAAGTCAAGAATGTGCTAGTAGGCGCCTATGATGGCACTACTAACCCTGAAGACCATTTGATGGCGTTCACCAACCTAATGTACCTTCAAGGGTTGGATGATCCCACTTGGTGCAAGTGTTTTCCAGCGACTCTCAAAGGAATCACACAACAATGGTTCGGCAACCTGCCGACTGGTTGCGTGAACAATTTCAAGACGCTTGCTTACTTGTTCACCTCCAACTTTGCTATGAACATTCCTGCAAAGAAGACGACCCTTGATTTAGGGACCATTCAGCAGGGTGAGAAGGAAGGACTCCGTTCTTATATCAGGCGGTTGATGAGGATACAGATTCAAGGGCTGCCGGATGAAGTAGCCTACACTGATTTTTTCAGAGGTCTCAAGGATGGGTCGACCTTCAAGTTTGACCTGGTTCGAAAGAGAGTTGTGACTCTCCAAGAAGCTCTAATTGAAGCTGAAGCCTATATTCAGGCGACTGATCTCTGTAATACCAAAAAGCAGTCGGATGGACGGAGGTCCGACAAAAAAGAAAGCCGACCAAAGCAGTCGGCCAATAAAGATGAGAAAAAGAGAAAAGAAGTCTGGGAGGCCGACTCCTCTAAACAGCCAGCCTAGAAAAAGAAAAAAGAGTTCAAACCATACTCCCCGAAGTATGCGTTCAGCAAGGATAGCCAAGCTATCCTTAAAGAAATCAAGAGTCGGATCTCAATCGAGAAGCCGGCCCCCATGAAGGGTTCTGCAAGCAATCGGAACCAAGACAAATTATGTCATTATCATGAAGACGTTGGTCATGAAACCAACGAATGTATCAGCCTCATGCGCTACCTGGACCGCCTGGCTGAACAAGGCGACCTTGACTCCTATGTCAAGAAGTCTAAGGGGAACACTTCCTCAAAGAACAAGCAGTCGGCCAAAAAGAATCATCAACAAGCCGACAGTTCTAATACAAATGATGCAGTCGTTTACACTATTGCAGGCGGCTTCTCAAGAGGCGGCCCCACTATCAGGGGCAATAAAGACAATATCAGGCGGCTAGATGTTAATTCCGTTCATCAAGAACGGACCGCCAAGAGTTCATTCCCAGAAATTGTCATCACAGAAGAGGATCTGGGAGGGGTTAAGGGGCCGCATGATGACCCCATTGTTATTGAGTGCAAAGTGGCCAACCAAAGAGTTGGCCGGATCCTCATAGATACCGGTAGCTCCTCTGATCTTATCAGCAGCAAGTGCCTGGCAAAGCTCAAGTACAAGACTGATTGTATACATCCGGTATCCCACCCTCTAGTAGGGTTTGGAGGAGGAGTCGTACACCCAGTAGGGCGAGTGGATTTACCCATCCGCTTGGGTAAGAAAGGGGAGGACCGTCACATGGTGGTCCGGTTCTTAGTGGTTGAGGAACTCTCGGCCTATAACATGATCCTGGGACGACCCACCCTGAACAACTCTAAAGCTGTCATTATCCCCTCTCTTATCCTGCTCAAATTTGAGAAGGATGATGGAACAGTCGGCTCCCTAAGGGGAGATTAGAAGATGGCTTGAGAGTGCTACCTCTCGGATATCAAACTCACTGTGGTCGCTACGGACCTTGAAATTATCAAGGAAGATGCGCCTGCTCAAAAAGCAGGCGGCGAGAAAAGAAAGGCTGCCCAATCGGGAGCCGAAAGGAAAGACAAACGATAGCAATCACTGGTGGAGGAGCAGTAGGATGAATTCCGTCCTCAGCCGGCTGGTGAGCATACGGACGTCGTGCTGGACGACTCATGTCCTGACCAAACGATCAAAGTTGGGACGACTGCTCTTAAAATTCTGGGTGTAGATTTTCACCAACTTTTGAAGGAATTCAAAGACATCTTTGCATTCGAGGTTCATGAAATGCCAGGATCAGTCCTGACCTGGCGGTATATAAACTGGCTGTGGATCCGAAAAAGAAGTCGGTCAGGCAAAAGAAACGGAACCATGGCGAAGAGAGAAGTCAGGCGGCTGTTGCCGAGCTTAAAAAGCTGCTTGATGTCGGGTTTATTCGGCAATGTTATTTCCCTAACTGGGTTGCAAATGTGGTACTAGTAAAGAAGCCGAATGGTACCTGGCGAATGTGTGTGGATTACACAGATTTGAACAAGGCGTGCCCCAAAGATAGCTATCCTCTGCCCAAAATTGATAGTCTGGTCGACTCAACAGCCGGCCATGCTTTAATGAGCTTTATGGACGCTTACTCTGGCTTCCATCAGATTCCTTTGTGGAAGAAAGATCAGGAGAAGACGGCCTTCGTCACTGATAAAGGGTTATATTGCTACACGGTCATGCCGTTTGGTTTGAAAAATGCCCCGGCCACCTTCCAAAGAATGATAAATACGGTCTTTTTTGATCAAATTGGGAGGAATGTCGAGGCATACATAGATGATATGATCGTTAAGTCCAAGCTTCAGACAGATCATCTAGCGGACCTCTGAGAAACATTCACCACACTCAGGCGGCCTTGGGAAGATTTCTCAGCCGCTCAGGCGACAAGTGCCTTTACTTTTTTCAGGCAATAAAGAAAAAGGCAAGGTTTGAATGGGGGCCGGATACTGAGGCGGCCTTCCAAAAACTGAAGGTTCACTTACATTCCTTGCCAAGGCTGGTCAGTCCCTTGCCCAAAGAAGTGCTTTACATGTATCTAGCAATATCTTACCATGCTCTAAGTGTCGTCCTCCTTGCTGAAAGAGACGGCTGCCAGCTACCGGTTTACTTTGTCAGCCATGTGTTAAAAAATGCCGAGTTGAGGTATCCCTTAGTGGAGAAATTTGGTCTTGCTCTTTTCATGGCCGTTAAAAAGTTGAAGCCTTACTTCTTGGCACATTTAGTCGTCGTGTACACAGATCAACCGATCAAGCGGCCACTGACAACCATGGAGTCGTTAGGCCGGATGATCAAATGGGCAATAGAAATTCAGAGCCTCGAAATCACATTCGAGCCCAGGAAAGCAGTAAAGGGGCAAGCCTTTGCTGACTTTATTGTAGAAATGACTCGGCCCTCTGATTCTCAAATTCCAGACCAAGTCTGGAAAGTCTATGTGGATGGGAGCTCCACCTCAAATGGTTGTGGAGCAGGCGTCATATGTCAGTCGCCAGAGGGCGACAGATATGAGTATGCTCTACGTTTCAACTTTCAAGCCTCAAACAACGAGGCAGAATATGAAGCTTTACTAGCCGGAATCCGCATGTGCAAGGCGGCTGGGGCAAGAAAGATAGACGCTTGTTCTGATTCACAATTGATAGTGAGTCAGTACAATGGCGAATACGAAGCAACTCATCCGGCCATGATCAAGTATTTACATGCGGTACGACAAGCAGTCGGATCCCTTGAAGATTTTCATCTGACTCAAGTACCAAGATCTGAAAACAACCAGGCAGATGCTCTTTCAAAGTTAGCATCCTCGGCCTCCTGTGATACTCCAAGAACCGTCTTCTGGGAGGTTATGGAGAGAAGAAGTATTGAAGAAGACCCTATTGGAATTCTAGATCGAAGTTCAACCAGGATGGATCCAATCAGGGCATACTTAACAGACGGCACCTTGCCGGATGATCATCACCAGGCGGCCACACTGAAAAAACGAGCGTCCAGTTTTGAAATGATAAAGGGAGAACTTCACAAGAGAGGGTACCTTCAACCCTTCCTAGAGTGTGTTACTCCAGAAAAAGGACGAGAGGTCTTAGAAGATCTTCACTCTGGTTATTGCGCTTCCTATGTAGGCAGCAGGTCGCTTGCTTAACGAGCAAGGCGGCATGGTTACTTCTGGCCTACTTTAGAAGCAGATGCAATGGAGATGGTGAAAAAATGTGACAAGTGTCAAAGGTTTGGCAAATTAATTCACCGTCCGGCTACCAATCTCACTGTTATCCATAGTCCACTACCGTTTGCTAAGTGGGGCATGGATATCTTGGGTCCCTATACGCCTGCTACAGGCGGCAGGAAGTACATACTTGTTGCAGTCGACTACTTTACTAAATGGGTAGAAGCAGAGGCTGTCAAGGGAATCAAGACGAAGGATGTGATTTCATTCACCTGGAAAAATGTCATCACTCGGTTTGGGGTGCCCATGTCTATGGTTTTTGATAATGGTCCCCAATTTGAGACGCCTGTTCTCAAAAACTGGCTAGGAGACCAAGGCATCTCGCACTGCTTTGCCTCAGTCGACCGTCCTCAAGCAAACGGCCAAGTAGAAGCTTTCAATCAAATCATCTCAAACGGTCTTAAGAAGAAGATTGAACGAGCAGGCGGCCTATGGGCAGATGAACTACCACATGTTCTCCGGGCCATTAGGACGACTGAAAAAGGGTCGACTGGAGAGACTCCATTCCTTCTAACCTATGGTGCAGAAGTTGTTCTTCCAATTGAACACTACGAGCCGACTCTTTGAGTAATGCTGTATGACGAAGAGGCGAACTAGGAGTCCATGTGCCTGGCTTTGGACTCACTTCCAGAAAGAAGGGGCAATGCAGCCCTGCGCCATGAAATTTACCGCCTGAGAATGACAAGATCATATAACAAAAGAGTATATAAGCGTCCACTCAAAGTGGGTGACTTTGTGCTAAGAAAAATGGAGGCAGTCGGTAGGGATAATGAGTCAGGCAAACTAACTCCCAACTGGGAAGGACCCTACCGAATTTATGAGGAGGTTCGAGACGGTACCTACCGCCTGGAAACACCAGACGGCCAACCCTTGCCTCGAACCTGGAATGTAGATAATCTCAAAAAGTATTATTTTTGAATTATGTAAATAGCCGAGAGCTGCTAATAAAAGTTTGCTATTTCACTTCATTTATTTTGTACTAAGAGGGGCATGCCTACTGGTAAAATAGTCGTCTACTCTCCATGCTTTTTAAATACGCATTTAATAACGAGGGCCATGTCGCCTGTTCTATACAACCGGCTACTCTCCCATGCTTAGTTCACCAAGAACTACCTAAGGCCTATGGCCGAAATGATCAGACCAGGCGCCCAGCCAACTAATCCAAATTTTAAAACTAATCCGACCTGTCCCAACATCATAGCAGGCGTCCGACAACATCCATCCGGATGAAATTCGTCGCAGAGAGAAGCTCCCTTTTGGGTGGAACATTGTTTTATAAGCTAATTACACGACACCTTTACGACTGTCCACAAAGACAACCACGTAGCCGTTTTTGAGACAAGGATAACTCTATCACTGATCCAACGAGTGTTAGCAGTTAACATCCGCGTCGGATAACCGACTGTATTACTTGAGATAAGTACAGCCGGTACCTTTTGAGTTAATAGCCAACAAACATTGGTGAATAAAGGGGTCCAGCCGGGCTCCGCCGCCTGGTACCTCTACTACTCAAACAGAAGTGACGGCGACTAAGTAACATCAATGTAAACTTATAGTCACTCCCTAAAACTTGGTTCGAAATCTAAAAGGTTTTTAAATAGACCGCCTGCTTCTTAAACAGGAGCATTGAAACCCCTGTTCTTACTAGGTTATCGCATCTTGAGTAAACAACCAACAAAATTTGGTGAATCAAGGGGACTAGCCGGCCTACGCCGCTAGGTGCCTCTACTACTCAAGCATAAACATGATGAGTGAGTAAACCTCCAAGATTACCCATAATCACTTCCATACTTACTCAGGATTCAAAAGGTATGACGAGTCCGCCTGTTTAAAGGTGAACCAGAGCTCTCGTACCCCAACCCTGCTAAGATGTTTCCTCTTCAAACCAGACATATTTGAAGAGTTGGTTCACAAATCGACTGTTTTTTGGCAAGCAAGAACTCAAGAGCTTATTCTACTTCCCTTTTTTAAGTTAAGTAAACCTAACGTATTCTCTAAAATATGTTGGGGTTCGACTGAATAAATGGCCGACTGATCGCCTAACCTGGAACTAAGACAACCAGTCGTCCAGGGGCATAGGCAGCCCTTACATTGTACCTGTTCGCAACTATCGGCCATACAAAACAGTCGGTATGACATGCAAGCAGATATCAAAGCAAGCGGATACCCTCAACACTTAGCAAAAATTCGAAAATAAAGCAAAGACGAGCAAAATTGGGAGAGCAAAAGCGACCAAAAAGATGGTCGCCGAAATCATATAAACAGCCGGCCATAAAGACCGGCAAAAATATTCAAGACCTCGGCCCCCCGGCTGGGTAAAGAGATACAAAAACAAACGGCACGCAGGCCGAAGAAAAGTTTGAGTATAAAAAGCTTTAGAGTTGTGGTAGGGTTTTGGTATTGCCCGCCGCCTGATCAACAAGAGGCACCTGGTTCTGAGAGGCCTCCTTCTTGCTTGTTTCGGCATCAGGGGCCGCTTTTGTAGACGCGCCTACCCCAATCGGCTGCAGGGCCACCACCACCTCTTCCTCTTCTTCTGAGCTGGACTCGGCCGCCTGGTCCTGTTCAGCCGCCTGCTTCATGATTTGCTGGTTGTACTTTTCAGTACAAGCAGCGAACTTCTTCTCCCAGGCGGCATAATGAGCTTTTGGAAATAGAGCCATCCAGGTCATCCTCATGATTTAAGCAGAATCCTCCATCATGGCCTGGGCCAGCTCTATTTTCTCTTTTCGGCCTTGGCTGAGAGCTCATCAGTAAGGCTCTTCTCCTGCTGGACTAGGCGCTCTTTGACAGAAGCCAAGGATTTCTCCAAGGTCTCGAATTGAGTCATTTTCTGCTTAAGCGGCCTCAGCTCATCTTTGAGGCTCTTGACTGTTGCCTCCAGCTCGTTGTTCTTCTTTTTGGCCGCCTCCAACTCAGTACGAATGTTGGCAGTGGCCTGCGCCTGATAATAAAGAATATCAGTTGTCAAAAATTCATTTTGGGCAATTTGAAACATTGCCTTAATCAACGTTAGAGGCGGGCATAGCCTTAGCAGCCTTTACCTCTTTATTTTTGGGCGTTGATCGGCCTACGAAGGCCGTGCACTCTTAACATGGTCTGGGAAAAGGAAAAATAGGCGTCAGATTTAAGAAAAAGCAGGTGGCATGCAAAGCAATAAAATTGAAAAATTTTCTAAGTCTACCTCAGACAGGAGACCCATGATGTCGTCTAGGTCAAGGGTGTCGACTCCCTTGACCGCGTCCCTCTCCTCTTGAGGGACGACTTTAATCATGGACTTGGCCATGTGGACCAAGTCAGGTTCTGAAGGGTCGCCTGCATCAAAAAAAAAAAACAAAAGAGAAACATCAGAAATATGAAGAAAGTAATAAAGAAATAAGCAAGTCTAACAGAGCAAGCTATACTTCTTGGCGGTCGTGTCAGAACAAGTGGTGGGTTTCCCACACTTTGTGGGGTGGCCGGCTGCTTGTCAGCCGATTGTTTCTTGATCGAGCCAGGTGTACTCCCACCAGTCAGCTTTCGAACCTTTGAGTCCGGTTGGTGGGAGGATGAGGGTTTGGAAGTGCCCGTCTGCAAAAGAGATGAGTGGTCAATATTTGTTAAAGCAGTCTTTTAAAGACGAGTTCTAAGGATCAAAACTCACGGTGGGCGTCTCCTTGGCAGGAGAGTCAGAAGCGGACCGCTTCTGTTGCATTATAGAGGCTCGCAGCATAGCGGCCGCCTTCTTTAAAGAAGAAATCTGGTACATGGCTTCAGCTACAAATAAGAGCCATAAAAGTTAGAAAAATTTTCAAACAAATCAAAATGAAGGGTACATATTTTCAAGTGGTCGGCTACCTCTGGAGGACCGACTGCTAAGGTCGCAAGCGGCCATGAAAAACTCGTCATAGAGCCATTGAAACTCTGGGACGCATTTTAAGGGCACCTGCTCTCGCACCCTAGTGGTAGAGTTTGCCCTTATCTCTACCTTGAACAGCCCTCGGTCCAGGATCTCTTCCCTGGCCTTGAGAGGAACAAGCGGCATGCTGCGACCGCCTGCTAGAAGAGGTGGATCCTTGTTCCACCTATTGTAGCGTTTGTTCAACAGGCAGTCGGGGCTGGAAATAATGAGGAAGGTGTTTCTCCAATCCTTCCATTTGTTCTCTTTGCCCTTGGTCATAAGGTAGCCCTTGTGGCTCGTTATTTGGTACCAGCCGGTACCGCTTGCTTTGGGGGTCCGGCTGAGGTAGTTCATATGGGCGAACGCCTCGAAATTCGGCTCCACCCCGTGCATTTCACATCCGGCTACATAGCCCAGAATGTTGAACCAGGAGTTCGGGGCCAGTTGCCAAAGCCCCACCTCGAATCCATCGAGGATTTGTTGAACAGCCGGATGTAGGGGAAATCGCAATCCAGCTTTGATGGCCGCCTCGAGCAGCCAAAACAGACGTTCCCATAACTGGAGCCCTCTGGCCAGACGACTGTGTCCTCGCCATCCGGCACGAATACTTGATAATTCGGACCCATCGTATGGTCCGAAAGAAAAGTCTTTATTCGCTCCTTCATGGCCTTGATTCGGCCCTTGGGTATATGGCAGTAATACGGAGTGTTCAACTCCCTATGAGAGGCGGATGGTTCCGACCAGCCTTCCCCCTTTTCAGCCGCATGAGAATCTCTCGCCTCATACAAGCGACTGTGCCTCTCTTCTAAGCTTATAGAGAGGCGGCTCGACGAACTAGAGCCGGACTCACTATCTAAAGAATCCGACTCTTCCCCATTTCCTGAAGGGGCCGACCCTTCTTCTTCTTCGGGGGCCGTCTGCTGACTGGCCAGGTCAACAGTAAAATGGGAAGGAGCTACCTTAGCTCCCTCCTCAGAGCTCTCGACAGAAGGGCCGCCTTGGGTCCCTGCGGTATCAGGCGGCTGGTCCGATGTTTCACTAATCGAAACCCGGAAAGAGGAGCCATCAGAGTTTTCTATTCTCTTGGTTTTCTTTGTTCTTGCCATATTGTCCTGCATAGATACAAAGACAGTTGGATTCCGGGACTTGCGCAAAGTTTGAAGTACCGCAGGGCAGTCGGCACCCCTAGTCCTAGACTCAGCCGTCCCCCGGTGACCGGCTGATTGCTAACCTAGGCCGTGCCGGATGCTTTTGAGGTCTCATTTTCAAAAAAGAAAGAAAAAGTACAAAAGCAAGAAGAATAAAGGAACAGACGGTTACCTGAAACTTAAGTTCTGAAAGGCTTGATCGAAGTAGGCGCCTAGTAAAACAGTCGTCCTGGCAGGTCAGAAGTTGCAAAGTGTCAGAGCTCAAGTTCAGGGGTCCGAGAGTTCTCTTGAAAAAGTTCGCAAATGTGAACAAATGACTTGGTCAACATCCCTTTATATAGGGCAAAAGAGAATGCGAAGAGTCGCGAGTGGGAAAAATGCTCGGCCCGTCATAGGGCGACACCTGTAGCAGGTCGTCGCCTGTTACAGGCCGACACTTGTCACAGGTAACATATGAACAGTCACATGCCACCTGTGAGGGGCAAATGATTAGGGGATTTTTCCCTAACCAATCATCGTCTGATAAATGGACCAATCAGGCCCTGCCATGTGTCCGCCGCATGGGCCACTAGGAGCCTGCCACGTGTCAGGGGTTGATCGGTCCACCATGGACCACTTGTGTCACGACACGTGTCCTCCCCTATGCCAACCAGGCAAAACGACCACCTAGGCCCAATCCTTGGAAAAAGCCCAGTCAGCCCTAGGTTAACTTAAACCTAGCATTTGGCACGCATCCCAAGGCATATAAATATGATCATTAATCCTCATTAGGGGGAGGACATTCATTAATTACTCTCACCTAGAGAAAACACTTTACCTTTTTCCGCATTAATTACTCCTTAAACAAGTACTAACTTGACCGTCGGAGGCGGAGCTCTAACCACCCGGAGTCTCCGTTTGTTTTGCAAGTACAAGCGCACAGTTCCAGTCTCGGAATTGTAACTCTCCCGCAGGACATTAGAAAACCCCGAAACACTAACCATTTTATTTATAGAAGACTAAGAAACAAATAATATCCTTTAGAATCAATAATTAAATTGAATTGCTACACCACATCTTTTAAACCTCGGATTTATGTACAATAAATTTTTGATGATTGGGCGATCGCTTGCACCACGCGCGATGGCTCAACTAGTATTCTAAAAACATTCAAATTAAATTATTTGATTGCACGATAGTTTAATAGTACCCGTTCCTTTTATCAAATTATTGAAGACCAATCTCTTGTCATAATTTTACATTTGTTCATCAATATATGAAATTATAGAGTTTCTTCTCACAAATATTTTTTTCTTGGACACTTAATATCTTGAAAATGATTTTCTATGACATGGCAAACAATTTCTCGTATAATGAAATTAATTAATAAATCTTATACCAGACACTTCCTTTTTGTTGTCTTTATGTCTTCCTTATTTGTCGCTTCAATATCTCTCATTTCAATCATCATATTCATCATTGCAACAATGTTAGAGATATTTATCTTCGTATGTTTTATATCTATTTTTAGTTAAGGTGATATGAAAGAAATTTTTTAGAAATTTATATAAGAAGGATTAGGAGAAGATGATAAAGGGTCTATGAATAAATGACAAATCCAATTAAATTGAAAGTTAAAGATGGAGAAAGTAAGAGGAAGAGAATAACATTAAGAGAATTCAGTTTGTTGAATTATAGTGAAGGTTATGTGAATTAAAGAGTCAAAAAAAAAAGAAAAAGATAATACATAAAGTTAAAAGGAAATGAGGACATATGGCAGATTGGTTTGTATTTTCATGCAGTCAGGAAATATTTACAACCCAGAGTTCTCCCTAAACACTTACTCCGTACTAGTTTATTGTAAGAAATCGTGCAATCATTGCATGGGATTAACCTACTTACAAGAAAAATTAAAAATAAACTCAATATGGACATGTAGGCCTGACAATTTTGACCCATACTCGACCTAAGACCTGAAATTTACCCAAAAAATCGACTGCAAGCCCAAAATTGACCCGACCCAGACCCGATCCGGAACTTATCGAACCCAAAGTTGACCCAAACTCCAAATGGCCCAACCCGAAATTAATCCAAGTCATACCCGATCCGAATGACCCATTTGCCAGGTCTAGGACATGTTAGCCTTCATTCATCGTTTGATTGGTTTCTCCTACAAAAAACCATCTCAAACATAATGGACATAAACATACCATCACCAGCCCGATTAATTTACAAAACCAAGCCCGTAAAACACCTCAACCCAAACCCACTCAATCAAAAACTCCTTCAGCCCCATAAAAAACCCTAGCTACAAATTCTCACCCTAAATATAAAACCCACACTTTCCTTCATTCCGGCCTCCCCACTTCCATCAAATTCTCTCTCATCCTCCCTTCTCAACCAGAGAGACACCTCTTCCCCCAAAAAAACCTCCACCATACGCCATGGGAGAACAGCTTCAACTTCGCGGCACCATGCGTGCTCACACCGACATGGTCACCGCCATTGCAACCCCAATCGACAACAGCGACATGATTGTCACTGCTTCAAGGGACAAATCCATCATCCTTTGGAAAATCACAAAGGAAGACAAGATCTATGGTGTTCCTAGTCGCCGTCTTACTGGACACTCTCACTTTGTTGAGGATGTTGTTCTTTCTTCTGATGGTCAGTTCGCTCTTTCTGGGAGTTGGGATGGTGAGCTCCGTCTTTGGGACCTTGCTGCTGGTACCACTGCTCGTCGCTTTGTTGGTCACACCAAGGATGTGCTTTCTGTTGCTTTCTCGATTGATAATCGTCAGATTGTTTCTGCTTCTAGGGATCGTACTATCAAGCTTTGGAACACTCTTGGTATGCACTTTCTCTCTCCTCCATTTCAATTATTTCGCAGATTTTTTTGGTCATTTTGTCGGATTTTTCTATTTATATTTGAATTTGTTTTGGAATTTATTGATTAAGTTTTCGATTTTTGCTCCTATAATTATGTGACAGTTTTATAGCTATATTTTGCTGTAATATGCTTTAGAAATGTGTTTTATTGTTGTAATTTGTATTTGGTTAGCATTAATTATATTTTTTTGCAATGAAAATAATGCTTTTGATTATATGGGATTGGGTTTGGTTAACCTAAATTGCTTCTGCAATGTGAATCTTGCTAATTTCTCTGAAATGTTTTTCTGTGTTTTGTTAGGGTTAGGGTTATGCATTGTTTCTTTCAAAGTATGGTTGAAGTTTGGTGTTTCGTTAAGCGATTTATGCAATGTGAATATTAGATATAGTGGGACTTGGATGGTATTTGTTTAGGACTATTGTTGTTGTGGAAATGTGGATTGATATAATATTGTACCTAGCTCTGTAAATTGTTTTGTCATGCTTGTAATATTGTAGTTGTATACTGTTTAGGGTTTTGACTATTGTTTTAAGTTTTTGGGATCAATCAAGTTATTCGATTATCGTGTATATTCATATCAGTCTTTCAAGGATTTTTTTGTTTGCAATGATGGTATTTATTTATGTGGTATGCTAAGTTGGAATTTATATTGCTCTGTTTAGAAATTGTCTAATGAAATTTGGCGATGTTAAATAACTACGTAGGTGAGTGCAAGTACACTATCCAAGATGGTGATGGTCACTCTGATTGGGTTAGTTGTGTGAGGTTCAGCCCTAACACTTTGCAGCCAACCATTGTGTCATCCTCATGGGATAAGACCGTCAAGATTTGGAATTTGACCAACTGCAAGTTGAGGGCAACCTTGGCTGGTCACAGTGGTTATGTGAACACTGTTGCCGTGTCCCCTGACGGTTCCTTGTGCGCTAGCGGTGGCAAAGACAGCACTATTTTGTTGTGGGATTTGGCCGAGGGCAAGAGGCTTTACTCTCTTGATGCTGGTACTATTATCCATGCCCTTTGCTTTAGCCCTAACAGGTACTGGCTGTGTGCTGCTACCGAGGGTGGTATTAAGATTTGGGATTTGGAAAGCAAGAGTATTGTTGAGGACTTGAAGGTTGACCTTAAGACTGAGGCCGATCACGATGTTGAGGGTGCAGGCACCAATGCCTCAAAGAAGAAGGTAAGTCATGTCATCTAAACTAATGATTGCTTTGTTTTTAAGGTGGTTTAGAAGTAATTTGTTTCTGTTTTGTGCTTTAGCTCAGCTTGCTAGCTACAATATTATGTAGTAAATGTGCCCTACATCACTGCTGGGCTTATTACTACATGGCGACCTTTGCTCTTTGTCGCAATGGTTTAGCCTTGTTAATATTTTCTTCTGTTCAGCTTATTAGTGCATGTTTTTCTGCTGACTATAGCTTGATTAATTGTGATACTGCTTGGAAGTTTATGCAGTATTTTGAATTTTATATATAGCAGTTTTTTAACATAAGCTAACTCACTTTTGTTTTTTCCAGGTCATCTACTGCACAAGTTTGAGCTGGAGCGCCGATGGCCAAACACTGTTCAGTGGATACACAGATGGTGTTATTAGAGTTTACGGAATTGCCCGTTATTAGGAAGTAGGCTTCTGTGTGGCAATTGGCATGGAAATTTTTCCGATGTAGTTTTATCTATAATCTACTAGGGTACTTCTCTGTGGGTCTTGTTTCAGATTTTTGATACATATGTTTATGGCATTTTAAGGCCTTTTTTGATTGTCATTCCTAAGTAAGAGGTTGATATTTAAACTTAAATCATGCTATTTACTTTACATCTGATTTTGGATGTTACAGTAATTTGAATTTCAACTTGTCGCTTGCCTAAATTTGCTTGACCAGTGATTATTAATACTGTGCCTCACAATATGCACAATATATATATACTCAGAAGTGCATGATTGGTAGAAAATGCTGGCAGACAATACTCGAAAGTGCATGATTAGTTTAGAATGCTGGCGTGTGTGGTATTTGTGAATGAAGTTTAGGTAAAAAGCTTATAGCATGTTTTGTTCAATGTAAAAAGGTTTGATGGAAAGTTTTATTTGATTGAATAATTCATAGTATTATTATGGAGAGATTTTGTGTGTTTTAAAGAACTCTTGACAGAGGGAGTTCTGTCCTTCAAATCTTACATACATTAGGTTATGATCTTTGGCCCATTGCAGTTTATCCTGTGTGGGTTGCACTCGGCCTCTCGGGATAAACTGGTGTGGTAATGTTGATTTTTTTGGCTTAACTAACGCTGTATCCAGTTGAATGAAATTTAAGTTAGGTGCAAGTTCATCGGAGTTAATTATTAGACTAGAGGAGTCGTAAAAAATCTCTTGAATGTGTAGCTGAGATTCAAGGTGAACAACAATCAGAGTTAAAAAGAGAGGCTTTTATTTTATAAAGCAGTATATGTTTGGAAGTTTGATCCCCCAACACTCGCTCTTAAGCATTAACCCATACAGAAGCTGTTTGATATGTTTGGAAACTCAAGCAGCATCAATATAAAATGCAAGTTTCAAGACCTGCTCAATCATTCAATAAAACTGGTAATTTTATGGGTTTGCTTACGTTGCTATAATACTGCAATGACGAGAGCTAGCTTGAACAAAACTCTTAAGCTCGTTAAACAAATAAGCAAAGCTCAAGTACCATGATCGACATGATGATATTCAATCCGGCCCAAATCCGAGCTCTCTTTTATTCCTATCATGTGTGTCATATAGGCTACATACTACTACCCCTGTGGCCTGTTTATAATGCGGTTACTCAATAACATAGGCTAAACGCTACTATCCCTGTTTATAATGTGGTCAAGAACTGAAATAAAGGAGAAAGAGTGTAAAAAGATGAGTGATTAGGGAAAAAAATGGATTAATTAAGAGAGAAGATGGTAATGGTGGGTGTGTAAGAAAAAAGTGAATAAAGTAAGAGAGTATAAAGGTGAATATATTTGTGATTTTTAGTGTTAAACTTAGTCATATGTTGTTAGTAGTTTAGAACCCTCTCAATTTAATTATCAAGTTTATGTAATTTTATTGAAAATTAGAGATATTTATTAACATCCATAAAACATAAAAACGCTTTCTCTCTTATAAAACCCAAAACCTCTCTTCTCTCTTCTCAAAACAGTTCCCCACCGGAAACCTAGGGCCTCTCCAGGGTTCCGGCGCTGCGGCCGGAGCTCCGGTGAGAAACCCCTTTCATTAGTTGCGTTTTTTCTGGGCGGCACTTCTCTTGTGCGAGTGATTGTCGTTTTTCGTCACCTCTTTCGAGGTCCATGACATAGAGTTCGGCGAGGTGTCAAGACCGTTGGCCTCTCCTCCAGTTTCTTAGACCTTACTGCTGGTTTAATTTGTTCCAGTTCCAGACTTCGAGCAAGCTTTCTCCTCTTTCAAGTAAGGGTTTCGGTCGGGGGTCCTTGGGGTTTAATACCATCTTCTCTGGCGGCCGCTTCTTGAGTTGTGGAGCGTTTTTTCATGCATGGGTGACAGGGAGATTTCGAAGGTCTTCATTAGTTGCAAGTCCTTATCGTCAAAAAGGAAGAACGGTTTTACAGAATCGTTTGTTCAGGGACGTTGTAGTCGTTTTAGGGGTCTTGGGCTAGCACTAACGCCACTGTCAGGGGATCGCCGGAAAAAAGGTAATCACGACGGGTGTTTGGTAAAGTTAGGGTTAGAATTTTGTAGATCTCTTGCGTTTTGCTCCGAAATCTCTGTTTTGGTTTTGATTTGGCTGGTTATTATGTTGTCTTCTTACCTTTGCTTGTTGGTTTGGTTTGCTTTAGTTTTTATTGTGGTTTTAAGTTCGCTAGTTTGTATGGTTAATGGCTTCCTTACTTTTTGGGTTCTTTGCCGAGAGGGTGTTGTTCTTCAATGCTTTTGTTGTTTGTTTTGGGTTAACATATGTTTAGTCTTGTGGCTTTACATGATGTTTGGAAGGTTGAGGTGTGTGTTAATCCTCTCTTTCGATGGTTTGGATCTCAAGTTTGGGTAGTCTCGAGAATGGTCCTTGTCTATGGTCCAATTTGGTTCTTAAGGTTGCTCTTGGCTTGTGTTTTTTTATTTTGTTATTTCTTTTGACCTATCCGGTCATCAGAGTATTGGTAGGTTATCGCTTGGTAATCTTCGTTTCAGCTTAATTAGCAATGGAATTACAATCAGTGGCTTTGAAAAACCTTTATCTCAACCCTGCTCTCCAACATGGGGGCCCTTTTAAGTTTCTTTTAGGGGGTTTTAGTATGGTAATGGTCTATTCCTTTGAGAAGAGGCCAAAGATACCCACAGTTAAGGGTATTGAGTCACTTGTAAAAGTGACTCAAATTGTGTTGTTAAGCCTTAGTCGTCTCATTTTTCTTCCCTTCTTACCTAGTATAAAAGACTGTTTGTGTCTTGTTGAGCTCGAGTTTATGTATACGTATACCAACAATCGTGTGTATTCCGCTCTACCGTTCTATTCCCAATCTCAACAAAATGGGGTTACACAGCCAATAAAGGTCAAATGTGGTATCTCCTGCAGCATGTTCGAGGGCAATCACTTGGATTTTCAAGCCAGCATTTTCTTGCGAGAAAGTTGTATTTAATTTTTATAAGGTTTTGTAATCTATGTAACATTGTAGCTATTAAAGCTTCAATGAGTAGCTTAGCGAACTTGATCCGTAGTTTGTAATAATTTATTTTGTCAATTTAATATATGTAAAAAAAAAAAGAGATATTTATTGATTTGGGTATTTTTACCCAGCCACGTGGTGCAGTCAGAGCGTGACATGTGTCACTCTAGGGAGAACCCAAAGTGGACCTACCAGGGCATGACATGTGGCAGGCAGATACCCCAAAGGAAATGACGGCCTTTAGGGCCCATTTCCCAAGAGAGCCGCAAAATGGCGCAGCCCACCAAACCTAGGTCAGAGTGCCTAGGTAAGGGCACAATTTCCAATGACCCTATAAATAGGGAGATTTACCCGATTTTTGGGACACGTTCATTTATTACATCACAATCAATTCCCTTACAACAGAGAAAACACCTAATCTCGAGATCCGAGCAGATATTTTACTTTCCGCTTTTTTACTCTAAACACTTTTTAAATTGATCGTCGGAGGCGGAACTTTGACCATCCGGAGCTTCCGTAGTTTTGCAGGTACAGCCGGCAAAGGGAATCTAGTCTTGGTGACGTAACTCTCCCGTAGGATACAAAAAGCCTTAAAACATTTGGCGCCGTCTGTGGGAGAGTACCTCTATGATGATTTCTCAAGAGACTGTACCGCCTCCTATAGAAAAGCAGCCTACGGATACGGATGAAGATCCAGAGGTCGAAACATATACGGCCGCAAATGGATCCCTCATTACTAGGCGTGTTCGTTCCAAGGATAACAGGGAACGGGGCGATGGTTAAGCAGGTCCGAGTAAGTTATCCGGCCAACCTTAGGCGGCAGGACAGACTGCTCACATCACCCGAGATGAGTTCATGAAATTCATGACGAGTTTCAAGGGAGAGATGAAGGACTTGATCTCCAAGAGGACAGCTGTTCCTAGCAAGGGTCAGTCGGCCAAGAGGCCTTCTCATTCTGAGAAGGCTAACTTGGTCAAATACAGGCAGCCCACTCCGCACCCTAAAACAAAGGAGGGGACCCGACCTTTGATTGATTAGTCTAAGTTCCTCTTCCCTGAGCCAGGAAAGAGGAAGGCCATCCGGCATACTCAGCCGGATGGCAGTAAGAAGAATGTTTATGATGCTCGATTCATCATTGAGTAAAAGAAGAACCAACAACTGTCTGACTCGGCTTCAACGTCAACCTTCCCAGACAACTTCAAGAATACCTCGATGAGGTATTCTCAATCTATACAGGAGAACCTATCAGGCGGCCCATCTGTCCATACAGGTCCTCAGATGATAGGCTCGGTCCTGTATGTGCCCTAATAGCCATACAAGTCGTTTGCCCAACCATATCAGCAACCTGCCCTCTTCGAGGGTCAGGCGGCATATAACGTCCAGCTACTGGACTGGCAGCTCCGTATGCTACAACTTAGAGAGCATCCCTCTACGTTCTCCAAGGATATAACCGAGGCGGCCCAGCCGACCAAGGTTAAGAATGTGTTGGTCAGTGCCTATGATGGTACCACAAACCCAGAAGACCACCTCATGGCTTACACCAACCTGATGTAGATGACGTCGCATGGTGTAGGTTCTTCCCAGCCACATTAAAGGGCATTACCTAACAGTGGTTCAGCAACCTAAAAAAGACAAGCCTAGACTTGGGCGCGGTACAATAGAGAGACAGGGAGGGGCTCCGTTCATACGTCAAGCGGTTCAATCTGGTGAGAATCCAAATCCAAGGATCGTCTTACGATGTTTCTTACATAGACTTCTTCAAGGGTCTGAAAGACGGGTCGACTTTCAAGTTCGACCACGTCCGGAAGAGAATCTCAACTCTTCAAGAAGCGCTGATGGAGGCGGAAGCCTATATACAGGAGACTGAGCTCTGCTCCACCAGCAAGCAGACGGACTTTAAGAAGTTTGACAAACAAAAAGGGAGTCGGCAAGAACAACTGACTCAGACAACTAAAGAGAGTAAGAAGAGAAAAGAAATCTGGGCGGTTGAGGATTCTGATTAGCCATCCTAGAAGAAAAAGAAAGAGTTTAAACTGTACGTCCCAAGGTACAAGTTTAACAAGGACTGGTACTCCATCCTTATGGAGATAAAAGACCGGGTGAATATTGAGAAGCCCGCAACAATGAAAGGCCCGGCCAAAATCCGGAATAAAGACAAGTACCGCCACTTCCACGAGGATATTGGCCATGACACCAATGACTACTACAGCCTCAAGCGGTTGTTGGATAGATTGGTTGATAAGGGGGTGTTGAAATCTTACATCCTCAAGTCCAAGGTGACTCTAAAGACGAACCCCAGGCAGCCGTTAGAAAATTCAGCAAAGCCTACTAGTAGTTCTGACACAGATCAGGACCCGATCTACACCATAGCAGGCGGCTTTGCCGGAGGGGGCCTAACTATTAGAGGCACCAAGGACCATGTTAGAAAAATGGATGTCGATTCGGTCGATGAAGGCCAGGCGTCTACTGACATATTCCCTGAGGTCATCATCTCTGAGAAGGACCGAGGCGAAGTCCGTCGGCCGCATGATGACCCTATTGTCATTGAATGGAAGGTAGCCAACCAAAGGGTTGGCCGGATCCTCATTGATATCGGTAGCTCGTTTGACATCATCAGCTGGAAGTGTCTGTCCAAGATGAAGTATAAGCCAGCCAGGCAGCATGCACAAGGTCACTCACCCCTTGGTCAGTTTTAGGGGTGGAGTCATGCACCCAATTGGTCGTATTGATCTACCCATCCGGCTATGAGGGAGAAAGGAGAGGGGCGCTACATGGTCGTCCAATTCTTGGTCGTAGAGGAGCTGACCGCGTATAATCTCATTTTAGGTCGTCCAACTCTGAACGAATCCAAGGCTGTCATTATCCCATCCCTCATGCTGCTGAAATTTGAAAAAGATGATGGTTTTGTTGGCTCCCTGAGTGGAGACTCTAGAAGACGGCTCGAGAGTGCTATCGCTCTGACGTCAAGCCCACGGTTGTTAATAGGGACGTGGAGCCAATAGACGTTGACGATGACAGGGAACCAGAGCCTGCCCACAAGCAGTCGGCAAGAAGAGAAAGGTTGACCAGCTGATGACTGTCAAGAAAGAAAAGCAATAGCAATCACTGACCGGGGAACGGTCAGATGAACTCTGTCCCCAGCCGGCTGGTGAGCACATTGATATTGCTCTGGAGAACACAGGTCCGGAGCGTACTATTAAGGTGGGGACGGTTGCCTTTGCAAATTTGGGGGCGGACTTGCACAACCTGCTGAAAGAATTCAAGGACATTTTTGCCTTTGAAATGGAAGAGATGCTAGGCATTAGCCCGGATCTCACTGTCCACAAACTCGCCGTGGATCCAAAGAAGAAGCCTCTCAGGCAAAAGAAGAGAAATCACGGCGACGAGAGAAGTTAGGCAACAACCGCCAAAGTAAAGAAGTTGTTAGACGCCGGGTTCATTCGGCAATGTCACTTCCTAGATTGAGTTGCAAATGTTGTTCTTGTGAAGAAGCCGAATGGTACCTAATGCATGTGTGTTGATTACACAGATCTAAACAAGGCATGTCCGAAGGATAGTTATTCGCTTCCAAAGATCGACATTCTGGTCGACTCTACAGCCGAACATGCTTTAATGAGTTTCATGGGCGCCTACTCAGGCTTCCATCAGATACCCCTATGGAACAAAGATTAAGAGAAGACAATCTTCGTCACTGATCAGGGGTTATTCTATTATACTGTGATGCCGTTTGGCTTAGAAGAATGCGCCTGCTACTTTCCAACGAATGATTAATACGGTCTTCATTAATCAAATCGAAAGAAATGTAAAGGCGTACATTGATAACATGATAGTCAAATCCAAGCTACAAATGGACCATCTTGTAGACACCACACTCAGGCGGCACAAGGTCATGCTCAATCCCAAGAAGTGCGTCTTTGGTGTTGAGTCTGGGAAGTTTCTCGGATTTTTGATTGATTAAAGGGGGATAGAGGCCAACCCAGAGAAGATACAGGCGGCCATTGACATGAAGTCACCCCGCAGTGTAAGAGAAGTTCAGAAGTTAACCGGTTGTCTAGCGGCATTGGGGAGATTCCTCAGCCGCTCAGGTGACAAGTGCTTCTATTTTTTCCAAGCAATCTGAAAAAAGACCAGGTTTGAATGGGGGGATGATGCTGAGGCGACCTTTCAAAAATTGAAAGAACACTTACACTCTTTGCCAAGGCTTGTTAGCCCTCTGCCTAAGGAGACGCTTTACATGTACTTAGCCATCTCAGATCATGCCCTTAGTGTCGTTCTCCTTGCTGAGAGAGACGACATCCAGCTCCCAGTCTATTTCATTAGCCATGTTCTTCGAAATGCCGAACTCCGGTACCCAACGGTTGAAAATTTTGGCCTTGCTCTATTCATGGCAGTCAAGAAGTTGAAACCATATTTCTTGGCACATCCGGTGGTAGTCTATACAAACCAACCTCTCGAGCGGCCAATGACAACCTTGGAGTCATCCGGTAGGATGCTCAAGTGGACTATTGAAATGCAAAGTCTTGAAATCTCCTTCGAACCAAGGAAGGTAGTGAAGGGTCAGGCATTCGCAGACTTCATTGTTGAAATGACAAGGCTGGTTGAACCAGAGAACCTTGATCAGGTTTGGAAGGTGTATGTAGACGGGAGCTCTACTATGAACGGCTGTGGTGCGGGAATAATATGTCAGTCTCCTGAGGGGGTCAAATATGAGTATGCACTACGGTTCAAGTTTCAGGCCTCAAATAATGAGGCAGAATATGAAGCCCTGCTAGCTGGTATGCGAATGTGTAAGGCGGCAAGGACGAGAAAAATTGACGCCTGCTCTAATTCCCAGTTGTTTGTTAGCCAGTACCATGGTGACTATGAGGCCACCCATTCCGCTATGGTCAAATACTTGCAGGCAGTCAGAACAGAAGCTGGGACTCTTGACGAATTCCATTTAATTCAAGTACCCAGGTCAGAGAACAATCAGGAGAATGCTCTTTCAAAGCTGGCATCATCCGCCTCCTATGATACACCTCGATCAGTCTTCTGGGAAGTGATGGGAAAAACGAAGTATTGAAGAAGATCCCATTGGAATACTTGACCGAAATTCAACCTGGATGGACGGCATCCGGGCCTATCTGCTAGACGACACTCTGCCGGATACATATCTAGAAATGGTTGCAATGAAAAAGCGTGCGACCAACTTTGAGATCCGAAAAGGAGAACTCTTTAAGAAGGATTTTTTGAAGCCTCTATTGAAGTGTATCACCCCTGAGAAGGGGCAAGAGATTCTGAAGGATTTACGTTCGGGCTATTGCGCCTCACATATAGGCAACAGGGCACTAGCAGTTAGAGCCAGGCGGCAAGGATAATTCTGGCCGACTCTGGAAGCAGACGCCATGGAAATGGTGAAGAAGTGTGATAAGTCTCAAAATTTGGCAAACTCATCCATCGTCCGGCCACTGATCTGGTAGCCATTCATAGCCTAGTACTATTCCCCAAATGGGGCATGGATATCTTGGGTCCATATACAACTACGCCAGGCCGACGACGGTATATTTTAGTTGCTTTTGACTACTTCACCAAGTGGGTAGACGCAGAGGCGGCCAAAGGTATTAAGACAAAGGGTGTCATCTCCTTCATTTGGAAGAACATCATCACCCGCTTTGGGGTACCTATGTCTATGGTCTTTGACAATGACCCTCAATTTGAGACATCTACCCTCATAAATTGGCTGGGAGACCAAGGGATCTCTCACTGCTTTGCATCAGTCGGCCAACCCCAAGCAAACGGCTAGGTTGAAATCTTCAACAAGTTAATCTCAGACGGCATAAAAATGAAAATTGAAAAAGCTGGCGGTCTATGTATAGAAGATTTAACTCATGTCTTATGGGCCATCAGAACAACAGAAAAAGGGGCAACCGGCGAAACCCCATGTCTCATGGTGGATGGTGCTGAAGTTGGCTTACCTATTGAGCATTATGAGCCGACTCTTCGAGTCATGTTGTATGATGAAGAGGCAAACTAGGAGGTTATGAGGTTTGCATTGGACTCACTTCCAAAACACAGGGGAAATGCCGCCTTGCATCATAAGATTTACCGTTTGAGAATGACAAGGGCCTACAATAAGAGAGTACACAAATGGCCCTTGAAGGGTGGGGATTTTGTGTTACGGAAAATGGAGGCAACTAGTAGGGCCAATGAATAAGGCAAGTTGACGCTTAATTGGGAAGGTCCCTATAGGATCTATGAAGAAGTAAGAAGCTGCACCTACCGCCTGAAAACTCCAGACGGCAGGAAGCCAGCCAGAACTTGGAATGTAGACAACTTAGAGAAGTACTACTTCTGAGACTTGTAAATTTTCTGTAAATGAAAAGCTTATTAATGAAAAGTTGCTTTTTATTTTCAATCTGATTATTTTTTCTTTATTAGATATGTCTCCCAGTGGGAACACCGCCTGTGCAATGTGCAGGCGGCAAAATCAAAACCAATCGTCTGCGACATCCGGCGACGCCCATTCGGGTGAATTCGTCGCTGAGAGCATCTCCTATTTGGATGGCACATTGCTTTATAAACTTAAAAAACGGCCCAACCGACTATCTGGATAAAGACTAGCTCGTAGTTGTTTGATTTGAATAATCTAATATGGGACCTAAGTAGCTAAAGCTTACCTCCTGTTCTTTAACAACCGATACCCAACTATTATTTCATTTTAGACTAAGGACCTATCACTTTGATGGTTACACTGTTAAACACCTGCTATTGCTCAGGGGCAATGCAGAAGGCCATTATTACCATTATAAGCTAAGTCCAAAACTTAGCAGCTAAACATCATTAGTCCAGGACGATTTAATATGGCCGATGGCCGCCTGCTACTAAAAGCGTACCTTTCTGCTCAATGGACGACTGATCACCTAGTTTGGGGCAATTACCATAGTGATCGATTGACTTAGAAATTAGTCATACTCTTTCATTCAAAAAATTCTAAGTCAACCAACCCACTTTTTGAAACCAAGCGAACAGTCGCCCAGGGGCAAGAACATCCGGTATAACGAAAAATTGCATAGCGTCAACAAGTTAAATAGTTAGCTTAATATACTAATACATAGCAAAAAATGCAAAGACTTTAAATTTTTTTAAAGCAAACACATCGTGATATAAAACCGACCTCATGGCCGAATGATTCATTGAGAAATAAACCCGACCTTACGGTCCGCCAAGGTGAAATTGTTAACCGGTACAACCGGCAGAAATGTTAATTTACCCGACCCCCTAGTTGATAAAGATACATAATAACTCGGCACGTAGGCCTGAAAAGCAAAGCAACTGGCCATTCGGCCGTAGAAAAAGATATAAAAGCTAATTATTAGGAAGGAGCTCTCCAGTGTTGGCAGTCGCACCCTCATTGTCCCCAGTCGGCTGCGCATCTCTTTCCTTCTCCTGCTCCTCCTGATCACACCAGGACGACCCCTCGTCAGAAGAGTCGGACGACTCCTCTTCACCCTCTGACCTCTTCAGCTGCTTGGCGTTGAGCTCTAAGGTGGCCGCCTCAAATTGATGCTTCCACCCGCCATAGTCATTCCCTGGGAAGAGGGATTTCCATGTTATCTGCATGAGGATGTCGCAGTCGGCCATCATCTGCTTAACCAGATCCGCCTTCTCTTGCTCGGCCCTGGCCGTATATTTCTTGCTTAGCTGGACTTCCTAGTTATGCAGTTTTTTCTTAAGGGTCGCACATTGACTGCGCAGCCCCTTAGCCTCAGCGTCCGCATCCTCAAGCGGCCTAAGCTTGGCCTTGAGGTTTTTCACCTCTTCCTCCAGGTCGTCCACCAGCTTGTGGGCCGCATCCAAGTTGGCCTTAACCTGCAGGTTGGCCGTCGCCCGAGAATACAGGATATCTAGAGTTAGTATCTCATTTTGAGAAATCTCAAACATGGTCGTATCAAGAGAAGAGGCGGCCCGGTCTTTAGCAGCTTTTACCTCGTTTTGCTTCTCATTGAACGGCTTTTTAAGGCCGTTCACCCGCAACATAGCATGTATCCAGCATAAAACATCTCATTAATATCAAGTGGTTTGAAGGATATGAAAAACTACAAGTTAATGTTGATATATCTCAGCAAGAAGGACCAGGATGGCGTCAAAGTTAATAATGTCGACTCCTCTCACGACCTCCCTCTCTTCAGGGGAGACGACCTTCAGCATGTTCTTGGCATAGAGTTGGAGATCCGGCCTCAGGTTGGCATCTGCACATTCAACACCTCGTTAGTAGTTGACGTAAGTCCGGCCAAAAGACCAGGTGTCTTCGGAAGTACTTGGTGATTGTTGGTAAGCTTTGACCCTGCAAGGGTAGGGCAAGGGGTTAAAAGCTGAGATACCTCGAGCATCCGCCTCATCCCTATCCTTGGGAAGTTTTCTCCCGCCTGCTGCTAAACCGATAGCAGTGGTGAATGGACTTTTGCCACTCTTTGACGTCTTCTAGGTATCCGGCTTTTTTCACTACAATAAATCATCCCTTGTGCCACAAATTATGCCACTACTGTTTCGGGGTTTTTTTGATGTGTCCTGCGAGAGAGTTACAACAGCAGAACTGGTAGCCGACCGCCCGTACCTGAAAAAGCACGGAGACTCCGGTTGGTTGGAGTTCTGCCTCCGACGATCTAATTAGAATACGCCTGAGTGAGTAAGAATGCGGAAAGTAAATAGTCTCTCGAATTCCGGGATATTCTACAATTAATATTGCTCGGTATTAGTATTTGTATTTATGACTGTGCATGAATAAAATAAATGAGGACTTTCCTCTATATATAGTAGAAGGAGATCAGTTCCCCTATTAGGGCTACGAGGCCACGTGTCAGTAGGAGAGGGGATCCCACTGGGCCTCTCTGGGGGGCTGACACGTGTCAGCACCCCATTGGACCACGTGGCATGGGTAATTTTACCCCAAACACTTGCCCCTCAAAAGTGTGACGTGGCTTGCCACGTGGCACCTGTGACACGTGTCACGCTCTGGGAAGGTGACGGTTCGTCTCCTTCCCTCCATTTTTTTTTGTTTTTGAATTCAAATTTGAAATGAGGAGGCGACGGTTCGCCTTCTGAGTTTCCTTATAAATAGGAACCCCCCTCCTCTCATTCCACAATTTTGCAAATTTTGAGAGAATTTTCTTGAGAGAAAAAGAGAGAACTCTGATCCCGACTGTCGTTGCTTATACAACCGTCTGTCTTCTCCCTACTCATCTGGCTTTTCGTCTGAGTTAGCAAGTTAGCACCGCTTGAGGGGTTTGTGAGCAATCTCCATCATTTCCAAAGGCACACACGGATTTCCCGTTTGTGTTTTAGCTAGTTCAGGTTTCAAAATTCTTGCTCTTCTCAGAGGGTACACACGGTTGGTCAAACGCCTGTACCTCTAGCAAGCCATCCATTGAATTCCGTCTGCTTTACCAGCCGGTCAACACTCTAAACTTTCAGCTTACTTTTGAGGTACCGTCTCTACCCCCTTCAGCTCTTTCATGTATTTTTGTCTCTTTTTTCTTTCTTTGGCTTTAAAAGTAAATGGACTCACCAACCACACACCCGACACACCACGATTTAGAGGTCATCCGGTCCTCTAGTACGGCTGAGTCTAAGACAGGGGGAGCCGCCTCTGGGTATTGGGATTCACCTTGTTCATCTCCTAATCTGACCGTCTCTGTCTCTGTGCAGGACACAATGGCTCGTACTAGAAAAACAGCTGTAGATCAAGAGTATACAGGAGAAAGCTCCGAAGAGTTGTCGCCTGAAACAAACCAGGCTGAGATGACAAGGGAATCCCTAAGAGGTACCCCAAGCACCCCCAGTGATGGAATCCTTGGGTCCGATAATGGAGGCGGCGAAGAGGCTGCCTCTATCTCTGGAGCTAAGGATGAGAAAAAATCCTCTGGTGATGAGCAGCGGAGAAACCGCCTCTACATTAGACTCTGAAGGTAGTAGCAGCAGCTATCTTGCACCAGTTGTAGATAGCGAGGAGGAGGAGAGAACCACTTGGAATAATAAGGGTGATCCCCTCCTCTTCCAAGTCTTAGCCAAAGACCGGGGCAACATGGAGAGAAACCTAGGAAATTTTGTACTCATGCGGCCCCTAGGAGAAGGGTACAAAATTCGAGTGCCGCCTGAGATGGGAACAATTGCCTGGGAAGACAACCAGCGCAAAGCAAACGGGTATTTTGGCTGCTATGAGGCGGCCTTTCTAGCCGGCCTCCGCTTCCCTCTTCATGACACCATAAAGGCCATCCTAAGAGGATACGGTCTAGACATATGGCAGTTAACCCCCAATTCTTGGGTTAACATTTTGGGTTACATTGCCGCCTACGAGATGCAGGGCCTGAACCCCGGCTGGGAGGCCTTCACCCATATGCACTATTTAAGTCGGAGCCTAGGCGGGTGGAGAGCTTGGTATACCCTGACCACTTATCCCCAGTATTTGATGACGTTGGATAAACCTTCTAAGTGGTCAGACTGGAAGAACCGGTTTTACCTCGTTTTTGCCCCCACAAACGAAGAGAACCGCGAGCTCAGGACTTACAACCGGAAGCCTGAGCTGCTGGGGCAAAAATGCAAAACGCCCTGAGTCTCGGATGAGGACTATGAGAGGATTATTGAGGCGGGGTTCTTTGAACTCACCACAACCTTCCTCTCAACCGGTGAGCTAATAAGCGTGCCCAAGAATTGGGTACCAAAACACGAGTTTCTGCGAGATGAGGCGTTCTTATCCGCCTGCGGGTTAAGCACCCAATTTAAGAAACGTAGGTTGCAGTAGCACCCGACACTATTATGCCGCTTTAGCTGTTTCATACTTAGCAAAAATTTTCTTGTATTTAGGTGGTTTCTTTTTTGTAGTAAACGCCTTTACAATGTTGCCTCCACACAAGACTCATGCAAAATCGGCCGCTCAAATCCGCAAGGAGAATGCGGAGAAGAAAAAAGCTACCTAGGCGGCAAAAAACAAGGTATACACACCTGTCCCTTAGTCCTTTGTATTTTTTGTAAGTATATACCGGCTGACCATTATGTCTGCTTTTGACTTAGGATGGGAGCAAGGCGCCTCGCTCCCTGACCAAGTTGATTTGGCCTCGGCCGGGAGATGAGGGCCCCGTCCCTAACAAGTCTCGAAAAGCCTCTTCGTAGGCGATCCCCGGCCGTCTGACGATTGGGGGAAAGAGCGTGAAAAATACTGGCCTAGGGTTCGATCTCACCTTCAGGAAGCCGGATATCCCAGAGTCATCCAAGGAAGTTGCCCCGCCTAGGGATTCAAGCGCATTTGTGCCAGTAAAGGGCCATCAGGGCTCTCAACCTATTTCTCAAGGTACAATAGATCCTTTCAACCCTTCTTTGCTTGGCAAGCCTATGCAGGTCAAGTCACACTCCCAGCTCCAACCAGAAGACTCTTCTGGCAGCCAGCAGACTATAGGAGGGGCGTATGTACCTTTCTCACCATCTCTTTCTGGTGCAGATCTCTCCCCTTGCTGCCCGGATGTACAACAGTACACCAGGGCCATGCTGAAGGCCATTCCAAAGGAGGAGAAAGAGGCGATCCCTAGGATCAACACCTTCAATGCTGATCGGGTCATGGTCAGCCTGGCTGAGGTATGTTCCTCCATTTGAATATTTCAAAGGTATTAAACCGTTTGACCTTCTAACCCCGGCTGTGCTTTTGCAGTCCATGCTGCGCGTGGAGGGGCTGAAGAGAGCCTATGCCAGGAAACAGGAGGAGGTAAGACGAGCTAAACGAGAGGCGTTTAAGGCCCATAACGTTGCTCAATATTCCATGATTGTGCATGACTTAGAAACTAAAAGCATAATCATGCAACAGGCGTAATCCATCAAAAAGCTTCAAAAGTCCCTCGATGAAGCTCGGACAAAAATTCATAACCTTTAGGCGGAGAAGGAAAACGCTGAAGAGGAGGTGAAGAAGGCGGTGGAGTCCCTCAAGCTCTTTGAGGCAACCAAAAAGGAGAACTCCTCGCTGCTGACTAAGAACTGTCGCCTGAAGAAGGATGCAGCTTCCGCCAATCAGAACTTCCAAACCACCTTGGAAGCTGAACAGAGCCGGCTCATCGCGGAGAATGAGCAAGATTGCGAAAATCGCATGCAAATGGCTTGGTCCCCGGTACATCCGGAGGCAGACTATGCCGTCTGGGAACTAGCCTACAAATACGCAGATCTTGCCATTTTGGCCAAGGAAACAAACCAGCCGGCACCGTAGCCGTATGAAGTGTCGGCCAAGAAGGAGATCAAGGCTATGCAGGCGGAGATGGGCGTAGACGGGGATGAAGATGCCCGAGCTGAAAATGAGGAGGTCCAGGCTGAAGAGACCGTTGCCCCTCCTGCTCCTGAAGCCACCGCCAGAGACCCAGCTCAATCTTGAGCTTTGTTAATTTTACTCTTCGGCCTGCGTGCCGTGTATTTGCATGTATCTTTTTTCTTTTCCCGGACATGGGTCCGGTTAACAATTTCCTTTGGCTATAAGCCAATTTATACATTTTCCAGCTGAGTCGGCTTTATTTCTATTTAATGTCTTTCGATTTTAATTTTCGCCGTTTTTCTTCAATTTTATTTTTTATAGCTTCAGTTTTTGCATTTCTGGTTTGTATGCAATATTCCAGATGTATGAGCTTCCTTGACCCTGGACGGTTGTGTGCGTGGTAGATGCCCTACTCTAAGCACGTAGCCGTCCAAACGAGCATCCGAAGAATAAGCAGGCGATCCCTTAACCATTTTGAGAGTTGCTGAATTGGCTAAGTAGGGATAGTAGACGGTTCTTGCTTATGCCCATCGCTTATCCGACTGTTTGTTACCCTTCGGGTAATCATTCTTAGGCGTTTGATAGGAAACAAGCGGCCTGTGACCGGCTGTAATACCTTTGAGTGAGGACCGATCTAACTTGATCCAGACCATAAATACCGGTTGTGCCACTTTGGGGTGACATGCGGTTGTGTCAAAGTCAATTTAAGTAGTAAACTTGGGTTAATAACCGGCTGAGTGCCTTTGAGCGGCCGCTTGTGCTACTTGGGAGCGTCATGCGGCTGCATCTCAACCTTTACTTTCTTCTTAAGTGAAGTGGTTGGCGAGAGACCGACTGTGATGCTTTTGAGCAAAAGCCGTGTATCTCTGATCAAGATTTCGGGAACCGTCTGTGTCACTTGGGAACAACATGAGGTATCTCGATTTCAATTACATATTCATGCGACTATTGTAACCTGGAAAGTTAGTTTTTAGCCGTTTGTATGTTTTGATAGAACAATGTACCACCCAAATGGGAGATGTTCTCTTCGACGATTTCACCCAAAGGGGCGTCACCGGATGCCTGCTCATGTTGAAGCAGGCGGTTGGTTTAAGATAGAATCTGGCCTTTGGCCTCTAAATTTGCCCGGTCGTGCATTGCACAAACAAGACTACAATATACAATAATTAAGAGAATCTGGACTTTGGCCTCAAAATTTTCCCGATTGTGTAGTACACAGTCTGGGCTTTGTACAGAACAGAAATTAATAAAGCATTTCTTTCATTAATACTCTATTTTACAAAATATTACAAGTCTTAGAAGTAGTACTTTTTCAAGTTATCTACGTTCCAAGTTCTGGCTAGTTGCCTGCCGTCTGGAGTTTCCAGGCGGTAGGTGCCGCCTCTGACTTCGTCAAAAATCCGGTAGGGGCCTTCCCAATTAGGCGTTCGCTTCCCTTGCTCATTGGCCTTGCCGGTGGCCTCCATCTTTCGTAGCACAAAATCTCCCACTTTCAAGGGCCGTTTGTGCACTCCTTTGTTGTAGGCTCTAGTCATTCTCAGGCGGTAAATCTCATGACGCAAGGCAGCATTGCCCTGCGCTCCAGGAGTGTATGCAATGCTAGACGCATGACCTCCCAATTTGCCTCTTCATCATAAAGCATGATTCGGAGTGTAGGCTCATAAAGTTCAATTGGCAAGAAGGCTTCAGTGCCGTATGTCATGAGAAACGGGGTTTCACCAGTTGCCCCTTTTTCAGTTGTTCTGATGGCCCATAGGACATGAGGCAACGCATTCGCCCATAGACCGCCAACCCTTTCAAATTTCTTCTTAATACCATCTGAGATGAGCTTATTGAAGGCTTCAACTTGGCCGTTTGCTTGAGGGCGGCCAACGGATGCAAAGCAATGTGAGATCCCTTGATCCCCCAACCAGATCTTGAGGGTAGGCATCTTAAACTGAGGGCCATTGTAAAAAACCATAGACATAGGAACCCTAAACCGGGTGATGATATTTCTCCAAATAAAGGAAATGACGTCCTTTGTCTTAATGCCTTTGACCGCCTCTGCCTTTACCCATTTGGTGAAGTAATCTACAGCCACCAAAATGTATCTTCTTCCGCCTGAGGCTGGCGTATAAGGACCTAAGATTTCCATGCCCCACTTTGCAAATGGAACCGGGTTGTAGATTGCCGTCAGGTCAGTAGCCGGACGGTGTATGAGCCGGCCAAATCTCTGGCACTTGTCACATTTCTTCACCATTTCTATGGCGTCTGCCTCAAGAGTAGGCCAAAAGTAGCCATGCTGTCTAGCCCTTTTTGCTAGAGTTCTGCCACCTATATGTGATGCACAAAAGCCCGAGTGCAGATCCTCTAGAACCTCTTTGCCCCTTTTAGGTGTAACACACTTCAACAACGGCTGGAGGTAACCCTTTCTGAAGAGCTCCCCCTTGTAGATCTCGAATCTTAGAGCTCGCTTTTTCAATGCTGCCGCTTCTGAAGGGGCATCCGGCAAGGTTCCGTCTACCAAATAATCCCGGATGGGATCCATCCAGGTAGAGCTTTGGTCAAGAACTCCAATGGGATCATGTTCAATACTTCTTTTTTCCATGACTTCCCAAAAGACTGACCTAGGTGCATCACAAGTGGTGGAGGATGCTAGTTTTGACAACGCATCCGCCTGATTATTTTCTGACCTGGGCACCTGACTTAAATGAAATTCGTCAAGTGTCCCGACCTCATTTTTGACCGCCTGCAGATACTTGATCATTGCTGGATGGGTGGCCTCATAGTCACCATGGTATTGACTGACGATCAACTGAGAATCTGAGCAAGCGTCAACTTTCCCTGCCCCTGCCGCCGTACACATACGTATCCCGGCAAGCACGGCCTCATACTCCGCTTCATTATTTGGGGCTTGAAACTTGAACCGTAGTGCATATTCATATGTATCTCCTTCCAGAGACTAGAAAATCACACCTGCACCACAACCATTCATAGTAGAGCTCCCGTTTACATACACCTTCTAAACCTGATCAATGTTTTCTGGCTGATCTAGCCTTGTCATTTCAACAATGAAGTCAGCAAACGCCTGGCCTTTCACTGCCTTTCTCGGTTCAAAGGTTATTTCTAGGCTCTGCATCTTAATAGCCCATTTTAGCATCCTACCGAATGACTCCAAGGTTGTCATTGGCCGCTTGAGGGGTTGGTCTATGTAGACCACCACCGGATGTGCCAAGAAGTATGGTTTCAACTTCTTTATGGCCATGAAAAGGGCAAGGCCAAATTTCTCAACCAAGGGGTACCGTAGTTCAGCATTTCTAAGCACATGGCTAATGCAGTACACTGGGAGCTGATTGCCGTCTCTTTCAGCTAGGAGAACGACACTGAGGACGTGATCTGAGACGGCCAAGTACTTGTAGAGAACCTCCCCAATTAAAGGACTGACCAGCCGGGGTAATGAGTGAAGGTTGTCACGTGCCGACTGCTTTGCCCTAGTCACGCACCGTGCGCCACCCGCTTACAGTCCGTCGTAAGACGAGTCAGGCTTTCTCCTTGGCACTTACTCCTTGTGCCCACGTAGCACAACTCCTTGTGCTGCTAGTATAAGTTTGCTAGCACGATCCCTTTGTGCTAACAAGTCCCCTTTGGTTGAACTAAGCACTCACCCTTAGTGCCTTAGTCCGAATTTACGACTAAGTGTCGTAGACAATTGAGCACCCAAGCTATCACCCTTGCTGGTATGCCCGATCACTCACTTGGCACCCTCGTGCCTTAGTTTTCCTCACACTCTCTAAGTGTTGGAAGGAAAGGATTGAGTTGCAAGAGAACGCAAGTGCTTAAGAAAGGCTTTTTGTATTGCTCTCAACTTATAGCTCTTAACTTGTTGATCTCTCAACTTAAATGTACAAATGAGCCTTGGAGCCTATTTATAGTGCTCCATCCTACTTACATGCTTCTCTAGAAAATTCCTAACCTCCTCAAATGGAGGGTTCTAGACTACAACAATCTAGAGAGTTCCCACCTCCAAAGGAACATACATACAAGGAGGTTTCTACATACTTCCTACCTAGAATGTTAAGGACTACCCTAGAACATTCTAGAACTTTACAAGAGTTATGTACATATGTAGAGAGACCTAAAAGACTCCTAATATGTATTAGACCTTCCTTGATTATTCTAGAGTCATCCACTCTAGAATAGTCTTCAAAAGAACCTCGTAGATAGCTCCGGAACCTTCTAGAAGCATCTCGCGTTTTCCGGACTACCTGCTGCCAAAACTCGTATTTCGAGACCTTGTCTCGGAAAACTGACACCACCATCGTCTTCCTTGGCCCAAAATACGGTGGACCCCCAAATTTGGGCCCATTTGGACTTCATTTGGGTCTCCAAACGACCCATTATTGTGTTACTGTCAAGTGGGTGTTCACTAGGATTTTAAGCAAGGTGCAATATAAAGCTCTTTAGGGGGAAGTGCTTACCTGAGCACCAAGGCAAGCCCCCTAGCCCCGATTGTTGCCTTGCTGCCTAGTGACCCTCTTGACGCCCATCCTTGGTGTGGGAGATGACCCGTGACATTCTCCCCCACCCAAATTCTTGCCGACCTCGGCAAGATCGCCCCTTGGAGTACGTGCCCGCGACCCGGTCTAGTGCACCACTTGTCCCTTGGGTGCTTCTGTGCGCCGCTGCCCCGTCCCTCCTGTTGACTCCACACTTGAGCCTTGTTGTCCCATCCCTTGGAACACCATGATGCCTTGTCCCTAGCATCTTTGTTGCCTTGATCCTCCCATGGACCGCACCTTGACGCCTTTGCCTTGGTGCCCACCAAGCTTTCAAGGTCGAGACCCTCACGTCCCGCTCCTTGAGTTGAGCGAGCTTGATCCCTATCTCGCTCCCCTTTGATGTGATGGTTATCATGCCATCACTTACCCGAAAAGGTAGGACCTTGTGCAAGAACTCCATGCCTAGCACCACGTCCTCATCATCAATGTCGACCACCAAGAAGTCGAATTTTCCCTTCCACTTCCCCAAGCGGACTGGAACTCCCCACGCCCTTCCATACACCGGCGTGGCCTCTGAATTGATGGCTTTCATCTCGCCATCGACCCTTGTGAACTTCACCCCTAAGGCTTTGGCTTCCTCCTTAGCCAAGAAATTGTGCGACGCTCTCGTGTCCACAAGTACCCTCGTCGTACGTACCTCGTTCACTTCCCCGTTTACGATCATCAAGCTTCCTCCTTGCTTGATGTTCGTAGTGCTGCTTGTCGAAGATGCCCTTCCCTTGAGGTCATCATCTTCGACCCTTGAAGTGTTGAGGAGCCTCATATTGGCGAGCTGGGCGTCCTCGTTCATGACCATTGCCCCCATCCTCGTTGTGGGTGCGGACTCCTCCTCCGTTGCGATCATGGCACTTAATTTTTGCCGTACCGGGCAATTTCTCGCTAGGTGAGAACCCTCACACAGGAAACATTTGAAAGGCTTTGAGGGCTTACCTCCGTCTCGGTTGTCCCCCTTTGACTCCCACTTGGACTTGGCTTTGTCCTTGCCATGATCCGCATACCTAGCCTTTGGATGCGATGCCTCTTCTTCCTCCTGGTCACCTTCCTCGACCCTTTTGCCCCTGTCCCTTCTCGATTCCCTCGGGATGTCGATCAAGGACTCCGCCACGGCTATTGCCTCAGCAAGTGTCTTAACATTCCGTCTTTCCACCTCTTGCTGGGCCCATCGTTGTAAACCTCCGGTGAAGTAAATGAGTTGGTTCACCTCCGATAAATCATCGATCTCAAGCATGAGGGATGTGAATTGCCTGATGTACTCCTTGATTGTGCTAGTGTGCTTTAAGTCACGTAGCTTCATCATGGAGACCTTCTTGGCATTCTCCGGGTAGAACTGACTGTCACGACCCACACATTCCACCCCTCACTAGGGCCATTGGACGGTAGGCAACAATCGTGGCTAGGGGGAATGCCCTTGGTGCGCGCTGGCTAGGCCAGAGACACCCTCCCCCTATAGAGCTTTATATTGCTCCAGTGCTGTCACCCTAGTGAACACCCAAGTGACAGTAACACAATAATGGGCTATTTGGGGACCCAAATGAAGTCCGATGGAGCCCAAATTTGGGGGTCAACCATTTTTAGGCCCAATAAACATCATGGTGGTGTTAGATTTTGAAGGAGAAGTCCGGAAGGTTCCAGAATACTCAAGGAGACTCGAGATGCATCCGGAAGCTTCTAGAACCTCCTAGGACATCCTTGAATCATCTGTAAATTCTAGAGTTGTGTAGATAATTCTAGAGCCTTGTACATAGAGGGAATGTACTAAAGAAATATATAGAATACTCTAGAAAGGATTAGATCTAGAACCCTCCATTTGAGGAGGTTAGTAAAGGTTCTAGGCCATGCTTAGAACACTATAAATAGGGGACTTGGCCTTCATTTGGAGGCATCTCAGAAAATACTTGTAAACACTCTCTCTCAAGCAATCAAAGCATTCAAAATATTTATATCCTCTTGTGTTCTCAACATTCCTTAACTTTCGTTGCACACTCTTGCTTGAAGCATTTCGGGGTTAAGCCTTGACTAGCATCCAAGGGAGGGAAGTTAGTAGGCTAGCGTGCATAAGACTAGGGGGATTAGTCAGCACGTGACAACGTGGTATCTGAGAAGCTACGGTCGCGGGGGGGGGGGGGACTATAGTGCTGTCGAGCTTTGTTAGCAAGTTGTGAGCAAAGGAGGAAGAATGGCAAAGAGCAAGGGCGGCAAGGACGCTATGCTTCACAAACAACCGAGGGCTATGCGCCTGAGGCTCTCATTCAAGCTGTCCAAAAGCTTGAGAAGCGAGTGAATAAAGTTGATGAGAGATCGGCCAAAGCCGAAGTTGCTGCTTGCGACATGACGGATTCTGTCGGCAAGGTCGAGAATGAAGTTATTACGCTCAAAGGGCAGTTAGGGGAACTAGACAATCGTCTAGAGGAGGTATCCCTTGATGCTCAGTCACTCGCTGATCAGGCTTTTGAGAAGATGATGGGCGAGATGGCAAAAATGCGTGAGGAGTTCACGGGGGAACTCCTTGCTTTGAAGAAGGAGAATGAGCTCCTCAAGGAGGAACTGACGTTGCTAAAAAGGGCTACGTTGGCTGGGGGCGCCACCATTCAAGCCGGTCCTAAGGTGGAAATCCCCAAGCCTCCAAAGTATCATGGAAAGAGGGATGATCGGGAAATTGACAACTTCCTATGGAGCATGGAGCGATACTTTGAGGCCGTGCACTTGGACTTGGACTTGGCTTTGTCCTTGCCATGATCCGCATACCTAGCCTTTGGATGCGATGCCTCTTCTTCCTCCTGGTCACCTTCCTCGACCCTTTTGCCCCTGTCCCTTCTCGATTCCCTCGGGATGTCGATCAAGGACTCCGCCACGGCTATTGCCTCAGCAAGTGTCTTAACATTCCGTCTTTCCACCTCTTGCTGGGCCCATCGTTGTAAACCTCCGGTGAAGTAAATGAGTTGGTTCACCTCCGATAAATCATCGATCTCAAGCATGAGGGATGTGAATTTCCTGATGTAATCCTTGATTGTGCTAGTGTGCTTTAAGTCACGTAGCTTCATCATGGAGACCTTCTTGGCATTCTCCGGGTAGAACTGACGCTTGAAATCTTTCTTGAACTCGTCCCATGTGCTGATGGAACAAGTCCCCTTCTTGATGTCCAACTCTCGACGCCTCCACCAAAGGACAGCATCCTCGCCCAAGTACATTGTGGCGGTATTGATCTTTGATGCATCGTCATCCATCTTCATTGCGTCGAAGTACCTCTCGACGCCCCATAGGAAGTTGTCTATTTCTCGAGCGTCTCGCTTCCCATGGTATTTTTGTGGCTTTGGGACCTCCATCTATGGCCCCTGTTGGATAGTGACACTCCCGGTCACTACTGCCTTCTTACATAAAATGACATCCTCCTTCACCGACTCCACCTCAGCTCGGATGTCCCTTAGTTGCCCAAGAAACTCTTCTTTGAGTTTCGCGACCTCTTCGCGAATTGTTGCCAACGCGCTATTGACGAGCCCAAAAGTCTCGTCCCTCAAATCTTGGGTATCAGTGTGTGCGGCCTCCACTTTTCCTTCGAGCCCCTCCACGGAGTCCGAGAGTTGTGTGATATCATCGTGCATGTCCGCCACAGTACACTCTAACCTCATGAGGCGGGGTTCCAACTCAGAGGTCAAGGTTCTGGGCACCGATGGGTCCCTCGATGGGTCCCTCGTTCCCTTCTTCTTGGACCTCCTTGTTGTCTCCTCTTCCCCTTGAAAAACTTGGCTCGCCGGAACTTCTTTGTCGCCAGCCATACTTATTTCCACAATAAGAATGAAGCGACTTACCTTATTGCGTAGCTACCGTCCTTTCGTAGCTCCAACAGCAACGCCTCGAATTTACGATGCCGATCCCACACGACAATCGTAGCCTTGCTCTGATACCACCTGTCATGTACCGAATGCTTTGCCCTAGTCACACACCGTGCGCCACCCGCTTACAGTCCGTCGTAAGACGAGTCAGGCTTTCTCCTTGGCACTTACTCCTTGTGCCCACGTAGCACAGCTCCTTGTGCTGCTAGTATAAGTTTGCTAGCACGATCCCTTTGTGCTAACAAGTCCCCTTTGGTTGAACTAAGCACTCACCCTTAGTGCCTTAGTCCGAATTTACGACTAAGTGTCGTAGACAATTGAGCACCCAAGCTATCACCCTTGCTGGTATGCCCGATCACTCACTTGGCACCCTCGTGCCTTAGTTTTCCTCACACTCTCTAAGTGTTGGAAGGAAAGGATTGAGTTGCAAGAGAACACAAGTGCTTAAGAAAGGCTTTTTGTATTGCTCTCAACTTATAGCTCTTAACTTGTTGATCTCTCAACTTAAATGTACAAATGAGCCTTGGAGCCTATTTATAGTGCTCCATCCTACTTACATGCTTCTCTAGAAAATTCCTAACCTCCTCAAATGGAGGGTTCTAGACTACAACAATATAGAGAGTTCCCACCTCCAAAGGAACATACATACAAGGAGGTTTCTACATACTTCCTACCTAGAATGTTAAGGACTACCCTAGAACATTCTAGAACTTTACAAGAATTATGTACATATGTAGAGAGACCTAAAAGACTCCTAATATGTACCAGACCTTCCTTGATTATTCTAGAGTCATCCACTCTAGAATAGTCTTCAAAAGAACCTCGTAGATAGCTCCGGAACCTTCTAGAAGCATCTCGCGTTTTCCGGACTACCTGCTGCCAAAACTCGTATTTCGGGACCTTGTCTCGGAAAACTGACACCACCATCGTCTTCCTTGGCCCAAAATACGGTGGACCCCCAAATTTGGGCCCATTTGGACTTCATTTGGGTCTCCAAACGACCCATTATTGTGTTACTGTCAAGTGGGTGTTCACTAGGATTTTAAGCAAGGTGCAATATAAAGCTCTTTAGGGGGAAGTGCTTACCTGAGCACCAAGGCAAGCCCCCTAGCCCCGATTGTTGCCTTGCTGCCTAGTGACCCTCTTGACGCCCATCCTTGGTGTGGGAGATGACCCGTGACATTCTCCCCCACCTAAATTCTTGCCGACCTCGGCAAGATCGCCCCTTGGAGTACGTGCCCGCGACCCGGTCTAGTGCACCACTTGTCCCTTGGGTGCTTCTGTGCGCCGCTGCCCCGTCCCTCCTGTTGACTCCACACTTGAGCCTTGTTGTCCCATCCCTTGGAACACCATGATGCCTTGTCCCTAGCATCTTTGTTGCCTTGATCCTCCCATGGACCGCACCTTGACGCCTTTGCCTTGGTGCCACCAAGCTTTCAAGGTCGAGACCCTCACGTCCCGCTCCTTGAGTTGAGCGAGCTTGATCCCTATCTCGCTCCCCTTTGATGTGATGGTTATCATGCCATCACTTACCCGAAAAGGTAGGACCTTGTGCAAGAACTCCATGCCTAGCACCACGTCCTCATCATCAATGTCGACCACCAAGAAGTCGAATTTTCCCTTCCACTTCCCCAAGCGGACTGGAACTCCCCACGCCCTTCCATACACCGGCGTGGCCTCTGAATTGATGGCTTTCATCTCGCCATCGACCCTTGTGAACTTCACCCCTAAGGCTTTGGCTTCCTCCTTAGCCAAGAAATTGTGCGACGCTCTCGTGTCCACAAGTACCCTCGTCGGTACCTCGTTCACTTCCCCGTTTACGATCATCAAGCTTCCTCCTTGCTTGATGTTCGTAGTGCTGCTTGTCGAAGATGCCCTTCCCTTGAGGTCATCATCTTCGACCCTTGAAGTGTTGAGGAGCCTCATATTGGCGAGCTGGGCGTCCTCGTTCATGACCATTGCACCCATCCTTGTTGTGGGTGCGGACTCCTCCTCCGTTGCGATCATGGCACTTAATTTTTGCCGAACCGGGCAATTTCTCGCTAGGTGAGAACCCTCACACAGGAAACATTTGAAAGGCTTTGAGGGCTTACCACCGTCTCGGTTGTCCCCCTTTGACTCCCACTTGGACTTGGCTTTGTCCTTGCCATGATCCGCATACCTAGCCTTTGGATGCGATGCCTCTTCTTCCTCCTGGTCACCTTCCTCGACCCTTTTGCCCCTGTCCCTTCTCGATTCCCTCGGGATGTCGATCAAGGACTCCGCCACGGCTATTGCCTCAGCAAGTGTCTTAACATTCCGTCTTTCCACCTCTTGCTGGGCCCATTGTTGTAAACCTCCGGTGAAGTAAATGAGTTGGTTCACCTCCGATAAATCATCGATCTCAAGCATGAGGGATGTGAATTGCCTGATGTACTCCTTGATTGTGCTAGTGTGCTTTAAGTCACGTAGCTTCATCATGGAGACCTTCTTGGCATTCTCCGGGTGGAACTGACTGTCACGACCCACACATTCCACCCCTCACTAGGGCCATTGGACGGTAGGCAACAATCGTGGCTAGGGGGAATGCCCTTGGTGCGCGCTGGCTAGGCCAGAGACACCCTCCCCCTATAGAGCTTTATATTGCTCCAGTGCTGTCACCCTAGTGAACACCCAAGTGACAGTAACACAATAATGGGCTATTTGGGGACCCAAATGAAGTCCGATGGAGCCCAAATTTGGGGGTCAACCATTTTTAGGCCCAATAAACATCATGGTGGTGTTAGATTTTGAAGGAGAAGTTCGGAAGGTTCCAGAATACTCAAGGAGACTCGAGATGCATCCGGAAGCTTCTAGAACCTCCTAGGACATCCTTGAATCATCTGTAAATTCTAGAGTTGTGTAGATAATTCTAGAGCCTTGTACATAGAGGGAATTTACTAAAGAAATGTATAGAATACTCTAGAAAGGATTAGATCTAGAACCCTCCATTTGAGGAGGTTAGTAAAGGTTCTAGGCCATGCTTAGAACACTATAAATAGGGGACTTGGCCTTCATTTGGAGGCAACTCAGAAAATACTTGTAAACACTCTCTCTCAAGCAATCAAAGCATTCAAAATATTTATATCCTCTTGTGTTCTCAACATTCCTTAACTTTCGTTGCACACTCTTGCTTGAAGCATTTCGGGGTTAAGCCTTGACTAGCATCCAAGGGAGGGAAGTTAGTAGGCTAGCGTGCATAAGACTAGGGGGATTAGTCAGCACGTGACAACGTGGTATCAGAGCAGCTACGGTCGCGGGGGGGACTATAGTGCTGTCGAGCTTTGTTAGCAAGTTGTGAGCAAAGGAGGAAGAATGGCAAAGAGCAAGGGCGGCAAGGACGCTATGCTTCACAAACAACCGAGGGCTATGCGCCTGAGGCTCTCATTCAAGCTGTCCAAAAGCTTGAGAAGCGAGTGAATAAAGTTGATGAGAGATCGGCCAAAGCCGAAGTTGCTGCTTGCGACATGACGGATTCTGTCGGCAAGGTCGAGAATGAAGTTATTACGCTCAAAGGGCAGTTAGGGGAACTAGACAATCGTCTAGAGGAGGTATCCCTTGATGCTCAGTCACTCGCTGATCAGGCTTTTGAGAAGATGATGGGCGAGATGGCAAAAATGCGTGAGGAGTTCACGGGGGAACTCCTTGCTTTGAAGAAGGAGAATGAGCTCCTCAAGGAGGAACTGACGTTGCTAAAAAGGGCTACGTTGGCTGGGGGCGCCACCATTCAAGCCGGTCCTAAGGTGGAAATCCCCAAGCCTCCAAAGTATCATGGAAAGAGGGATGATCGGGAAATTGACAACTTCCTATGGAGCATGGAGCGATACTTTGAGGCCGTGCACTTGGACTTGGACTTGGCTTTGTCCTTGCCATGATCCGCATACCTAGCCTTTGGATGCGATGCCTCTTCTTCCTCCTGGTCACCTTCCTCGACCCTTTTGCCCCTGTCCCTTCTCGATTCCCTCGGGATGTCGATCAAGGACTCCGCCACGGCTATTGCCTCAGCAAGTGTCTTAACATTCCGTCTTTCCACCTCTTGCTGGGCCCATCGTTGTAAACCTCCGGTGAAGTAAATGAGTTGGTTCACCTCCGATAAATCATCGATCTCAAGCATGAGGGATGTGAATTTCCTGATGTACTCCTTGATTGTGCTAGTGTGCTTTAAGTCACGTAGCTTCATCATGGAGACCTTCTTGGCATTCTCCGGGTAGAACTGACGCTTGAAATCTTTCTTGAACTCGTCCCATGTGCTGATGGAACAAGTCCCCTTCTTGATGTCCAACTCTCGACGCCTCCACCAAAGGACAGCATCCTCGCCCAAGTACATTGTGGCGGTATTGATCTTTGATGCATCGTCATCCATCTTCATTGCGTCGAAGTACCTCTCGACGCCCCATAGGAAGTTGTCTATTTCTCGAGCGTCTCGCTTCCCATGGTATTTTTGTGGCTTTGGGACCTCCATCTATGGCCCCTGTTGGATAGTGACACTCCCGGTCACTACTGCCTTCTTACATAAAATGACATCCTCCTTCACCGACTCCACCTCAGCTCGGATGTCCCTTAGTTGCCCAAGAAACTCTTCTTTGAGTTTCGCGACCTCTTCGCGAATTGTTGCCAACGCGCTATTGACGAGCCCAAAAGTCTCGTCCCTCAAATCTTGGGTATCAGTGTGTGCGGCCTCCACTTTTCCTTCGAGCCCCTCCACGGAGTCCGAGAGTTGTGTGATATCATCGTGCATGTCCTTGGCCCAAAATACGGTGGACCCCCAAATTTGGGCCCATTTGGACTTCATTTGGGTCTCCAAACGACCCATTATTGTGTTACTGTCAAGTGGGTGTTCACTAGGATTTTAAGCAAGGTGCAATATAAAGCTCTTTAGGGGGAAGTGCTTACCTGAGCACCAAGGCAAGCCCCCTAGCCCCGATTGTTGCCTTGCTGCCTAGTGACCCTCTTGACGCCCATCCTTGGTGTGGGAGATGACCCGTGACAAGGTGCTCTTTTAGCTTTTGAAATGCCGCCTCAGCATTCTCCCCCCATTCAAACCTTGTTTTCTTTTTTATTGCTTGGAAGAAGTAAAGGCATTTGTCACCTGACCGGCTGAGGAATCTCCCCAATGCCGCCAGACAACCGGTTAATTTTTGGACTTCCTTGACAGTGCGGGGTGACTTCATGTCAATTACCGCCTGTACCTTTTCCGGGTTAGCATCTATTCCCATTGATCAATTAAAAATCCGAGAAACTTCCCAGACTCAACACCAAAGACACACTTTTTTGGATTAAGCATGACCTTATGCCGCCTGAGGGTGGTGAAGGTTTCTCGGAGGTCAGCAAGGTGATCCGTCTGCAGCTTGGATTTGACTATCATGTCATCGATGTACGCCTTTACATTCCTCCCAATTTGATTAATGAAGACGGTATTAATCATATGCTGGAAGGTAGCAGGCGCATTCTTCAACCCAAACGACATCACCGTATAGCAGCATAGCCCTTGATCAGTGACGAATGCTGTCTTTTCTTGATCTTTTTTCCACAAGGGTATCTGATGGAAGCCTGAGTAGCCGTCCATGAAACTCATCAAGGCATGACCGGCTGTAGAGTCGACAAGACTGTCGATCTTTGGAAGTGGATAACTATCCTTTGGACATGCCTTGTTCAGATCTGTGTAATCAACACACATCCGCCAAGTACCAATCGGCTTTTGTACCAAAACAACGTTGTCTACCTAATTCGGGTAGTAGCATTGCCGAATGAACCTGGCATCCATAAACTTCTTGACCTCAGCGGCAGCCGCCTGAGATCTTTCCTCACCGTGATTTCTTTTCTTTTGCCTAACTGGCTTCTTCTTAGGATCCACGGCGAGTTTGTGGACAGCAAGATCCGGGCTTACGCCTGGCATCTCTTCCACTTCAAAGGCAAAAATGTCTTTGAATTCTTTCAACAGTTGGTGCAAGGCTACACCCAACTTTGCAAAGGCAACCATCCCCACCTTCACAGTTCGTTTTGGCCGGCTGTCGTCCAAAACAATATCAATATTATCACAAGCCGGCTGGGGACGGAGATCATTTGTCGTACCCCGATCAGTGATTGCTATTGTTTTTCTTTCTTGACGACCACCAAGTGGTCTGCCTTTCTCTTTTTATCGGGTGCCTTGGGAGCAGGCGCAGCTTCTTGACAGTCAGGGTCAATAGACTTCCCACTTTGGCTGGCTGCAGCCACAGTAGGTTTGACGTCTGAGAGATAGCACTCTCTCGCCGCCTTCTGATCCCCGCTTAGGGAGCCTACTGACCCATCATCCCTCTCGAATTTCAGCAACATGAGAGACGGAATGATGAATGTCTTAGACTCGTTGAGGGTAGGACGGCCCAAAATCAGGTTATAGGCAGTCAATTCTTCGACCACCAAAAATTTGACGACCATGTGTCGCCCTTTCCCCTTCTCACCTACCCGGATGGTTAGGTCAATCCTTCCCATCGAATGCACCATTCCTCCCCCAAAACTGACCAAGGGGTGAGAGGCCTTGTGCATGCTGCTAGGCTTGTACTTGAGCTTTGCCAAGCACCTACCGCTGATAAGGTCAGACGAGCTCCCGGTATCAATGAGGATCCAGTCTACTCGCTGGTTGGCGACTTTGCACTCGATGACTATGGGGTCATCATGAGGCCGCCTGACCTTGCCTTGGTCTTTCTCGGAGATGTTGACCTTAGGGAAGGTGTCTTTTGACGCCTGACCCTTATCCACTGAGTTGACCTCCAGCTTTCGCATGTTATCTTTTGTGCCCCGGATGGTTGGACCACCTCCGACGAAGCCGCCTGGTATGGTCATGATTTTCTCCTCATCAGTATAAAAGCCTATAGCAAGGTTGTCTGGCTTCTTGGACGGTTGTCCATTCTTTGCTCGGGGGGTGCCCTTGGGTTTCACAAGGTAGGACTTTAAAGCCCCCTCATCATCTAGGCGGTCCAGTAGCCGCCTGAGGCTATAACAACCATTGGTGTCATGGCCTATGTCCTCGTGAAAATGGCAGAACTTAGACTTGTCCCGGCTTTTGATGGGACTCTTCATTGCAGCCAATTTCTCTATAGACAACCGGTCTTTGACCTCCATGAGGATGGAGGAGCAATCCTTGTTGAACTCGTACTTAGGGACGTACGGTTTCAACTCTTTCTTCTTCTTCTGGGATGACTGACCAGAGTGCTCAGCCACCCAGACTTCTTTTCTCTTTTTGCTTTCTTCTTTTTTGACCGGCTGAGGTGGCCGGCTGTCCTTTTTGTTAGACTTTTTAGGGTCCGACGGCTGCTTGATGGCACAAAGCTCGGTCGCCTGTATGTAGGCTTCGACTTCCATCAAAGCTTCCTGGAGGGTTACTACCCTCTTTCTGACTAGGTCGAACTTGAAGGTCGACCCGTCTTTCAGACCCTTGAAGAAGTCTGTGTAGGCAACTTCGTCAGACAGTCCCTGGATCTGAATTCTCATCAGATAGAACCACCTGACATAGGATCTCAGCCCTTCTCTATCTCCCTGCTGTATAGCTTCAAGTCAAGACTTGTCTTCTTGGCCGGGATGTTCATAGAGAAGTTAGACACGAACAGGTATGCCAATGTCTTGAAGTTGTTAACGCAACCGGCTGGCAGGTTGCCAAACCATCGTTGGGCTATGCCCTTCAATGTTGCCAGAAAGCATATGCACCAGGCGACATCATCCAACCCCTGCAAATACATGAGGTTGGTGTACGCCATAAAGTGGTCTTCCGGGTTGGTGGTACCGTCATAGGCACCAACCAACACATTCTAAACCTTGGCAGGCTGAGCTGCCTCGGTTATCTCCCTAGAGAAGGCCGAAGGCTGTTCCCCAAGGTTCAGCAGTCGAAGCTGCCAGTCCATAGGCTGGATATTCTACGCCGCCTGACCCCCAAAGAGGGCCGGCTGCATGTAAGGAGATCCATACGGCAAGTATGGCTGTTGGGGCACATACGGAGCCGGCTGGATAATCAGAGGGCCAGTTCGTGCGGACATGCCGCCTGACTGACTTTCTCGGTTTGTCTTTGAATACTTCATTGAAGTATTATGGAGACTGTTTGAGTATTTCGACGTGGATGTTGACTCAGACATTTGTTGACTTCTCTTTTGCATGAGAAACATCCGAGCATCGGAGATTGTCTTTTTCGACCCATCCGGCTGAACTTGCCGGATGGCCTTCCTCTTCCCTACTTCGGGGAAGCGAAATTTTGAAAGATCCACCGTGGGCCAATCCGGTCCCTGTGGTTTAGGATGAGGAGTTGGAATCCGGTCTTTAACCGGCTTCTTCCCAGAGGGAGAAGGCTTCTTCCAAGACGGAGAAGGCTTTTTCCCAGAGGGAGATGGCTTTTTGGCCGACTGACCCATGTGGGAGCCTGCCTTTTTGCTTACAGGTCCTTGATTTCCCCTTTGAAACTACTCATGTATTTCATGAGTTCGTCTCTAGTAACGGGGGCAGCACCCTCAGCCGTCTGGGCTTGTTCAGCCGGCTGGCTGGCTGGGTGGCTGAGACCTTTGTCAATATCCCGTTCCCTTGTTTCTTTGGGACGGGGGTGCCTGGATCTGAACGACCCGTCTGGGGCCATATAGGCTTCGACCTCTTGGTCGTCGCCACTATCTTGGTCCGTATGGACCTCAGGTTCGACCAGAGGCCATTTCTCGTTATTAAGTGGTACAGACTCATGGGATGCCATTCTGGAAGTACTCTCCCCACAGACGACGCCAATGTTTCGGGGTTTTTTGATGTGTCTTGCGGGAGAGTTACAACACCAGAATTGGTAGCCGACCGCCTGTACCTGAAAAAGCACGGAGACTCCAGTCGGTTAGAATACGCCCGAGGGAGTAAGAATGCAGAAACTAAATAGTCTCTCGGATTCCGAGAGATTCTGCAATTAATGTTGCTCGGTATTTGTATTTGTATTTATGACTGTGCATGAATGTAATAAATGAGGACTTTCCTCTATTTATAGTAGAAGGAGATCAGTTCCCCTATTAGGGTTACGAGGCCACGTGTCAGCAGGAGAGTGGATCCCATTGGGCCTCTCTAGGGCTGACACGTGTCAGCACCCCATTTGACCACGTGGCATGGGTAATTTTACCCCAAACAACTACAATTCGTAATCCGCTGCATAATTTCATTTAGCCACGGGAAAAATAAAGTACAATGCAAACCCTATATAAGAAGAAAAATTTATGCCACGAGTGATTATATTCCCGTGGCAACTATCACACTTATGCCACGAATTGATCTTTTCTCGTGGCAAACTTTACACTTGTGCCACGCGTAATTATTTTCCTTGACAAACATCCACTTATGCTACAAATTTTGCCAATAAAAAATTTTCGTGCCTAGATCTACTTATGCCATTAAAAAAGGCACACGACAAATTAAGAATACTTATTTAATATAACAGTTAAAATATCTTATACCACAATTACTTGTGAGACTTTGGTTTTCTTTACTTTTTATTGATAGTACATGAAACATAATACTCTGTACAAATTAGAGGTCGAATATATGTTATCTATTTCTTTTTTTATTGAAACAATATGTTATCCATTTCTAATAAGCAATTAAATTTTCTAACAGATATGTTTGCTTTTTATTTTTCCTTTTATTTTGTTTTTACCATAACATCCAATAATTGTACTCCATCCATACTAGTTTATAGTTTCTGTTTGTGTTTTTTCACGATATTTAAGAGATGAAAGGAGAAAATGGATGAAATACTTTTAAAAAGTACAATTATATACTACCTCCGTTCCTGAAAGTTCGATTCACTTACTATTCATCAGGTCAAAATAAAATAACTTTGACCACATATTATGATTTATACAATAGAAATAAATTAGTATGAGGGGTCTTATTAGATTCCCCTTATTATAATATTTTCAAATATCAACTTTTTATAATTTTCACTTATATATAGCCAAAGATATTCATTGGAGATCGCGCAAATGCAAAATGAATCGAATTTTCAGGAACGGAGGGAGTACAAAAGATTGAGATAGAAAGTGGAAAAAAGTACAAGGTAAGTAAAAAATTTAAGGGTAATTTAAAAAGTAAAATTAATAAAGTTAAGAAAAATAAGGGTATAATGATTTTTACATACAACCCAAAAATAGAAATAAGAACTATATTTTAAATCTTCAAAATAGAAAAACATGAAGTATAATGTGGATCGGAGGGAGTATATTAGCCTCTTCTTCAGGCGTGTATACAATATGCTGGCGATCCTAAAAAAAAAAAAATCGCTGCTCTTTGCAATTTTCGAGTCTTTTTCTGTTTCAGTTTTTTCATGTTTTCCCACCAAAAAACCTTACCGAGTTCGCAACTCTCTCCTCTAATTAGGAAAATGAAGATCGATGGAGCAAAGAAGGATGCATGGTTTGAAGTATTAATTTTCTTGAATGCTCCCCAGGCAACGCTCGCTTAGGTAAGACTCCCTTTGTCATTTCACAAATTTGATTTAAATTAGGGTTTGATGTATGCTTTAGAATGATCATTTGATGCCGGTGGGGAATCCGCTCATTCCAAATCCCACGATTCAAATTGTAGGCTATTTTCAGTGATCAAATTCCAAATCCGCTCGTTTTTTTTCAGAAGGGTGGCAGTGTACACAACTATTACATGGTTAGTTTACTCAATCTCTGTGTCACTGATTTACTGTATATGGCCATTGTCGAATAACTCTAGTTAGGTACTTTGATTCTAGAAATTGATACAGAGATTGGCATAGAATTTAAAAAAAAAAAAAAAGGTCAGAGATTCAAAGGAATGAGAAGGTACAAAAGAGAAAGGAAGGTGTCTTTTTTTTTTTTTTTTTTTTTTTGTCAATGTTAAACAGTGATAATGGTCAAATTGGGAAAGTTGATTATTTTTTGGAATCTGAAATTCTGAAGTGGAATTTTGCAAAATTTTGAGTTCGGTGGTGCATCCGGTTAATTTTTAGCTGAAAGTGTACCGTATAGTTTTCAATTATTCATTACCAAAGTAAATGAAATTTGAAGGGGAATGAACAACTGAATCCATTGTATGTTGTCGTCTTAGTTTGGTGTGCACCCCACTAAAAATGTAATGAAGCATGTTACTCAGACTCTTGTGTCAGGCATTTAGGCACAATCATGTATCAGACACTACTATTATATGAAAATAGCCTACATTTAGCTCAAAGGTGTGATGTTAATAGGAACATTATAACGGACCTTAAAGCTGTAAGCATGTAATGATACTTTTTTGCTCTTAAGAATGGTAGGTTTTTCCGTTTTGGCTGTGGAAGGTAGTGTGGTTGTGGTCCTTGAGGGTTCTCTTCCACTTTAGGCACACTTGCCCAGGGCCTGTCTCAGAAGAGAAAAATTAGAGTTGTATTGCAAAAAGTTTCTGTAACCACATTAAATCTTGTGGACACCATTAAAGCAAGACTAAAGACACAAAAGGTACATATAATTTCCTTTTTACCTGAGACACGTCGGTTACTTGGTTACATGATGTTATGATTGAATTGCTAGGAACTAAATATTGATTCCGCTAGAAATATATGTCCAGTTGTGGTTATGATTTTTATCTTGAAATAATCATCATAATTCCTTAAAATACACTAAAATGTAAAAAAGTTCATGATGAGACAAAGGCCAAAGAGTAATAAATTGATTGCTCATTTCCCAAATGATCAAAGAAATGTTTGCTTATTTTACAAATGAGTAACTAATTATTTGCTCATTTGACAAATGAGCAAACTAATGTTTGCTTATTTCACAAATGAGCAAAGAAATGTTTGCTCATTTCACAAATGAGCAAAGAAAATGCGTGTTGATTTAATAAATGATTAAAGAAATGTTTGCTCATTTGACAAATGAGCAACTAACTACTTGCTCATTTGACAAATGAATAACTAAGTTTTTACTCATTTGTTAAATTAACAAATAAGTATTTGCTCATTTGACAAATGAGCAACTAACTATTTGCTCATTTACTAAATGAGAAAATAATTGATTGCCCATTTCCCAAATTAAATGATCATGGTTGCTCATTTCACAAATGAGCAAGGAAATTAATTGCTTATTTGACAAATGAGCAACTAAGTTTTTGCTTATTTGTTAAATTAGCAACTAAGTATTTGCTCATTTGTCAAATGAGCAGATAATTTTGGCTCATTTTGTCAAAAATTAATATTTATTCTTTACTAATTTGTCAAAAATGAGCAAATAATTTGTCAAAATGAGAAATTAATTTTTTGCACATTTGTCAAATGAGCAATTAACTTTTGCTCATTTGTCAAATGAGCAAACTATTTAATGATCATTTGCCAAATGAGCAAATGATTCTTGCTCATTTTGTCAAATTAATGCTCATTTGTGAGTGTGTTTGAATTTTTTAAATACGTTAGCCTACTAGTTTAAGGGTAGAGCAATGTGCAAATGCACAAAAGATGTGGGTTCGAATCCCACGTAGGTTCATTTATGTAATGTGGAGACACAAGTTTGTATGAGAGTTTAATTGTAACAAAGTTTATATAGTTATAAATCATTTCAAACCATTTTTTTGCTCATATAATTTAGTACGAATTTGATTTTTTTTTAATTAATTTTGTTTATTGAGATAACCTATGTAGGAATTGAACCTACATCCCCTATGCATTTGCATAGTGATCTACCATTTGAGCTAATAGGTTGGTTTATCATATGTTTTAAATCATTTTCGATATAACTTGTCACCAACATATACATAATTACAACGTCAGGAAAAACATAGATGAATAGCAAATATCTTTTGTGGGACACACAGGTTTTCGAAAACACAGTATGTAAGAAATATCAAATTCAAGGTACTAACAAAAGAGGTAATAGACAGACAAAGAGAATATTGAAGGATCTTATATTTCCATTGTATTCTAGACAAACTTACTTAATAGTTTCCTGAAGTGCACTTGGAAGTCTGTGCTCTTCCTTATATGCAGGAATTATCAAAGATATATACTTCTCAGGAGGATCAAATATAGAAGAGGAAATGTATTATAACTTGGTTAAGTTGAAAAGGTAGCAAATCTCAAAAACATACAATTTAGCATTGTCAGAAAAGAAGTAAATCCAAATGTGTTTCCAACAGTTCTTTAACATACATTTAAACATGCCAACTTGTAGCCAATAACTCAAAGAGTTCCTCTTTACACATAAAGCATGACTTACAAGTGCAAGTTTAGCAACAGAAAGTTTGATGCGCCTAAGAATATATGAGTAACATTTTCCAATCAGAATTTTGCTCAATAACAAGTCAATAACACAGTAAAATATAAAACATAATAAGAGAATAGGGGGAGCAATAGAAGGGTGGCAGCAGTAGCAGGGGGGCAGAATAAGGGGTTGAATAGCAGAAGGTAGACTATGTTCTACACTACAAAGTATGACATGTAAGAAATCCCAATTCAAACCATGTGAAATAATTTTACTACTAATCATAAAAAACACTATATTTGGGCAACAAAAGTGAACAAATAATCAACTTTGCTGCCTATAATAGAACATGTATGATATATTTGCTGACTATGATATATTTGATTTTTGCCATCTCTCACCATCTTCCTTACACCATACCATCACCACCACCACCACCACCACCACCACCAAACTCTCTCTCCTCCCTCTGCCCCTGCACCCTACCACCACCACCAACATCACCACAACCTGTCTCACTCTCACTCCCCTGCCACCGCCGCTGTCCCCTGCGCCCTACCATCACTAGCTTATTTTCCTCATTTGCTCATTTTTATATTTGCTCATTTTTTTTAAAAAAATATTTGCTCATTTTAATTATGTTTGCTCATTATATTTTTTCTATATTATTTCAAATATATAGGAAATGAGCAAATAATTGAATGCTCATTTATCAAATGAGCAAATAACTCAGTGCTCATTTGTGAAATGAGAAAATAAGTATTTAGGAAGCACAACCCCAACAAAACAAACTATCCTAGCAACAACAACAAGATGAAACAATGATACTCAAATTTAAAATAAAAACACAACAATATGGTCAAGAAGTCATAACTTAAAGAAAGTGTACATGTACAATTTCACCGTAGACCAAATCATCAAAAACTTACCATAGAGTACCAAGTCACAAGATTTCTAACAAGTATTTTATCAAACACCTTGTATGCACTATCAGGATATTCATAAGTATCATAAAAATGCACCAATAACCCATTTTAAACCAAGTTTTAATTGCAACACAATTACAGAATCCATAACAAAAATTAATCAACTAAAAAATTAACAAAAATTTTACAAATTAAGAATATTCAATAGAAAATTTCACGAAAATTAGCTTTAATTAACGTAAAAGTAACATATAGTAGGAAATTTATAATGAAAATCCTAAACTGAGAGCACTCAACTCAAAAAATCTAGCATTCAAATTCAAACTCAAATAACCAAAATAAGAGCATTCAAATTCGAAATTTTCCAGAACACCAAAATTTGATAATTAGAACATCAAATTCGAAAATTTTGATGAAAATACTAAATTGAGATAATTCAATTCGAAAATGGCATGATATTCGAAAATTACTTACCAAAATTATGTGTAAGTGAACAAGAGGAGAGAGAAATGATCGATCCTTGAAGCTTCAGACCATTGATGTTTCTCCTTCAACTTTGGAGAGAGAGAAATAAACTGGGTAATATTTTCTGGAGAGAGAAAGAGGTTAAGTGTGATGTTGGGTTTGGGTGGGTTTTGTTATATTGCAATTTACATTAATCTCAGCGGATGGATTTAATACAATCTAATGGCTGAGATTTGTTATCATATAAAGGATTGGTTCTCACATAGAGGGTGGTTCTCACCGGATCCCAACCCTATATATATATATATATATATATATATATATATATATATATATATATATATATATATATATATATATATATATATATATATATATATATATATATATTCAATTGTCTATTACATTGTTTAGATGCTGCTATTCTTTTTTAAAAATGGTGTTTGTGTCAAATTATATATTTCTAGAACTATAGTAGAGTCTATATGTCAATGAGATTTCTTGTTTAAAATTGCTGAAGAAGCGTGGGAATTCTTAGAGAAATTATCTGATTAGATGGTGCAATGGGAAACGATAGTAGAGTCTATATGTCAATGAGATTTCTTGTCTAAAATTGCTGAAGAAGCGTGGGAATTCTTAGAGAAATTATCTAATTAGATGGTGCAATGGGAAACGAATAACTCATAGTCAACTTGAGTCTTGGTTGGCGTACTTATATAGTCAACTAAAAGGTATGTCTATCCAAGAACCCCAAGCTCCAGGTTACGTTTCTCTTTTGCACTATTTGGCATGCCTTAGATCGTATCTCAACTGTCTGTCCATATGTTGCTCTGCAATTCAATTTTAATAATGTAGGAAATGAGCAAGTTAATTTGGACTTTCAAAGACCAAGAAATGATCCCTTTAGTCAAACTTACAATCCTGAATGGTGTACCTAGGCTACTACTGTAAGTCAACTAGTAACACAAAATATATAGAGAAAGGAACACTCCCAAGCCAACTTGAAATTAATCCAAAAAGTGCTAATTCATTAGTTCAAACTGATAATGTTAAAAAAGTAAATCTTATGATTTCTTTTAGGTCAAGACATCACATAGATACTTATGTAGGAGATAGATCTGACGGTGCTTCTGATTTTGATCCATCTTTGTCTACTTTTATTCCTCTTTCACAGTCAAATTCTCCTAGCATAATTAGTTAAAATAAGAATGATGCAGTGACGACTAAATTTGCCATCTTAGACAAGTTAAAAGAGCCTAAGGAAAAAGATACTAATAGAAAAGAAATTAATACAATAATATTATCAATTAAAATGGATTTGTAAACATCATTTTCTGTTTGCAGGCAGGGGAGGGGGTAGGTGCAGGGAGGGGTGTAGTGTTCCACAAATTTATTGGAGCAGGGGGTTCCTCGAATAATAATAATTTAAGATTTCAAGAGAAGAAGGTTCATCAGGATGAAGTAAGTACATTCAAGTCTTATGTTTGCAATATAATTCGCTTTTTATATTTTCTGTTTTTTTTTTTTTCTTTTTAATATCATAGTGATAAAACTGATAATGAAGGGAGGAATTGCAGTGTAGGGAGGGGAAGGTCAGGGAGGGGGGCAAATATAGGGAGGCCAGGGGGTAGGTGCAGGGGAAGGGGGCAAGACGCAGGGAGGGGGCAGTACAGGGAGAAGAAAAATCACAAGTAAATTTTTGAAAGCAAACTGCTCTCTACAGAAATCACCCTATTTATGAAAATCTTAAGATTTTGATTATCATTGCAGGCATTACATGGGAGAAGAGCTTGATACCTTGAACCTGAAGGAACTTCAAAATTCAGTGCATGAGCTTGACAGCGTTCTTAAACACATCAGGTCAAAGAAGGTAATTTTCTGCAGCATTAGCTTATCTTCTGAGTTAACCAAGTTATTACCTCTTTCGCTCTTTGTATCAATCGGATCAATGATTCAATGGTATATGTCGGTTGAATTGCTCAAGCTGAATAAGAGGGCGGAAGGAGGGGAGGGTGGCTGCTGATGAAATGATCAATTCATAGTCAAATTTCATACATTATGTTAGACCTAGGTCTAGTATCTTTTTTTTAAATACACATTGTGTAGAAATTTTAATACTTGGTTTTTATACTTTGTTCATTTTAAGAGACATTTGTTCTAAATAATAGGCCGTATACTCGTATTTGACTTTAATGGCTAAAACATACTAATTTTAACCGTAGATTTGGTAGAACTTATTTACTAGTCCATAATAAGGCTAACTAAATTGACTGAGCATTTGTTTTGTTTCATTAAATACACTTATGATAAGAGTTATCATATTGCTCCTACCTTCATAGTGCACTACAGGGATATAAATTAGAGATGTTTATTAGTTACAAGTTAGAACTTTGTGTTTGAATATTAGCTATCACGTTTACATATTTTGAGGTTGTGTTAGATCGTTTTACTGAGTTCTTTCCTTTTTTTTTTTTTTTTTTTTTTTGAAATGCAACCACTCTATTACATCCTTTGTTGCTGACAAGTATGGTGCGATTTTGATGTGTTACATGGCTCAAATTTGTGGCCTAATTGCAGCTGTAAATATTAATCTGTTGTGTGGCTGTTTTAGTGAGTGTATGTGTGGCTGTAGTTGCTTCTGGCTGTTTTTGCACTTTGCTGCTGCTGCTGCTGCTGTTGTTGTTGCTGTACAATGCTGTTGCTGCACAATGCTGCTGTTGCTGCACGGCGCTGTGGTTCTGCTCCTGCTGATGTCTACTCCTGATGCTCATGTTGCTATGCTCCTGCTATTGTGGTTATGCTCCCATTGTAATTTTTTTTTTCTTTATTTTTTATTAAAGTGTAAAACATTATAGTAATTTATTAATGAAAATATCTAAGTTTTTATATGTACAAGTCTTTGTGTATTAATTTATTGAAAAAAATGCAAAATTTATTTTTATTTTTTGGCGTAAAGGCACCGGTTCAGAGGCAATCCGGCCCCCTTTACTTCACTTCAGGCACCGATTTTGCCTCTGAACTGTTGCCTTTATTGAAAAAGAGCATCGATTTTGAACTGGTGCCTAATAACTTTTTTCTACTGGTGTTATTAGCCACGGTAATATGTATGACAATAGAGTTTTAGCCACGGTATTATTTGTGGCAAACAAACTTATTAGCCACAATAATATTTATGGCAATGTTTATTAGCCATGGTAGAATTTGTGGCAAACAATTTGTTAGCCACGTTAATATTTGTGGCAATTGAATTTGTTTGCCACGTGTATACCCGTGGCATACAAAAATTAAATTTGCCACGACATCCATTTTCCTGTGGCAAATCCTAGCCACGACCTCTTATGCCACGGGAGTAAATTTCAAAATTCCCATGGCTAAATTACATAGCCACGGGAATTTCAAACTTGTGCCGCGACTTTACTCGTAGCACAAAGGTCAATTTGTTGTAGTGTTTAGTGCTTCAAGGTCGGCGAGAGACTTACGCCAACAAATCAAATGATTAGTAAGATAACTGAGCAAAGATCAAGTCTTACGCTAACAATCAAGTTGAAGCACATTTGGCCATCTACCTCTTGGCCTCTCAACACTAAGGCCGCATGCGGCCAAGTAAGTTTCATCAGCTAGCTTAGCAATTCATAGTTGGGAATGTAGCTGTGGGGAACTATCTCTTTCTCTCCAGTTCCTTCCATTAGCCGAATGGCCACTTTGAAGAGACCTAGCTCCAAGATCTGCTCTCGGCCCTTCCTTAGGACAGGCGGCAGCTCAACCTTGTGACCCAGCAGAGAGGGGTTCCGGTTCCAGCAATTGTATTTTTGTTCTTCATTTTGTCGGGAGAGGAGATGATATAGAACTTGCCCTCCAGTCTTTCCACTTGGACTCCTTCACGACAGCCATCATATAGCCCTTGTGGCTTAAAAGGGTGTACCAACCGGACCCGCTTGCTTTGGGGGTCTAGCTTAGGTAATGCATCTTGGCGAAAGCCTCGAAGCTTGGTTCTACTTTCAACATTTTGCAGGAGGCAACGTACCCCATGATATTCACCCAAGAGTTGGGGGCAAGTTGCCAGACACCCAGCTGGTATCTGTCCAAAATCCTCTCCACAGCCGGATGGAGAGGGAATATTAAACCAGCTTGAATGGCTGTCTCATAGTAGCCAAAACACTCGTCCTGATTGCTAGACTCTTCCGGCCAGACAACAGTGTCTTCCGGATCAGGGACCCTAATAACGTATCCATGTCCCATGACATGGTCCGATTTAAAATTTTTTTCAACTTATCAAGCATGACCTTCCGCCTGCTTGCTGGGACATGATGATAGTAGGCGGAAAATTGCTCTCGGCGGGAGGCGGAGACAAAGGCCCATCCCTCACCCCTCTCTACAGGGAGGGACTCTCTCGCCGTCTCCAGCCGTGAGAACTCTTCTTCAAAGCTCTCACAGATCCTATCAGAAGAAGACAACCCCGATTCACCGTTAGAATTGTTGGACCTAATGTCTGAATGGGACGCCTGATCAACAGAGGTAGGAGCATTGCTCTCTGACTCCTCCCCATACTCATTTAAAATTGAGTCACCAGGAGTACTAGGGGCACCTGGCAGCTGGTCAGACAATTCACTTACAGGCGCCCTAAAGGAGTCGTCTGGATTTTGCTACCTATTCGTTCTTTTCGTTCTGGCCATAGTGTCCTGCACAGACATAGAGACGGTCAGATTCGGGGAAGTTTCCAAAGGGGAGTCCAAGAAGGGGTAGCCGGCACTCCTAGTTCTAGACTCAGCTATCCCCGGTGACCGGCTGATCGCTATCCTAGGCCGTGCCGTGCGTGTTTCTGAAACCATTTTCAAATTAAAGAAATAAAGCTGAAATTAAAGAAAAAGAGAGAGAGAAAAACAGGTGGTTACCTTTAGAACGAGGGTACTAAGGATGCTTGGAAGTCTTGGTCGGCTGTGGTACAGGCGGTCAAGGTGCAAGCGGCAGAAGTTTTTCTCAGAATAGTCAAAATTCTGTCTCAAACTATTTCGTAAACGTGCGAAAATGGGGGGGGGGGGTAAATGACTATTTATAGAGGGTTAAAAATTTGGGGTCCAAAACCCTAAATTCACTCCAGAAGGTGAACAGTAAAAAAACTTGTCACCAGTGCATGCGTGACACTTGTCACAGGCGCCACGTGGCACGCCAGGTCACCATTGTGAGGGAAAAGTGATTTGGGTATTTTTACCCAGCCATGTGCTCCAGTCAGAGCGTGACACATGTCACTCTAGGAAGAGTCCAAAGTGGACCTACCAGAGCATGACATGTGACAGGCGGATACCCCAAAGGAAATGGCGGCCTTCAAGGCCCATTTCCCAAGAGAGCCGCAAAACGGCGCAGCCCACCAAACCTAGGTCAGAGTGACCTAGGTAAAGGCACAATTTCCAATGACCATATAAATAGGGAGATTTACACCATTTTGGGGACACGTTCATTTATTACATCGCAATTAATTCCCTTACAACAAAGAAAACACTGATATCAGGATATGAGAAGATATTTTACTTTCTGCTTTTTTACTCCAAACACTTTCTAACTTGATCGTCGGAGGCGGAACTCTGACCATCTGGAGCTTCTTTTGTTTTGCAGGTACAACCGGCAAAGGGAATCTAGTCTTGGTGACGTAACTCTCCCGTAGGATAAAAAAAAACCCTGAAATATTTATCATTGAATTTTTGCTTAGCAATGGTGAAAAAAGACAAGTTTCAACAAAACAAGACTCATATTTTGTATCAAATAATAAAGTATGAATAAGAAGAAATAATTTTTAAACATTTTAAAGAATAAAAACTTACTACGGAGTACATTATTACTAGAGTATTGGTTATGTTAGTAATTAGTTTTTTGTTGATTTATTTTATGCATTACTGATTTTGGACTATGTTCATGCATCATTATATATTTACTTATTTTTTTAATAGTTTATGCATCATTACTTCATTATTTTTTTTAGGAATATATCATCGGAACAACTATAGAAGAAAAGAAAGTGTTTAACTGCCCGAAACAGATCGATCTAAATGAGAACCGAACCGATTAAAATCAAATTTTTTGAAACCGAAAACCGACCCAAATCATACTTTAGTAAACCTGAAACCGTACCGATCCGAATAATGTTAAACCATATAAGAACCGATCGAGCCCGTTAACGAATCAAACCATTTCTAAACTGAACTGCAATAGAACCGACGTGAAACAGAACTGAACCGAAAAAGAACCAAACCATTGTTAACCCGTACCGTTTCTAACCCGAAACCGTTTGAATCGGGTTAAAAACCGTTTACACCAAACCGTTTACAAACCACAACCCGTTTGCACCGAACCATTAACTATCCGAACCGTTTACAAGCTAAAACGAATTAAAACCGCACAAAATTGAACCAAATTGATAATAATTTGAATCGAACCGAAATTGACCAGTAGGTCACTTAAATCCAAACCGAATCGAAACCGAACTATAAAACTGTTTTGACAGTGCTACTTCTACATGATCATTCAATTTCTTATTAAAATTTAAAACCGAATGTTACACTATTATGCCATTCAAATGACAGACTATACATCAAAGATGAGCACAAAAACCACTAAAATGAAAAAACCACCCATACAAACTATTCTAAAAACTACCAGAAAGTGAAGGGGAAAATCAAAAAGTTCTCCCATTGTTTTTTTAATAAGTGTTTCATTAGCACTTTTACACTTTTCGCTTGGCTTACTTTGGCTAATGTTTGTAATTTATATATAAGAAAACTTATAGTCTTGTAGGTATTTGTTGGAATCGTCTTAATAAATAAACTAGTTTGTGATCCGGACATTGGGATGTTATTGTTGCCCCGTGATGTTACTTTGAGTAATTTTTTTTAATAAATTGTTTGAACTTTTAATATTGTAATATAATATTGAATAGCGAAGAGAATATATAGAATTATCTGAGTTTGTTTTGTTTTAGTTTGAATGCTAATTTTTATTCTACATTTAAATATATTTATATGGATGAATAGAATATAAATTATTGCTAGATAAGATGACACTTGTATCGTATTTATTCCATGAGGTTATGAGTTCAAACCACTTTATATGTGTTTTTTATCGTTTCTACTCACAAATTGTTGAACATAACTTGGAACGGAGATAATATAAAAAAAAATTGGAGACAGGGAGTAACACATTGTAAATAAGGTGATCAATGTTGAAAAAAGAGAGACAAGCAGTCGATAAAACCCACGGGCTATTAAAAAACACCTGTCAAATACAAAAAACAATTAAAAAGACAGCGGTATAGTGCATTGTTTTGCCCTCACACGTGGTACACATTGCTCATCCCACTGTCTCTAAGTTTCTCCCTCTATGCTCCTGATGCATGCATACTAGTGTGTTTTTTTCCTGACCTCCTGTCCTATATAATCTAACACAACTCCGAGTTATTTTCTTCACAACTCCCATTATATCACTTGCGCTCGTGCGCGCACATATACATTCACATTAGTCACATAGACGTATATATGGCTGCATCAGTGGATCCGTTGGTTGTTGGTAGAGTGATAGGAGATGTGGTGGACATGTTTGTGCCGAGTGTAAGCATGTCTGTTTACTTTGGAGCTAAGCATGTTACCAATGGCTGCACTATCAAGCCTTCTATTGCTGTTGATCCTCCTCGCCTTCTCATCGGAGGCCATTCTGATGTCCTTTACACCTTGGTTAGTTTGTCCATTAATTCCACTCTATATATGTATATCTATTTTTTCTTTTTCATCTTTGTATTAATTCTGAATAGTTGCACCATTTTAATATCTCCGTTTCCAAATAGTTGCACCATTATACCTTTCATACTGTTCACTTGTCTTACTTTAAACTATATATAGCTATATGTTATCATGTAAAATCGAATGTATTTGTGCTAATACACGAGCTATAGTTTAAAGGGAAAAAATAAAGCTATGATATCTTTTTTTCTTCTTGTTAAAAGGCGAGGCATGGAAATTTTTTTATTGAAAATTAAGGATTTTAGGGATGTGATTAAAATTATTTTAAAAAATGACATTCTCGTTTATACGTAGATGTTTGGCTTGCCTTCATGTAAATTTCTAATATATCAAAATTTGTTAATTTGAATTAATACTTCATAGATATTAATGGTAAAAATAGTGCAATTACTTGTCCTATTTATTAGGCAATTATCCCTGTAATTGGTCTTTTATATATTTATTTATTTATTAATGTAACACTTTCTATTTAAAAGAAAATGGTCTACACAATCTTATTATATCTTTCCTCATATGGTCCTCACTCTTATCCAAGGCACAGTTTTTGTTAATATATTTTTTCTCTCACATCCCTTACTTTTACATAAACTATTACTCACTTTCAATAAAATTCACTTATACAATATTTTAATAAATTCAACACAACCACATAAAATTCTGTGTGGGTCAATATGTCTCGAATTAGTTGTCATATTGAATCAACACTTGTAAAGGAAGTAATTTAAAATCAGGATACATGCATATGTTATGTCTCGAATTAGCTGTCATATTAGACTAACACTTGTATTTATGCATGTTATGGGCCGGATATTACGCGATTAAAAACACGCGATCAATGAATGGAATTAATCGATTTATTTCCATTTTAATCCCTCATATACTTCATTTGTCTCATAATAATTGACATAATCAAACTTAACATGCATGTTAATGCACTAGTTTGACCTTAGATATATGATTGAATATTAGTAAAAAAAATAACAAAATTGATATTATTAAACTTTATTATATATACCTATTAAACAATGTATTTCATGATAAAATTCGTTTTGTATACGTTACCAAAAAACGAAATTCGTTTTGTATACGTTACCAAAAAACGTTGGTCAAAGGTACTATTTGAATAGTGAAAAAAGTAAAACATGTCAATTATTTCGGAACAAAAGGAGTATATTTTTAAATGTAAGTTACAAATATTAAAAATTGAAATTACAAAACCTTATATTAATACCTATATAACAACATATTTCATTGCAAAACTTGTTGTTAATACATTACTAAAAAACTGTGGTCAAAGTTAATATATGAAGGTATAAGCTAACGAACCCTAGGGCATCAAATATATATGATGACTAAAAATAGAAATAGTAACTTACAAAAATACCAATTACACCGATCGATGTGTGATTTTGGCATGCATTTCAAAATTATTACCTTTTAGGAAGTGTATTAGATTGTTGTCTAACGCCCTCGTTAGATAAATCCATATATGAACAATGAAAAACAGTCGAACGTGTCAATTATTCAAGGTGACGGGAGTACGGCAAGTAGCATTCTCTTCACGTTTGAAATATTTTATCTACAAATTATTTCTACACACTAATTAACCATAAATTATGAAGCAAAAATCTGTTTGAGCACTAATCCATATAATACACTAAAATAATTAATACATTAATAAATGTTACACTTTGATCAAACATGTATGCCGAGACACGATTTTGACCATTAATTTATCTAATTATATATTAGTAAAAATATATGTTATTGTACTATACAAAATTTCATTTTCCATATAATTTTTATAACTATATGGAAATTTTGTATTTTTCCATCTCAAAAACACAACATTTTTAATTTAAGCACTCGTTTTTTGTTTATTTTATTTAACCACTTACCAAAAAAAAAAAAAAAAACATAAAGATTTCACCACCTCTTAAGCGAAAATTTTCGTGTCGATAACTTGTTCTATTAAAGTTTTGGGGTTCATTTTTGCCCTTTAGATTCCAATTTGAGGTCAAATTAAAAGCATAATCCGTATGTATTGTTTTGCGTGCTAAAAAATATCTCAGTTAGTGGGACACGCACAAAAAGAGGCATATTCGATAAATTATTTGTCACTTTTGACTTTAAATCGAATTTTAAAGCACCAAAATAACCCCAAAACCTTAATGTAGTAAGTTTTGGCACAAAATCGATAAATTTTTTTTTTTATTATTTTTTTTTAATGGAACATAATGGTTCATGTAATTGTCTGAACATTCTTGCATTGTGCATAAAATAGTCCATGGAAATGCTCAAAATGTATACATTTTGACATGCAGGTGATGACAGATCCTGATGCTCCTAGCCCCAGCGAGCCCTCCATGCGAGAGTTGGTACATTGGTAACTATTCCATCCTTTTGTAATTAGTCATTTATCACTAATAACACGTTATATCGTAGTAATTTTCTTGTAATTGTCTCTTGTAATTGCATTTTTAGTAATTTAAGAGTTTAATTTACACTAAATTAAATTTTCAGGATTGTCACTGATATACCTGGTTGTGCTAGTACATCTTGTGGTAATTCTTACACCCTTTATTTTATATTGTTATTTTTTGGTCCGAATGAAGCATAAGGACATCTACAAACGGGAAGGGAGTTTATATGTAATTGTGACTCATCGTACAAAGACCTTATATCTACTTAAAATGTTAGTAAATAGTAAATATATATACCAAGTAGTAAAATGGACTTGTTTTGAGGATGCAGGAAAGGAAGTGGTTGCGTATACTGGGCCAAGGCCACCCGTGGGAATACACAGATTCATACTGGTGTTGTTTGAGCAAAAGCAACCATTGGGTATGGCCGTGGAGCCACCGATTAGTCGTGCTAATTTTAATACACGCCTCTTTGCTGGTAGACATGGGCTTGGCCTCCCGGTCGCCACTGTCTACTTCAATGCCCAGAAAGAGCCTGCTAATAAGAAACGATGAACCTGTAATAGAAATGACGAGCAACCCTAGTAAATTGGTTTAAGTCATCATTGTTGTAAAACCTTGTCATTTTAAGTTATGGTATGGTATATGTATGGTTTTTATGCATGTACATTTTAAAAAATATTTGACTTCTTTCTCACGCCTTTTACTAGTTCTTATATTCAATCTATCTGTTTTTATACATATTCTTCATGTTTGGCATATTGGATAGTATTTAAAAAAAAGTTAGTAAATTGTTATATGCAAATATTGTAATATGAGAGGGAAACAACCAAATAATGTAGATTACCTCCCCATAATTCAACGTCATAGTCATTTATACTTTAATCTTTTTTTTTTTTTTTTTTTTTTTTTGGATAAGTAAGATTTTATACCAAAAAGAGGAGGGCAAGCCCTCAAAACTCCAAAACTACACAGTCCGAAGACCAAACAACATTTATACTTTAATCTAACCTAAGCATATGCACGCTCTATCTCTCTCTAACCTAAGCTCACTTACTATTTCTGAAAGTTCGATTCACTTACTATTCATGTAGTCAAAATAAAATAACTTTGACCACATTTTATGATTTATACAATCAAAAATAAATTAACAAGTTTGATTTTATTAGATTCCCCTAATGCTAAATTTTTCAAATATCAACTTTTTAAACATTTTACTTATACATAGCCAAAATTATTAGTAGTCAAAGATGTTTATTGGAGACCGTGCAAATGTAAAGTAAATGACGAAGGGAGTATGAGGGATTGAGGGTTTTTTTGTAAAACAAAAAAGTACAGATGAGGGTGTGGTAGATTATTGGAAAATCAAGTGATGTGGAAGAAATTAAAAATTGAATTGAAAAAGATTGAATATAGGAAGAACTTTTTGATATGCCTAATACAAGCGGTCTGTTTGGATGTAACCATTTTATTTCAAATAATGGATTCAGACCAAATCACTTTGAAGTTAATTATTAATACCTACACCAAGTGTATGAACTCATACCTACCACTCCCCCCCCCCCCCCCTTCTTTCCTAAATAACTACTAGTCTATTATCAACATGAAAAAAAAAAAAAAAATTCAGTTTTCAACCTTTTATTTCTCCTCATATGAATGCAACTTTTCTTTTTTCCTTTTTTTTAAAAAAAAAAAAAACCGTATTACTACTACTTTTTCTCTCTCCTCAAAATTTTACTCACTTTTCTACTCCATTTTCTTTGCCTCATTCGCCCAAAATAATCCCACTATTGCCTCATCCGTCCAAAATAATCCATCTTACCTATTTAACAAGAATCCAGATGAATCTTGTGTTTACAAGAAGGTGAGTGGGAGTGACATCGCATTCCTCGTCTTATATGTCGATGACATATTACACATTGGAAACATCATTCCAATGTTAGAGTCCGTAAAGGCCTGGCTTGGAAGGTGTTTTTCAATGAAGGACTTGGAAGAGGCACAGTACATATTGGGCATCAACATCTATCAGGATAGATCTAAAAGGATGATTGGATTGAGCCAAAGTACTTATATTGATAAGGTACTGGCACGATTCAACATGGAAGGGGCCAAGAGAGGGCACCTACCCATGTCACATGGTATAACTCTCAACAAGAAGTAGTGTCCACAGACACCTGATGAGCGAAAGATGATGAATCAGATCCCATATGCTTCGCTTATTGGATAGATCATGTATGCCAGGATATGTACTAGGCCGGATGTGTCGTATGCCTTGAGTGCTACGAGCCGATACCAATCAGACCTAAGAGAGGCGCATTAGATTGCGGCAAATAATATCCTAAATTACCTGAAAAGGAATAAGGATGAATTCCTGGTCTATGGTGGAAATAATGATTTGGTTGTTGAAGGTTTTACCGACGCAAGCTTCCAGATTGACAGAGATGACTCCAAGTCGCAGTTAGGGTACATGTTCTGTCTAAATAGAATGGCGTTTAGTTGGAAGAGTGCTAAGCAAAGCACTACTGCAGATTCTACAACTGAAGCCGAATACTTGGCATCTATGGAGGCAGTTTGGATTCGTAAGTTCATTAGTGAACTTGATGTTGTACCCTCCATCAAGGGTCCGATAGACCTCTATTGTGATAACAATGGAGCTATTGCTCAGGCTAGGAAGCCAAGGGAACATCAGAAAGTCAAACATGTCAAGAGACGATTTCACATGATAAGGGAATGGAAGTCCGAGGGTGAAATCAGAATTTGTAAGACTGAAACGGACGACAATGTAGCCGATCCACTCTCTAAACCTTTACCTCAAGTGAAGCACAACAAGCACGTTGAGGCAATGGGAATCAGGCATGTTGGAGATTGGCTTTGATTTCCCTGTTCATGTGTTTTAATAAAATTTGAGGTTTTTAAATGTAAAACACTATGTTGAACCATTCGGTTTTGAAGTAATTTAATTTTTTGCAAAATTATCATCACTCCATTTCTATTTAATTGTGGTTTAGAATTAAATAATAAGTCCATTCGATATATAAGAATATTCAAAACAGGGTATCGAGACAATGTCTTGGATAAAGAAACACCTGTTAAGTGAACATTGAAAATTTCAAATCGAAAATTATCCCTAATCAATTAAGGTCATTTAAATGATGGACGATTAATGACCACTAGAGATTAGTGTGTAGTATGATTTATAGCACCTTTTCTTGTGCTACAAGGACATGATTGTCATAAATCATTTGCGCAGGTATTGGTTTGGAACTATACCGGATCGACCTATGAGAATACTTTAAGAGCTTTAAAATCATCATAAGTATATTTCTCATTATAGCTATTTGGACCTTTTTCCTCGACCATGAGTATTGTAATTCTCTTGTTTGAGTACTAGTCCGTTTTGATGTTGTCAAACGTCTGCTGTAAATGGGGATTATAACGACAACACTCGGGCGGCTAGGTCCTCTTAGTAAAGGAAGCTAACAATACAAGACTGGGAATGTCCCCTATTAATAATAGGGAACATGTCTTTGTTGTTTACAAGGCCTCTCGAAGAGCGAGACTGTGAAAATGCATGGTCGTGCTCAGATGAATTTTCATCAGCTTATTGACAGTCAAACGTGGAAATCGAGAAACACTTGTAGACGTAATAAGGATAACGAAGAATCTTACCTTATAGTTCATGAAGAGACATTAAGCGACATAGGAAATGGGCTATACACTAACAGCGCACTTGTCCAAAAGGACAAGTGGGAGATTGAAAGGAATGGTGTCCTTTGAACAAGTGTATTATTCCGATAGAGGGTTCGGAATTATTAGAAAGCTAATTATTCAGTGAGGTCAAGTGATCGGAACGCCTAGGTGGAGGCCACTTCCGATCAGTAATATTAATGTATAATAAATATTACAACTTAATCTTGACTGAACCCTTCGGGTCACACCCCAATCGAGTAACCGATTCGAGGCGACGAATCAATCCGAAGGATTAGATGAGTCATTAGAGTATTACGAATAAAGACGTCGGATATCGAGCTTTGAGTGTCGAAACCGAGCGTCGTAAGTCCAGTCGAATTTAGAATTCAGTCGAGTCGTATTTAGAATTCGACGAGACGAGAAATCAAGCAAACGACAAGTTCAAGCTAAGCCGTAGCCTTGCATTGTCCTAGGCATGCGAGTGCTAGGCTAGCATAGGGCACCAACCGCATCGCATGGCTATGCCGCAACCCAAGCATGCATGTGCGTGCTAGGCTTGCTGGACGAGCATGCTTGCGGGGTTGGTGCGCCTAGTCGCACACACGCTAGCACCAGCACGCATGGCTGGGCTAGTCAAGGCCTTGGCGAAGGCGTCAAGCAGCTGGCGCATAAGGGCGAGCATCACCCCTCGCAAGCATCACCCCTCGCAAGCATTGCACCAGGTGCTAGCGTAGCACGCTGGGCATCGCTAGCGAGGGATGCACCCAGCAGCAGTCCACTAGCAAGCGCGGCATACGTGCTAGGCTGCTCGCACTCGTTGCCGAGCTAGCAGCGCCCAGCATAAGCAACGCAGCAGCAGCAGTAGCTCGCATGTGTGCGTGGCCTGCTTGCTTTGCGTATGCATATGCGGGCTGGCTGGCAAGCCCAGCCATGGTGCTAGGCGCCAGCTAGGCAGCCTTGGCAGCCAACGCTGCTAGCCAGCTCATGCGTGCGCCAGCACATGCTCAAGAGGGGACCGGTTTTGGTGGATTGCTTGGGGAGCAAGGGGAGTTTGGTCCCCCCTTGTGGTCCTCACCTAACCACCCTGCTCACCTCTTAACACTTGGCGTTTGTTGATTCACTTGCATTTTCAATTTGATTTTTGAGTTAAAATAAATTGAATAAAGTGCATTTTTACCAACTCTCCCACATTGATGGGAGATTGGGATTCAAGGCTCCTTTCCCTATAAATATCCATCATTTGGGATTGGGAAGGGACACTTGAGTTGTGAATTTTAAAGGATCTCCAAGAAGAGAGAACCTTAATTCTAATACTCTAAGTTTTCTTGGTCTAGCCCCGACTAACCTTCGGGGTAGGGACCGTTCGGGTTGGGTCTCGAGGGTGAGAGCCGTTGGAGGCTTACGCATTTGTGGAGCTAACGCTTTCAAGTACGAGCTCTTAGAAAGAGCGAAGCACGCGTCATGGGTAAGATCGTATTTTCTTCGTTCTCTCTCCTTGTTAATTAATTATGTGATTGTTAATTAATTAATATGCATGTTTAGTTACATTAATTTGTGTGCGGATTTTGGGAGGGTTTCATTCCGCGTAGTGGCGGACACTACGAAACCCAACACATTCCCCGTGCCGTGTCGGCCGCTACCATGTCGTGCCCGTGCCGCCCGCAGGCCGGCCCGGCCCATGCCTAGCTCTAGGTGCATGTAGTGCTATCTACATATGGGTGTAGGCAAAAATTTGTACTTTAATGTACACAAAGACTATCTAAGATTTCATTATATCATCCTATTAAATTTTCTTTTTGCTCTGCAGTAACATTTCAAAATGATAAGAAACAAATCCTAGAACTAAGAAATTAATGTTGAAGAAGGCATAAACTATAAAACTAACACCAATCTATTGAGAAAAATACTATTTACAAATACATGATGATTCTCTCTCTAATCTTATACAAAGTCATCCATACAAGTAAAATCTTGCTTGTATGTGCTACGAACTAAACTTAATACAACTAAGACGTACAATGCTGGAAAATTAAGCATACTCAAAAGGTACCTTGGTACATGCTTTACATTGCACAATATCAAAATTTGGTGTTAATAGCTTTATATTAGACATTCAACCAAGTACAGAAAACAGTGATTGGCTCTTAATTAAATGCGAGCAAAGAAATTCAGTATACTACTTTTTTTATTTCCTGAAGCTTTGCAGTTGCTTATCTTACCTTTTTTCAGAACTTTAAACTGTTCTTTGTTGTCATCTAACGTCTGAGTTGTAGAGTTTACACTTTCCTGGGAATCAAGAGTTTGCCTTCTCAACTCGGACTGATCATCCTCAGTCACTGATGATTTTGTTGTAGGGGTAGTTTCTGTGTTCTCTGAATGAAGTTTCCTTTTTCGGAAAGGATTATTGTCTGGTGTCTTTACCAGAAACTCCTCAGAAACACTAGAGATTTCTTCATCATTGTGAGCCTCTGATGCAAGGACTAATTTCGAAAGAGCTGCAGCTTCATCTGAGAAATTTCTTTCCTTCAAGACTTGTCTAGGTACCGTCATAGTACTTGTGCCTATAAATACAATTGCATTATTATCTTGTCAATTTGTGTAACATACATTTGCACTTTCAAAAGGAAAACAGGATATTCTTTGATGAACAACTTACTCGAAATGCTTCTCTCTTTTATACTTAGGTATGAATATACAGTAAAACAGCTCTGTTCTTGTTTCTCTTTGTCCCTATGAACTTCGAATGCTGGATAAGGTTTCGCTGCTCCTGTGTGCAGTAATTATTGCAGCTACATGTTATTTTCGAAATCATATCTTAAAATAATAATTATAGGGTCTTTTCTTCACCGGTTTTTTAAGGCAGGGGTGGTAAAAATAGAGGGCAATAAACTTACGATGCTTATTTCCTTTATTGGTTTGTTGAGATGAAGCAGAACGAGTCTCTACAGCATCTGCTGGATCAGACACCTCATACTGTTCAATTTCAGCCAATCCAGAATTTTTCTGACTCAGTGAACACTCGTAAGCTTCCATTGTAGAGGGGTCTAAATTACCTTCAGCAATAGCAGTTGCAATTGATGGGGGAATGATTCTGATAGGTTTCACCAGTGGTTAAAGAAAAAGCGAGTGCGCAACACTTATACACAGACACAAGTAAACAACCTTAGGAATGGGGGAAAATTTTTAAATTTATTATACATATATTTTTTCATATAAAGCATCACAAATAATGTTGTTGGTAGGGAAAATTTTGGCTTTTGTCTCGGCTATATAAATGGAATTTTCATTTAATGTTAACTTTTTATGTCTTTTCATTTAAGGTTTCTCAATAAGCTAGGTTTTGTAAGTGAGTTCACAGCACAGCTTTCATGCAACCGCTTGCAAAAACATCATTTCAGATACAGAAGCTTAGACACTACTCCTAAGAGCAGTGGTAAATTCACACTCGGTATTTGAATAATATGTCCAATGTCGATGGACATTTTGGGGTTATTTCTAATAATTTTGGATCTAGAGGCATTTTGAGGTTTTCCCGACTTAGTTGTAAGAAGGCAGTTTTGGAATGAAAATAGGATCAAATGGTTCTATCCTGGAGTAGACAAAAGTTTTCCTTACTGTAGTAGTTAATATTAAAATGTGGATTTTTCAGTCTCATGTTCAAATAACCTTCTCCATATATAAGAGGTATATGATTATTGGCATATGCATCTCCAATGAGCCTAGTTAAAGGGAAGCAATGAGAAGGATACGGTCCCAAGAAATCAATTTCTCCTCCGAGTGACTCCAAAAGTGTTTCTGGGAGTTCTTTCATGTGCTCAACGTTCTTCTTTTCTCTATTATATCTATAGATAATGAAGGAAAAACAACATCAGCAGTAAGCAAGAATAGAAGAGGTAAATCTACCACTACCTAGTTTGATATATATATTTATAGGAAATTGCCAACTGGTGAGGCAGCCCTTTGAGTATCATTTTCTTACATCGTAGCATGTTGGAACACCGCCACTGCTTCCTTGAAAGATCTTGCATAATCATCAGGCACTTGCTTACCCTTGTCAGTCTTTAAAACTGATAGCACCTGCAAGAGTAGACGAGCAGGTGGAAAATAGAGTGTTTTAGTGGCTAGTTGAGATAGCTCAAATGTTATGACATTTAATGATGCACCCTTGTCTGCAACAGAAAATCTATCATACAAGAAGTCAATGGCAGAGTTCAGGTTATAAAACCAGAAGCAAGCAAGCAGGTGAAGGAGGATGCCATGCTAGCCATTTTATTCTGATATGTAGACTGTTTAAACTTAAAAGACTAACACAGAGCGGGTCTAGCACTCTAGCCTGCAAACCATGGGTTTAGGTATACGATTAAATTAAAGATAATTAAGGTTAACATGGATCTATAAGGACATAGTCTTTGATAAATTCACAATAGTTCAACATGACAAATTGGACATTGAATTTATTTTATTTTATTTTTATTTTAATTTTTTTTTTTTCCAGATTTTAGCCAACAAATTGATGTATGTGTTTTATACCATGTTTTACCCCGGTTTTATAATATATATTTGCATGGTTTTGGGCTCTATGGAGCCATTTCTTGCTAACAATCTCTTCTCTAGTGTGTTCGATCTATTTTAGTGAGTTTCACAGGAATACGGAGTTTTTTGGATGAATCAGACGTGTTTTGGATGGTTATAGAAGAGGTTAGTGAGTGAAAATGAAGATTTCCCCCATGCCCTGTTGGGCATAGCTTGCCCGGGCAGACAGGGCAAAGAAGGACAAGCTAGTTACGAAGTACTGCTGCAGTTTCTACATGCCCGATCGGGCATAGCTTGCCCGGTGAGACCGGGCATTGAAGAGCAAGAATTCAACAAACTCGCCTTTTAGAGCTGCTTCGCGCGCCCAATCGCGCGTAGCTTGCCCGGTCAGACCGGGCAGAGGAAGAAAAGAAGAACAACGAAGAAGAAACGTCGCCGTACTCTGGCCGCCCGATCGGGCAGACCTTGCCAGGTTGGACCGGGCACTGTTTTGCAGAAGTCGTTTTATTTAATTTCGAAATTCTATCTTTTTAGGGGTATAAATACCCTTTGTAATCACAATTAGAAGACTGATTATTATATCCTCTAGTATTAGTTTTACCGAAAAACCCTAGTTACTCTGTCTAGCATTTAATTTCTACTCTTAGTTTTGATTTATTGTTCATCAACAATTCAAGTTCTTTCAATTGAAGCAATTGGTATTCATCTATCTCATTTCTCTTTTATTTCTTATTGCTTATTGATTATGTCTTGTCCATTGAATCTCAATTTTGATTTCGTTAATATGTGTGAGTAAATTCTTAATCCGGGATCTTGCAAAGCCCGAAGATGATTAAAACATGAATTGAATCTTTAAATTCTCCAATAATAATCCCAATTGACATGCTTAATTGATTGTATTTATGCCAATGCTAGATTAGGAATAATTAGTATTGTTATCATCCCTTTGTTCTTATTGCAACGGAAGTTGGGTATTAACGGGATTTGGGTATTTCAATTAAGGGTTTGAAGATTATCACGGAAGTAGGTGATTGGATGATTAGGAAGCTAAGTATTGTGTTTAATGTCCCTTATTGCTTGATTCCATGGAAATAGGCTTGATAGTTGATTTGGGAAGCCATTGATAACTCGGAAGAGACCTTTGGTATTATTTAGGGGATGCTTTTCCTCTTGTCAATTGATTGTTATTGGGGGTAGATTCATTAGTGCTTTGATTATATTCGTGGTAATGCTTGATCTTGGATGCTTTAATTCATTGATTATCTCATTCTTGGTTAATTGTGTTATTTAGTATATTAGTTATTAGTGTTCTTCATTCTTGATTCGGTTACTTGCTTAGTGATTTCTTGAGTCTATTTAATTAGGTAGACCTTAGTCTCTTGGGATTCGACCCTTACTTGCCCGACTACATAGTTAGGAGGAATAGTTAGGTTATTTTTGTTAGGTACACGACACGCCTATCACAAATCAGAGCTATTAGAAGAAGCTTCAAGCTAAAGAAAAGGGAAATATTCTTACAAGTTTACAGCAACATTTGAGTTCCATTCACACTAAAGAAATAATTGATGGGAAATCAGCATTCTTGTTAGAGAAAATGCAATTATTGTATGTTCAAAATTCTTTTGTAATTGTTTGAGACTACTAGCTCAGCTATCTGTACATTAAGTACTTGAAAGATGTAAGACTATAGAAAGCTAATGTAATACTGAGAAGAGGGCATAGACACTTATAGAAAATATTTCAAGAATTTTATATGCTCTTTAAAAGCTGGTTGTATTCAACAGTGAGGAAGGTCTAAATTTCTGAAGGGTGAAGCTCCAAAGATCCATTTTATATCTAGACAGCTTAGGTAATTTTATTTGACTTCCTTTAGCCTCGTATTTACAGAAATTCAATTGCGTTAATTTTAATCCAATTTACTTCTTTTCTCTTCTTTCAATCAAATTTCCTGAGTATTATTTCCATTCTGCAAGAAAAACATTCTGAGAGAAATAAACATGAAATCTAGAGTTATCTTAAGGGCTTATAATCCTATAATGCAAGAGCTAAGGAGATTCAAACAATTAGGGATCAAGAATTGTGTCGTTTAGTCTTATTTGAAACCTTGGATGAAGTGGAAAGAAGACGAACAAATCCTAATATGATTCTATGTCTGATCTCCTAGAGAATAAACACTCATAATTCTGATATTCTTGGCTGACAAAAGATACTTACACGATCTATGTTGCGGTACTTTGAGACCAGCGCATGAGCTTTAACAATTCCAATACCAGGAATAGATGGAAGAAAATCACAGCCTGCCAAGACGCACATATCTGTGGGCAAAAACACCATAAGTCACAATTTGAGTTCAAACATCTAGGAGAAAAAAAATTAAAAAAATGCCAGATAAATTAAAGAGGTTTCCTTGTTATCCCTCTACAAATACATAATACAGATGCTAATGCAAGTTATAGGGAAGAGATCCAGCTTGAGTACTTCAGCATTTAAAACTGAAAATTTTCAAAAGTAATAAAAAAATAAAGCTTTAAAATTGTTTGAAAATATACCTATGAATAAATTGGTGTTGAAGTTTCGGAATGATGGTTTAATTTCTGTCGAGTTAAAAACCTTATCTATAATGATCTCCTCACCATTGCCAAATCGATCCATTTTAAAAATGATCTGTTCACCAGCATATATAATTATGTGAAAACAATGAATGAACCAAAGATATGGAATTGGAAAGTTGCCAGTAAGCGGTATAACTCCCATCTTCAGGGACAGAAAGTTGACGAAGTTCTTACAGATGGGCAGCCATATGCCAACAGATCACTGTCTTCACTAATTATAGCCACGATACCACCATGTTCTTCTCCAAGGCTAGACAAGTATGCCAATTGTGCATCAGCTTCATATGGAGCAACAATAAACTCAACATTTTCTGTTTTCAAAGTCTGAACATAAGTTACACAAGTGAGCCAATAATCTTATTAGAAGCAGGTTAGAAGCATCCAAAGAACAACTCAAAAATGTAAAAGCTCACATATTTAAAGTGTCAATGAATAGCAAAACATTAATTGGGTGAATGGCATACCTGTATCAATAGGTGTGCCATAGATGGAGTGATGCTGATTGCTCTCTACAGAAAAGAACCAAACTAGTCAATGTTGGAGTTTATGCATTGCTTTAGGCAGACACATATAAAGAGATGGATGGGACTTCAATCAATAATCAATATTATGGAGTACAAAGTGAATTTTATCTGTTAATTAATCTTGCAAAGACTTAGTTAAGAGTTATACCTACAATTATAACAAAAAAACAAAATTTAATAATTGTTTATACTATCACATGTTCTGATAATAACATACTGCAAAAATAACTACAAGATTAATGTTCAAAGTACTGCAAGATATTATAATATTAGCATACTACAAAGTAAACAATATGAGATATAAATCCCCTAAACCATTTAAGCAACCGATCTGTGCCGGAACGGGTCCATTTTAACATTCCATTATGGAGTAAAAAGAGGATATTGGTTATTTAGGTTGATTTACATGATATTTTCAATGGTACAACCTGCAGACCAGCTCATAAGAACTGTAGGACAGGTTGCATTAGTTCCGCTACACAGTGCACTTGCAATGGAGAATTTTACTTCCTACTTTTGAAATTTATCTTAGAAGATCAACACTAATTTTAGTGTCTAAAGAAGCCTGTTGAGGCTCTTGTATGTCTAAGAAGGAACAGAAAATAACCAGTAGCTATAACTTTTGTCCAGAGAGTAATAGTGCTCCATACTACTTTCATATGATTTGGTTCAAGTGTGTACAGTGTACATGATAGCTGATCTAGAGCTCTCTTTTGTTAGCGATGTCAAAAACTATTTCTAATTGAGAAACACACAAAATATTCCTCATTTTTGTGAAATTGAAGAAGGTGAGATTCGTGAGAACCACTGAAATAGTGCATAAAACTAAACCTAGCAACAAACATGTCAGTCATTTGAGAGTCAACTTGCACATTTTCTCTATTTTTTAGGACTTCCTTTTTGAGGTTATTCAGGAATAAACACTTCACATCAAATTTAACAATAATTTCCAGTCCTGCTGACTCATTTGATGTCATAGAAATTGGCAGAACTTGTAACAATAGTATAAATTAAGCTATCTTAGGGTCAACAAATTAGTTTCATATGTGGGCATGAGAACTAAATATATTTACACTTTGATAATAGTTGGAAGAGCAAAAAAAAAAAAAAAAAAAAAAAAAAGCCAAATAACCCTTATGTCAGGATAACATTGAAGAACAGAAAAAAAGTTACAACCTTTTCAATCTCAACATCTTCTTATTGCTCCATATTATTTTTGTTTCTTCCACATCCAAAATATACCCTATTCTGAATCCTCCACGGTAGTTGTTGCAACACCACTTAGACTCGTAACACTTTTCTATTAGTCCTCAAGACTAAAAGCTATCACAAACTTACTGCATCGAGCACAGGGACCTGACTGTCCAAGTTATGGCCCTTTATAAGAGCTATTTACTGGCTTTAGAATTCATAATGAACCCTAATGACATAAAGAGTACAGCAAGTACAAAACTAAGTAATGTTTATCTCAAACATTTCCATATTCCACATTGTAAATTTTGAAGCGATAGCCTAATTTACACAACTGGACATAGTGGAACAAAGAACTTTTCAAACGTTGCAGGGTCAGACTTTTTTCTATAATCCTGTGCTCCGAAACTTGCAAAGTCGGTCAACATCAAAAATAAAGATTCCAAGATGTACAAGCTTGGTTAGTATAGCTCAGATATATCTCGGCGTGGTTATATCCAAATTATATAAAACATTCCTCACAATTTCCAAACTTGATATGTTAACTCTCCATGTATGCTGCAAGCAGCCCATTTCTTTTTCAACTACTGTAGCTAAAAATTAAGCAAAGATACCAGCAGAAGAATAAAATTAGCCATCGAACTACTAAACATGAGAGAAACTAGGTTGATTAACATAATTTAATATGTAACAAAACAATTCAAAACAGGAATAATCACGAATACATCCAATTAACAAAGGTAATGATTCATCGAAATCATACAAAGAGACATTAATCTAACCTGAAAGAGCTCAATGGCACCACCAACATTCCCCTCTTTAAGTTTTTCCATTGCCATTTCCTTGTTAACTTTTCTTCTCCTGAATCAATAATTAGTATGACAGACCAATTAGTCTCTACTACAACCATAGACTAAGCACATATAACAAGAAATCGACTTCACATTGAAACAAACGGTACTAAAACATGCCTGTATCGCTCGTTCTCAGTCCCGGCTTTACAAGGAATGTTCCCACCATCAAAAACCACAACTGGGGTAATCTTATGGTGCTTTAGTAACTTAATTCTGTGCATGAAATAATTAATGTATTGCAGTTTCTTTTCTCCCTCTGAATTTAAACTCAGCTCCATGCTACATGAGTATGCTATTAAAAAAAAAAAAAAAATCATTTGTACTTCTAAGAATCAAACCCATTTTGAACTCCAAAAAAAAAATATAAAAAAAAAAAAGAAAAAAAAAGCGCAATAGTTGGTACCTCCTCTGTGAAGCCAAGCATAAGCATCAATACCAACCTGCAAAAAATTAAAATTAAAAATAAAATAAAATATATTTCGTCCAATAAATTGAATAGCACAAATTCTTATATGTGACGAGTCACACTATTAATTGATGGTGTGACGAATGTAAATGAGGTTAAGGGAAGAAGAAAAGAAAGGGAGATTACTCGTTTGCCGGCGTATTTTCGAACGTGGATGGGTTCGGTGTATGGTTTAAGAAATCTGAGTAGATCTTTGATGCCCATTATTGAGGGTGTTGTAGTGGTGGAGAGGCGGAGGAGACAATGGCGGGAAGAAATGTGGGTAAAAATGTGGATTCTACTGAATGACTGAGTAGACAGTCAGTCTGTGACGGTATGTTTTGTGTGGCTCAAATGAGAAGATAACAACTGGGTTTCTGGGTTATTTGGTTTGGTATTGTGTGACCCGGAGCTTAACCTGAATTTACCGGGAATCAAATTCGAATTGGGGAAACAATTAAATTAAACCGCGCTCTTTTGTTTCTTCTCATGGGACTTGTGTGCTGTGTAGTTTTCCGTGTTTTGTTTGTGTAGGTAGAGCTTTTTATTTTTTAATTTTTTTTTAATGGTAAGTAAGGAAAAGGAAATACGAGGACGGATCTAGGAATTTAATATGAAGCGAGCCGGATCTCTAAACCATATTCATTTTTAGGGTTTTTCTTTTGGGTGGGTTTTCCTAGCCTTCATTGCTAGGTTTTTCCAAAAAATTTTGAAGGTTTTCCTTCCCTCTTCTCCCTTTTCTCTCCATCTCTACCATCTCTATTCCTCTTTGTCTCAGTTGTAAATCTTTGTAGGGGCTTCCACTGGTGTTCTTACCGGTGGTAAGCCCCAAAAATATTTTAATTGCTTTCAATAAATAGATCTCATCGTTGAGATGATGATTTTTCTCTTAATTTTATTTTCTTTTGATATTTCTATGCAAGAATTGAAGATCCAAGGTTTCATAATATTGTATTGTTTTAGATGAAGTTTTTTATTAAGGCGATTGTTAATCAAATCTATGATGTATTTAGTTTTAAGGTGTGTACTTGTGTTGAAATTCTTGATTTCTTAGGGATTATATGTAAGTGATGTTTGACTATATTTTATTAATGAAATCCCTTTTCTTGTGGATTGTAGGTTTCGATCAATAAACCCAAACATTAAATAATCAATGATGTAACCAACTCAGCCAAATTATCTTCCACAAATTTAGCTGCAACTTAATTCTATAATGCGCTTGCTAGATCATGGGGCGGACCATGGCCTAGGCTGGCCACACCCCTGATCCGTCTTTGAGGAAATTTAGCTGCAACTTACCTCGCCACGTGGACCAACCAGAGTCCGCCACGTGTCACCCAGGGAGGACTCCAAAGTGGACCAATCAGGGCACGACACGTGGCAGACATATATCCAATTAGGAAAGGCGGCTTTTAAGGGCCCAAACTCTTAGGCAGCCCAATCAGTCCTAGGTTTCCGTAACCTAGGACTGGGTATGCACTTCGAGACCCTATAAAAAGGGAGATGTTCCCACGTAGGGAACGGGGGGGGGAATACATTCAATCCACACAAATTACGAGATTAAATACTCAGATATTGAGGCTGTCTATGAGAGTTGGATGATCATCTCTCACCATAGAGAAACCTGATCCCACTTTACATTCCGCACCTTTTATCTTCCGAACAAGTTCTAACTTGATCGTCGGAGGCGGAACTCCACCCAACCGGAGTCTCTGTTGGTTTGCAGGTACAGGCGTCCGGAGTCCAGTCTTGGTGTTGTAACTCTCCCGAGGGACACAGAAAACCCCGAAACATTTGGCGTCGTCTGCGGGGAGAGTACCTCTAAGATGGTTTTACAAGAAACTGTACCGCCTCCTAATGAGAAATGGCCTACGACCGGATTTGAGGTCTATTCGGACCATGACAATGATGACGACTTTGAAGTCGAAACATATGCGGCTGCCGACGGTTCACTCAGAACAAGACGCACTCGTCCCATGGAAAGAAGGGAACGGGGCGATGACCAAGCAGGTCTTAGTAAAACATCCGGACTGCTGTCTGGACAGCAACAGGCGGCAAAAAGGCACGACCCCAACTACACGAGACGAACTTATGAAATTCATGACAAGTTTCAAGGGGGAGATAAAGGACCTGATCGACAAAAAGACGGTTGGCTCCAACAGGGTTCAGTCGGCCAAAAAACTTTCTCTCTCTGAGAGGAACAAGCCGGCCAGAGATCGAGAGCCGACTTCGCATCCTAAATCAAAGGAGGGGAAGCGGCCCTTGATCGATCTTACAAAGATCCGATTCCTGAGACAGGGACGAGGAAGGTCATTCGGCACGTCCAGCCGGATGACACAAAGAAGACTTACTCTGATGCCCGGATGTTAATTCAGCAGAAGAAGAGTCAACAACTGTCTAAGTCGGCTTCAACATCGAGTTACCCAGACAGCTTTCAGAATACCTCAATGAGGTATTCGCAATCAAACCGAGAGGGTCAGTCAGGCGGCTTGTCCGTCCACTATGGCCCTCAAATAATCCATTCAGCTCCGTATGTGCCTCAGCAGCCATACATGTCGTATGGACAACCTTACATGCAATCGGCCCTCTTTAGGGGGCAGGCGGCACAAAACGTCCAACCTTTGGACTGGCAGCTCCGTCTGCTAAAAATTGGGGAACAACATTCTACGTTCTCCAAGGAAATAACTGTGGCGGCATAGCTGGCCAAGGTTAAAAATGTTATGGTAGGTACTTATGATGGTACCAATAATCCAGAAGATCACCTCATGGCTTACTCCAACCTCATGTATTTACAAGGGTTGGATGATGCCGCATGGTGTCGATGCTTCCCAGCCACATTGAAGGGAATCGCCCAACGATGGTTCGACAACCTGCCGACCAAATGCATCAACAACTTCAAGACGCTTGCGTACTTGTTTGCTTCCAACTTCTCTATGAACATCCCTGCTAAGAAAACAAGTCTTGACTTAGGTGCAATTCAGCAGGGAGATAGAGAAGGGCTACGGTCATATATCAGGCGGTTCAATCTGATGAGAATTCAGATTCAAGGGCAGTCTGATGAAGTGACCTATACAGACTTCTTCAAAGGTCTGAAAGACGGGTCGAACTTTAAATTCGACCTCGTCAAAAAGAGGGTTGCTACCCTCCAAGAAGCTCTGATGGAGGCGGACGCCTATATACAGGCGACCAAACTCTGTAACATCAGTAAGTAGTCGGACTCCAAGAAGTCTGACAAAAAAGAGAGTCGGTCATCACAGCCGGCTAAAAATGAAGAAAGTAAAAAGAGAAAAGAGATCTGGGCGGCAGACGACTATGAGCAGCCGTCCCAGAAGAAACAGAAGGATTATAAACCGTACATCCCAAGGTACGAGTTTAACAAGGACTGTTACTCCATCCTCATGGAGATCAAAGACCGGGTGACCATTGAGAAGTCGACTGCTATGAAAGGTTCCGCCAAAAATCGAAACAAAAACAAGTATTGTCACTTCCATGAAGACATTGGCCACGACACCAATGACCGCTATAGTTGGTTTTGGGGATGGAGTTGTGCAAGGTATCTCATCCCTTAGTTGGTTTTGGGGGTGGAGTTGTGCATTCGGTAGACCGGATAGACCTACCCATTCGGCTAGGGGAGAAGGGAGAAGGACGCCACATGGTGTTCCATTTCTTGGTTGTTGAAGAACTGACCGCCTATAACTTGATATTGGGTCGTCCTACTCAAATGAGTCCAAGGCTGTCATCATTCCTTCTCTTATGCTTCTAAAGTTTGAGAGAGATTGTTGAAGAACTGACCGCCTATAACTTGATATTGGGTCGTCCTACTCAAATGAGTCTAAGGCTGTCATCATTCCTTCTCTTATGCTTCTAAAGTTTGAGAGAGATGATGGATCTGTTAGCTCCCTAAGAAGAGACTAGAAGACGGCTAGAGAGTGTTATCTCTCAGACGTCAAGCCCACTGTGGTCGCATCCGGCCATAGTGAGGAATCAATAGAACTTGATGAAATCAAGAAAGCTGCGCCCGCTCCAACAGCAGCCGGAAAAAAGAGAAAGGGCGACCAGTTGTTTGCCATGAAAAAAGAAAAGCAATAGCAATCACTGACCGGTGAACGGCCGGATGAACTCCGTCCTCAACCGGCTGGTGAACACATTGATATCAATCTGGATGATACACGTCCGGAACGTACTGTTAAGGTGAGGACGATTGCTTTTGCAAAACTAGTTGCAGACTTGCACAATTTATTGAAAGAGTTCAAAGCATTTTTACCTTTGAAGTGGATGAGATGCCAGGCATCAGCCTGGATCTAGCCATCCACAAACTCGCTGTGGATCCCAAAAAGAAGCCGGTTAGGCAAAAGAAAAGAAACCATGGCGAAGAAAGAAGTGAGGCGGCAGCCGCCGAAGTAAAAAAGTTGTTAGACGCTGGGTTCATTCGGCAGTTTTACTTCCCAGATTGGGTTTCCAATGTTGTACTTTTCAAAAAGCCGAATGGAACCTGGCGCATGTGTGTTGATTACACAGATTTGAACAAGGGATGTCCAGAGGATAGCTATCCTCTTCCAAAGATCGACAGTTTGGTCGACTCCACAGCCGGCCATGCCTTGATGAGCTTTATGGACGCCTACTCAGGCTTTCATCAAATACTCTTTTGGAAGAGAGATCAAGATAAAACGACATTCATCACTGATAAGGGGTTATTCTGCTATACCGTGATGCCGTTTGGTTTGTAAAACACGTCTGCTACTTTCCAGCGAATGATTAATACAGTCTTCATTAATCAAATTGGGAGGAATGTATAGGCGTACATTGATGATATGATAGTCGAATCCAAGCTACAGACGGATTATCTTGTTGATCTCCGAGAAACATTCGCCACACTCAGGCGGCACCAGGTCATGCTCAATCCCAAGAAGTGTGTCTTTTGTGTTGAGTCCGGGAAGTTTCTCGGATTTCTGATTGATCGAAGGGGAATAGAGGGCAACCCAGAAAAAATATAGGCGGTCATAGACATGTAGTCGCCCCGCACTATTAAAGAATTTCAAAAGTTAACAGGTTATCTGGCGGCATTAGGGAGATTCCTCAGCCCGTCAGGCGACAAGTGCCTCTATTTTTTCCAAGCAATTAAAAAGAAGACTATGTTTGAATGGGAAGGGGGGGGGGCGGCGTTTCAAAAATTGAAAGAACACTTGCACTCTTTGCCAAGGCTTGTCAGCCTTTTGCCAAAGGAAGTGCTATACATGTATTTAGCCATCTCAGATCATGCTCTCAGTGTTGTTCTCCTTGCTGAAAGAGACGGCAGCCAGCTCTTGGTCTATTTCATCAGCCATGTTCTTCGAAATGCTAGATTACGGTACCCTATGGTTGGAAAGTTTGGCCTTGCTCTTTTCATGGCAGTTAAGAAGTTAAAACCTTACTTCTTAGCACATCCGGTAGTGGTTTACACAGACCAACCTATCAAGCGGCCAATGACAACCATGGAATCATCCGGCAGAATGATCAAATGGGCAATTGAACTTCAAAGCCTTGAAATCACTTTTGAGTCAAGGAAAGCAGTGAAGGGGCAAGCGTTTGCTGACTTCATTGTCAAAATGACAAGGCCGGCTGATCCTAAGAACCTTGAACAAATCTGAAAAGTATATGTGGACGGGAGCTCTACAATGAATGGCTGTAGTGCAGGCGTCATATGTCAGTCCCCTGAAGGGGACAAATATGAATATGCACTACAGTTTAAGTTACAAACCTCAAATAATGAGGCAGAATATGAAGCCTTGCTAGCCGGCATCCGCATGTGTAAGGCGACTGGGGCAAGGAAAATTGACGCCTGCTCTGATTCGCAATTGATCGTTAGCCAATACCATGGTGACTATGAGGCCACCCATCCGGCCATGATCAAATACCTGCAGGCAGTCAAGGAAGAGGCTGGGACAATTGATGAATTTCATCTAAGTCAAGTGCCCAGTTCTGAGAACAATCAGGCGGATGCTCTCTCTAAGCTAGCATCCTCCGCCTCCTGTGATACACCGAGGTCAGTATTTTGGGAAGTTATGGAAAAAAGAATTATTGAACAAGATACCATTGGAATTCTGGACCGAGGCTCAACCTCGATGGACAACATCCGGGCGTACTTGACAGACGAAACTTTGCCGGATGCATACCCAGAAGCGGTTGCAATGAGAAAGCGTGTGGCCAGTTTTGAAATCCATAATGGAGAACTTTTCAAGAAGGGTTATTTACAACCTTTATTGAAATGCAACACCCCAGAAAGGGGGCGAGAGGTTTTAGAGGACCTGGGCATTCGGGCTTTTGCACCTCCCACATAGGCGGCAGGTCCCTAGCAAAGAGAGCCAGACGGCAGGGTTACTTTTGGCCCACCCTAGAAGCAGACGCCATGGAAATGGTGAAGAAATGTGATAAGTGTCAAAGATATGGAAAGCTCATACACCGTCCGGCCACTAATCTGACGGCCATTCACAGCCCAGTACCTTTCGCCAAATGGGGTATGGACATTCTGGGACCATATACGCCTACTATAGGCAGACAGAGGTATATCTTAGTTGCAGTCGACTACTTCACCAAATGGGTAGAAGCAGAGGCGGTCAAAGGCATTAAGACAAAAGATGTTATCTCCTTCATTTGGAGAAATGTTATCACCCGGTTTGGGGTACCTATGTCTATGGTCTTTGACAATGGCCCTCAATTTGAGACGCCTGCTCTCAAGAATAGGTTGGGAGACCAAGGGATCTCTCATTGCTTTGCATCAGTCGGCCGTCCCCAAGCAAACGGCCAGGTTGAGGCCTTCAACAAGTTAATCTTAGATGACATTAAAAAGAAAGTTGAAAGAGCTGGCGGACTATGGGCGGATGAGTTGCCGCATGTCCTATGGGCCATCAAAACTATTGAAAAAGGGGCGACTGGTGAAACTCCATTTCTCATGGTTTATGGTGCTGAACCTGTCTTACCAATTGAGAACAATGAGCCGACTCTTCGAGTCATGCTTTATGATGAAGAGGCTAACTAGGAGGCCATGTGGCTAGCATTGGACTCACTCCCGGAACGCAGGGGCAATGCTGCCTTGCGTCATGAAATTTACCGTCTTAGAATGACGAGAGCCTACAATAAAAGAGTACACAAGCGGCCCTTGAAAGTAAGGGACTTTGTGATACGAAAAATGGAGGCAATCGGTAAGGCCAATGAGCAGGGAAAACTGACTCCCAATTGGGAAGGCCCCTACCGGATCTATGAAGAAGTAAGAGGCGACACCTACCGCCTGGAAACACCAGACAGCAGACAGCTAGCCAAAACTTGGAACGTAGACAACTTGGAAAAGTACTACTTCCGAGCCTTATAAATTTTTTGTAAATAAAGGCACATCAATAAAAAGTTGCTATTTGTTTTCATTACTTTTTATTTTATGCATCCTCCAAACGGGAATGCCATCTGTGCAATATGTAGACGGCCTTATTTAACCCTATCATCTACTCCACACGAGTAGATATAACCTAGGTTCAATACTTAGCAGCTATTAATGAGGCCAATAGCTGGATGATGTTTATGAGGCCAATGGTCGGATGATCTTTATGAGGCCAATGGCCGGATGATCTTTAAAAACTACGTCTGCTCCAATATGAGAAGGCGACGCCCATCTGGGTGAAGTCGTCGCAAAGAGCATCTCCCATTTCGGTGGCACATTGCTCTATAAAATTAAAACAAACGGCCTTATCGACTGTCTAGAATAAGATAAGTTTGCAGCCGTTTGAATTGATCAAATGAGACTAAGTTAATGAAACTGCCGACTGTTTTAATACAAGCAGTACCCAGTTACTATCTTGGTCAAATACCTCCTGTTATTGCTCAGGGACAATACAGACGGCTAAATTTGAGGATATAAGCTAAGTCCAATACTTAGCAGCTAATTGAAAAATAAGCTTAGCACAAAAAACTTAGCAGCTAAGCATAGTTCATCTTAGAACTATAATGAGGCCAATGGACGGATAATATTGAACGCTTACCTGCCTGTGCAATGGCCGACTGTCCGCCTGGTTTAGCAATCACCATAGTGATTGATTGACTTGGAAATCAGTCATACTCTCTAAAGTATTAAAAATTTCCAAGTCAATCAATTTACCTTTAAAAACCAGGCACACAGTCGCCTAGGGGTAAAACCAGCCGGTATACAGTAAAAAAATTCATATGAAAAAGCAAGTTAAATACTTATCCAAAATCTATGAAATAAAAAAATTCAAAGACGTCTTGCAAAATGGTCGGCCCAATGGCCGGATGATTCATAAATAAACTTAGTCGACCTCATGGCCGACTAAAAAGTGTTAACCGGTATAACCGGCAAAAATAGTCAAATAACCCGACTCCTTAGTCGGTAAAGATACAAGGAAACACACGGCATGCAGGCCGGAGAAAGTAATACATGGGCATCAGGCCGCAAGAAAAACACAAGGCTTAAGCTTTAGGAGGGGGCTTCTCAATATCGCCAGCCACATCCTTATCCTCCCCAGTCGGCTCCCGGTCTTTTTTGCCATCCTGCTCCTCCTCCTGATCGGACCCCCCGGATGATCCCTCGGTTGAATCAGAAGACTCCTCCTCCTCTTCTTCCTCTTGAGCTTGATTCAAGAGTTTGTCATTGTATTCTTTCGAGGAGGCGGCAAACTGATTCTTCTAGCCGTCATAGCTGGCATCCGGGAAAAGAGCCCCCCAAGTCATCTCTATGATGACATCATAATCCTCCACCATCTGTTTAACCAGAGCCTCCTTCTCCTCCTCAGCCCTTGAAGTATACTTCTTGGCGAGTCGGACTTCCTGGTTTTGCAACCTGGCGTTGAGTTTCTCCACCCGAGTGCGGAGGCCGACTGCTACTGTGTCCGCCTCTTTGAGGGGCGTAAGCTTAGTCTTGAGGTCCTTGACCTTCTTCTCCAACTCGGAGACCTGCCTCTTCGCTGCGTCCAAATCGGCCTTGACCTGCAGATTGGCGGTCGCCTGAGAATATAGTATGTCAGTGGTCAATAATTCATTTTGCACAATTTGAAACATGGCCGTGTCTAGGGAAGAGGCAGAGCGAGCATTCCCATCTTTTACCTCTTTGGTCTTCTCGCTGATTGGTTTTCTAAGTCCATGCACTTGCAGCATAGACTACATTCGGCAAAGAGGAGAAAACATTAGTACAGGCGGCTCAAAGAGTTGCGTGATAAAAGTAAAAAATTATAAGTTAAAATACCTCAGCGAGAAGAGCGAGAATGGCATCAAGGTTGAGTATGCCGACTCCTCTAACCGACTCCCTGTCCTCAAGGGAGATGGCTCTCAGCATAGTCTTGGCCAGCTGTTGAAGATCCGGCCTTTAAGGGGCATCTGCACAATCAACACTTTGTAATTACTTGGTGTAAATTCGACCTATAGACCGGCTGCTTTCAGGGGTACTGGTCAACTGTTGATTGAATTTGACCCTACAAGGGTAAGGCAAAGGATTAAAGCTTGTAATACCTTCGGCCGCCTCCTTCTCCTTTTGGGGCCGGCTACACTCAAGGCCGGTTGGGGACTTAGGAGGATGTGTCCTTCCTGGCCTATGGGCCACATGTTTCCTGGGTCTACCAGGAGTTGACACATCGCCAGCCGTATGCTTTTGAAGCTTCGGGTCCGGCTGCGAAGATAGAGAAGGTTTGGATGAATCGCCCTGCATATAAACCAAAATGAGTAAGCAACAGGCGGGAAAAATAAATCAAAACTTAGCCAAATTGAAGAAAGGCTCACCTTGGGAGCCTGAGCTGCTGGTGGCTCCTCGCCCATCCGCTTGCTTAAAAGGGAGCGGTAGTAGGCGGCTGGTTTCTTGGTGGACAAGAGCTTCTCCATTTCTTTTTCTGCATAAGAAGATTCAAATGGTTAAGTAAGTGGGAAAAAATAGTTAAGTCTTACTAAAAAATTTAAACACAGTCGGTCGACTACCTCTCGGCCTCTCTACACTCAGACCGCAGGCAGCCAGATAATCCCCATCAGACAACCAGTCATATCGGGGAATGTAACTTTGGGGAATGACCTCCTTCACCCCAGTCTCCTCATTGGGCCGGATGGTCACTTTAAAGAGGCCTTTGTCCAAGATCTCCTCCTTGGCTTTTCTTGGTACAAGCAGCAATTCAGATCCGCCTAATAGCTGAGGAGGGTTTCGGGTCCACCAGTTGTATTTTTTGTTCTTCACTTTTTCAGGAGAAGAGACAATGTAGAACTTGCTTCTCCAGTCCTTCCACTTGTTCTCCTTTCCTATTGTCATCATATAACCTTTGTGGCTAGACAAAGTGTACCATCCGGACCCGCTTGCTTTAGGGGTCCGGCTGAGATAATGCATATGGGCGAACACCTCGAAGTTGGGATCCACCTCCAGCATTTCACAGGCGGCAACAAAGCCCAGAATATTTACCCAAGAGTTTAGGGCCAGTTGCCTGATACCCAGCTGGTATCCGTCCAAAATTCTCTCCACGGCCGGATGGAGGGGGAATCTAAGGCCGGCTTGAACGGCCGCCTCATAATAGCCAAAGCATTCGTCCCCGTAGCTGGACCCTTCTGGCCAGACTACGGTGTCCCGGGCATCCGGTACACATAAAATAAAGCCATTCCCATGACATGGTCAGCTCTGAAACTCCCCACCTTGTCAGCCATAGCATTCCGCCTGCCCGCAAGAACATGATGATAGTAAGCAGCAAACTGCTCTCAGCGGGAAGCAGACGACTCGACCCAACCTCGCCCTTTTTTACAGAAAGGGACTCTCTTGCTGCCTCCAGCTGAGAGCGCATTTCCTCAGAGTCATTGGAGGATCTGCCAGAAGTACTTGGTTCAGACTCATTGTCTGAGCCGTCGGACCTAGCGTCCACTTGGGGGGCCCGTCGAATAGAGCTAGAAGCATCACTCTCAAACTACAATACCCGTATTTTTATACGTATTTTAATTTAAATAAGTATTTTCTTAAAAGTATTTAAATAATTCGAAATGAATTATTTAGGATATTCATTAATTTAAAAAGAATGATTTTGATTAAAAGTATATTTTAATCATTAAATAATCTTTTATTTTAGGATTTAAAAATATTGGGGCATATTATTTTATAAAAAGATAACTTTTAAAAGTCAAAGTTTTAAGGAAAGTCAAAATCCTAGTTTGATTAGGAATCCTAGTTTGAGTAGGAAAGAGATTAGAGAGGGCATAAATACCCATCATATGCCTAAGGTGGAGTGCACCCAAATGTAAATTCTCTCTCTCCTCTTAATTCCTTTTCTTCTTAATTTTTCCCCTTCCCCTTTATTTTTAATCACGTTTTAATCAAGTTTAGATTCTAACTCGTCCGATTATTACAAAAAGATAGTGTTTTTCGTGTGTAAACAACATTTTAATCAAAATTCACTACCTTTAGGTAGTGGGCACCACCCTGTCGTGGCCAAATTCAGCCTCTAAATATGGTTTTAGGGCAATTTTTGATTTTTAACGAAGGTCTAATGTTCTAATATAAATTTCAGATTTAGTTTTTAATCAAAAACCCCCAAATTGAAAACCCTAGGTTTCTAAATTAATGAATTTTGATGGAATTGGATTGTGGGTAATTTAACCTATTGAAATTAATGTTTTAAACATAATTGCAGCGATTTTTGATGGTTTAATAAAGCTAGAATTTTTATATAAAGGTTATAATTAGGGTTCTTGAAATAATTTTTAATTACCCATTAATTGGGAATAAAAGTAAGGGTTTTAAATAAAATTTCAGATTTATTTTAGAGGGTTTATGAGGTATTTAAATAGAGTATATATTGCTGGAAATTTGTGTAAAAAAGGTATTAATACTTCTTTATAATTTTGGTATTGTAGAAGACTTTAAGTTGAGTAATTTCTAGCATTGTGGCTAGTTGGAAAGATGATTTAAGGTACGTGCGCGTACTTAATAATTATTTGAATATATAGAGGCATGTTAGACTTTGTTTAATTAATTCCAATTAGTATCATGATAGGTGTTGGTTGGAATTTGTTAATTGGATTGATTTGGTGATTGATTTGTGAAGTATGAATTATTTGGGATGAATTAGTGATTGGAATTAAATATGTTAACATGTTGATATGAACCACACTTTTATTATTGGCATCATAGAGAGAATGTTAATTAAACTAAGTGTTTAATTTAGTTTAGAATATTGAAAAGGAATTTTATTATGGTTCATATAAATTTTATTGATGCTATAAGCACGAGGAAGGAGCTATTTAAACGTCTATGTACACAAGGATTAAATTATATTTTGGTGCCTATGTGCACTTAAGGTGTTTTAAACACCGAGGGGATTTGTGGCGCATTATGCGTTTAAGGTGTCTTTGACACCGAGGTAGATTAAAAAGGGTTCAACAATTAAATTTATGTGGTCACTAATTATTTAAGAATTAAATTGGTATGTTTGATTGCTTGAATGAGTAATAATGAATGACTGTATCATGGTTTGAGAGTCATCACCAAGTATAATAATATGTAAACAACGTAAAGTGAAAGAGATTACGCACCTAAACTCCTGGAACGTATATACCTTGAGTATGAACATATGGGGGGAGTTATGGGGTTTTATGTTTAACCATAACTTCTAATGGGAGTACAGGACGTTGTACATTCCTTTTTATTATGCGCAGGAATTCTGCCATTTACGAGTGGTTTATTTTGTACTGGCACGGTTAGCTCCCCTGTTAGTACCCCTTTATTGGGGCAGGTTAGGGGAAACCCGTTCGATGCGTAATCAAGCTTAATAATTGGACTAGTTGTTGGTCTAGTTAAGTGTTGAATGTTTGTATGCTTGTAAACAGGTGCAACAAGGTAAGTTGTGTGTTGATAGGATAAAAGCATGTTAGTATGTTTTATTACGCTTATGTACTCAGCATTGTTGATTGTGTGTTTGCATGTTTGTTGGGCCTTGTCTTTACCTTGGTCCTACGACGACCCATTTCTAATGGCGAGTAGTGGGGACAAGTAGAGAGAAGCTTTCAGGTGATGAAGCATATCAAGCATGATGGGGTTGAGCGAAGAGGTTTACATGTTTCTTTGTTTATTATTTATTGTATTAAATTATTTATGTAATTGTTGATACTAACATTAGTTAATGTTTATATTTACTTTGGTTTTAAAGGGCTTTTAATGGTTCCAAGTTATTGTTTTAGTGTAAGTTGGTTTTAAAATTTGAGTTGATTTTATTAAACTTTATTTCATTTAAGTTTTAAAAAGATAGTCTTCCGCTGTGTGTCTTTGATATTTGCCTTAGCCGTTTTCACGGTGGCGGTAATATCTTAGATTTTCCTATTTCATATTTTAAAAAGGGCAAAACAAGTATTTTAAAGGGAACGAATTTCTAGGGTGTTACACAAACTCCTCCCCTGATTCTTGCAAAATAGGATCATTGGGGGTACTTGGGGTGCCAGGCGGCACATCAGAGACTTCACTAATAGGCGCCCTAAAGGAGCCGTCCGGGTTCTGCTGCCTAGCTGTTTGTTTAATTATGGCCATGGTGTCCTGCACAAACACAGAGACAGCCGGACTCGGAGAAGTTCACAAAGGGTGGTCCAGCAAGGGGCAGTCGACACTCCTAGTTCTAGATTCAGCCGTCCCCGGTGACCGACTGATCACTAACCTAGGCCGTGCCGAGTGCTTTTGGGAAACCATTTTCAAAAAAGAAAAGAAACAAAGTAAAATACGAGAGGAAAGCAGGCTGTTACCTTTAGTTTAAAGGTACTGTTGGCGCTTGGAAAAGTCTTGGGCGGCTGTAGAAACAGGCGGTCAGGTAGCAGGCGACAGGTGCTTTTCTCAGAAAATGACAAGTTCATTTCTAAAAGTCAAAGATTCTATGTCCGAAAATCTTAAGAATGTGCGAAAAATGATTGGGGAATGATCCTTATATAGGGGGGTAAGAATTTCAAGGGGCACCCCTAAAAAATGTTTCCAAAAGAAAATAAAAAGGGTAAAAACCGTTCGCCTATCGGCTTGTGACACATGTCACAGGCGCCACGTGACAAGCCACGTCACCCCCTGTGAGGGGAAAATGATTAGGGGATTTTTACCCCGCCACGTGGACCAACCATAGTCCGTCACCTAGGGAGGAGTCTAAAGTGGACCAATCAGGGCACGACATGTGGCAGACAGATATCCAACTAGGAAAAGCGGCTTTCAAGGGCCCAAACTCCTGGGCAGCCCAATCAGTCCTAGGTTTCCGTAACCTAAGAATGGGCACGCACTTTGAGACCCTATAAAAAGGAGATGTTCCCTCCTAGGGAACGGGGGGGGGGGAATACATTCAATCCACACAAATTACGAGAGTAAATACTCAGATATTGAGGCTGTCTATGAGAGCCAAATGACCATCTCTCACCATAGAGAAACCTGATCCCAATTTACATTCCGCACTTTTTATCTTCTCAACACGTTCTAACTTGATCGTCGGAGGCGGAACTCCACCCAACCAGAGTCTCCGTTGTTTTACAGGTATAGGCGTCCGGAGTCCAGTCTTGGTGTTGTAACTCTCCTGAGGGACACAGAATACCCCGAAACAATATTAATAAGTCTTCCTTACGAGGAGAGTTCCTAATGCATCTAAAGAAATAATGAAAATAAAATTAAAGTGATTACAAGGTATAATATCCAAAAATATTCTAACTATGACCACATTTACTATCCATTCTATTGCTGATCTGTTTGTGTCTTAGTAGATGTGGTGAATATTCTGTGAAACTTGGAAAAAAGTGCATGAATGTCGAGAATGATGTGCTCGATCTCTCATGGAATGGACCAAATGCCTTTATTAACAGAGTTAATAACTAAAAGATTGTTCCCTTCGATTTGAATACTGCGGATATCATGTTGAAAAGCTATGTGAATACTTTTGTAGAGAGTCATAGCTTTTGTAATAAAGACTTTGGTAATACCAAGATTAAAGGTCGTAGCCTTGCTCAGTAAATCGTTGTTATCCCTGATGACATTTCTGATACTGCTGAATTGCTGGAAACTGACCCATCGAATTGAAATTCTGCTTGAATAAGTTTATACGTGGTGGCTTCCAAAAACGAGTAGAGGATGTTGGAGAATGGAGTGAGGGGGGTGAGGTCTCTTGATGGGAGATCCCAAGGAAAAGGAGGTATCGATGAAACTTCTTTGTTGTCACTTATTAAACGTAAATTAGTTCGATAGCAAATGCGAGATATAATAAAGTGTTGTTTCAGGGTTTTCTATGTGTCCTGCGGGAGAGTTAAGCCATCGAGACTGGATCCTTACTGGCTGTACCTGCACACAAACGAAAGCCTCGGGGGTTCGGAGTTCCGCCTCCGACGATCTAGTTAGAACCGGTCGAAGAAAAGTAAAAGGTGCAGAAATTAAAAGTAGATCTTCTCGAATTCCGAGATTAGGTGTTTTCTCTGATGTGAGGGAATTGATTGTATGTAATAAATGAACGTGTCTTCAAAATGGGGTAAATCTCCCTATTTATAGGGTCATGGGAATCAGTGCCCTCTTTTCTAGGTCATCAACCTAGGTAAATGGGATGCGCCGTGTTTACGGTGTCCTCGAGATTTCGGCCTTGAAAGCCGCCTTTTTCCCTGATGATTGGAAGTGCCACGGATCAGTTGGTGATTGGTCCTATTTGGACCTCTCTTGGAATGACACATGTCACCTTTTGATTGGGCCATGTGGCCTGGGTATTTTTACCCAAAACATTTTCCCTTCACAAGGGCATTGGTGAACAATTTTTTAACTATTCACCTTCTAAGGAAATTACAGGGATGCCCTTGGCTTTTTACCCCTCACAAGGGCTTGGAAAGACGATCAGCTAAATGCTGACAACTACATTGGCCACTCACCCGGAGTACTTGATGACGCTTAACAAGTCGTCAAAATGGACCAGTAGGAGAAGTAAGTTTTATTTGGTCTCCTCTCCCAACCGTCGTCAAAATAATTTCCTCCGCCGGTATAATAAGAAACCAGATCTCTTAGGGAAGAAGTGTGCCCTGCCGCATATCCCTGAGGAGGGTTGGTCATAAATATTAGAGCCGGAATTCTTTGGGACGACTACTATGCCCTTGGATGATGGCATAGAAATAATTGTACCTAAGAACTGGGAACTCCATCCGGACTGGCTAAAGGATGAGGCGTTCCTTTCCGCCTGTGGTCTTAATACCATGTTTGAGAGACGTACGTAGACCACCATCCAGCTCTCTAGTGCCGCTTCTATTGTTTTTATGTAATTTGTTGAAAGTTTGTCTACCCAGCCGGTAACTTTTTGTAGAAAAAGCTCTAAGCATGGTTGATGCTGAGATGACGCCTGCCAAGTTTGCAGCCCAAATCAGGAAGGCAAACTTGGAGAAAAAGCAGGCCCAACTTGCGGCAAAAAATGATGGGGTGAGTTCCGTCTGCCCCTTTTGACTTGTATATTTATTGTATTGAGACGGCTAAGGATCGACTATAACCCATGAGTTCCATTTTCAGGGTGGGAGCAAGAATCCTCCAAAGTTATCTCCAAAATGCTCAAGCGAAAGTTGGAGGACCCTGCGAAAGGCTCTTCCAAAGCCAAGAAAGTGCTGCCTACTCAGACAGTGTTTAGGGTAAAAATTGCCCATGACAAATGGACCAATCCGGACCTGCCATTTGTCCACCACGTGGGCCAATCAGCGTCTGCCACTTGTCACCCTAAGCGGTCCAACATGGACCAACCATGCCACGCCACGTGGCCCATGAACAAGCCAACCTGGAAAACGGCCGCCAAAGGCTTGAATCCCGAGGCAAGCCCAATCAGTCCTAGGTTTTCCCAGAAAACCTAGTATTGGGCACGTACTTCGAGGCTATAAATACAGTAATTAGCCTCCATTAAATTCATTCAGAACTAAAGAATCATCTCACCAAGAGAAGCTTAAACACACGTGCATACTAATTGCTAGACTAGACTTAGCATTAATTGCGAACCTTGATCACTCCTCCCCTTAGAGGAACCAGATCACCTTTACTTTCCGCACCTTTTACTCCTTAAACACGTTCTAACTTGATCATCGGAGGCGGAGCTCCCACCAACCGGAGACTCCGTTATTTTACAGGTACAGGCGCACGGATCCAGTCCCGGAATTGTAACTCTCCCGTAGGACATCAAAAAACCCCGAAACATTTTGGCGCCGTCTGTAGGGAGAGTACTTTCGAGATGGCATCACAGTCTGTACCGATTCTAAGTGAGAAGCGTCCCATCGACGACCCCTAGGTCTACTCAGACCAGGATACCGACCATGAGACTGAGGTCGAGACTCACACGACCCCCGACGGGTCCCTCAGAGCTCGACGTACCCGTCCCACCAAAAGGAGGGAGCGAGAGGACTGTCAGGCTGGTCCCAGTAAACCAACTAGCCCACCGCCTAAACATCAACAGGCGGCCGAGGGATCTGCCCCCATTATTAGGAACGAACTCATGACCCTCATGAGTAGTTTCAAGGGGGAGATCCAAGACTTAATCAATAAAAGGGCGCTTGTTCCACCAAAGGAACAGTCGGTTAGAAGACCCTCCCATCCTGGGAGGATGAAGCCTGTCAAGGATAGGGAGGCGACCCCTTACCCTAGACCTAGGGTCAGGCAGTCGCCAGTGATTGATTTGACTAAGTATCACTTCCCCACGACAGTGAGGAGAAAGCCCATCCGCCTTGTTCAGCCGGATGGATCAAAGAAAACATACTCTGATGCTCGAATGATAATTCAGCAAAAGAAGAACCATTAACTGTCAGAGTTGGCCTCCTCGTCTGACCCCCAAGACAGTTCACACAATACCTCCACGAGGGATTCAAGATCGAACTATGAGAACCAGGCGGGCGGCACCCTCCCTCACTCTGGTTCCCAAAAATACCATGCGGCCCCGTATGAGCCACCCCAGCCATATGTCCCGCAATCACAATATTTCATGCAGCCTACTCCCTTTGGAGGATAGGCGGCAAGGAACGTCCAGCCTTTGGACTGGCAACTTCGGTTGCTCAAACTTAGAGAACAGCCATCCGCCTTCTCCAAGGATATAACGGAGGTCGCCCAGCTGGTCAAAGTTAAAAATATATTGGTAGGGACCTATGACGGCACTACCAATCCTGAAGAACATTTGATGGCATACACCAATCTCATGTACCTCCAAGGGTTGGAGGATGCCACATGGTGTAAGTGTTTCCTGGCCACATTGAAGGGCCTCGCCCAGCAATGGTTTACCAACTTGCCAGCTGGGTGTATCAACAACTTTAACAGGTTTGCATACTTGTTCGCGTCAAACTTCTCCATGAACATTCTTGCCAAGAAAACAAGTCTCGACTTGGGAGCTATCCAGCAAGGGGAGAAGGAGGGGCTATGCTCCTACATTAGGCGGTTCCATATGATGAAAATTCAGATTCAAGGATTGTCTGATGAGATAGCCTACACAGACTTTTTCAAAGGTCTAAAGGAGGGGTCGAACTTCAAATTTGACCTGGTCAGGAAAAGGGTAGCTACCCTCCAAGAAGCACTGATGGAGGTGGACGCCTATATACAGGCGACCGAGCTCTGCAACATCAGTAAACAGTCGGACCCCAAGAGGTTGGACAACGAACACAATCGGCCTACACAGCCGGGTAATAAAGAAAGGAAAAGAAAACAAGTCTGGGTGGCTGAATCCTCAAAACAACCGTCCTAGAAGAAAAAGAGAGACGCGAAGACGTACTCCTCAAAGTATGAATTCAATAAAGATTGTTACTCCATCCTCATGGAGATTAGGGACCAGGTCTCCATTGACAAGCCGGCTCCTATGAAGGGTTCCGCCAAAAATAGGAACAAAAACAAATACTGCCACTACCATGAGGATACTGGCCACGACACCAACGAATGATATAGTCAAAAATAAATATTTAATTTTATACGGTAAACGAGTCGTATCAAATTTTGGCGCCGTTACCGGGGAGATATTTATACTTTAAAATTCATGGTTTGACTTTGTTGGTTATGTTTACTTGTTAATCTTTGAAGAGTGTTGATTTATTTTAATACGGAGTACATAATTATTTTCAACACCTTTTTTTTCTGATAGAAATTTTTGTATATATTGTCTAGTTATGTTTGTTTACTTACCTATAAATTTTATTTATTTTTATTTTCTTTATCTGCTTGAATATAAGTGAATATACTTGGTCTAATATTCTAATGTAAATGTTATTCATAAAAACTGAGTATGACTTAATTGTATAACTGATGTTTATTTTTTTTTGGAGGCCAAGAGATAAATTGCTAAGTTGTTTTATATGTTAACTCAAAGTATAACTAATTTGTTGATGAATTACTAATTGAAACTGTGTTTGTCGTGTCTGTGTACTAAAGCTTAGTGGATCATGAGTCATGAGTGCTTTTCTTTTGTTTCTAAGTTCTGTAGTATATTGTAGGATGTCTAGTTTAATTCTTTAAATTTGAAAGTTAGCTTGTTCTCTCATAGTGACTTTGTACAGGAATTCACTAGTATGGATTTTGCAAGCCTACTTAGAAGTCTCTCACATTTAGATGAGGTTTTGGTCCCTTGGGAGTGTCTCTTCACTCTTTTGTCAGTCATTACTATCCCACTATCCCACTGGACTCATCTTCACTTGCTGTCATTGCTGTTGCTATCTTTGCACTTAGCGTCTTTGGCCTTCTTCCTCATCATGATTTCTTCCTCCAATGATCTGCCATGGTTGAAAATTGGCTGGTTGACTTTTCCTTGCTCTACATGTGCACTTTCTTGCTTAATTTGTTGCATGCATTAGCTGTGCTACGGTCTTCTTCATCTCAGCATCAATAGGCTATATAGAATCACTTATTTGGAGATGTTGTAAAGCTCTTAATTTTTTGCAAGTATTAATCTTGTCTTAGAAATTTGATAACACAAAATTGAAAACTAAAATAGGTATATAATATCTGTTTTAAAAATCCCTGGCAAAATAAATTTAAACGAGTGTGTGTCCATCTAAATGCTTTTTTGGGCTACTGTATCAATGATAATCTAAGGTTCTGATGTGCATCATTCAGTGAACAATCTGGCAACATAATATTGACAATTAGCTAGCTCTATATGCTGAATTTTGGCAGATGCATAAATGTTAGAATGCCTACTCCTACATTCAAGAAGACCATGTTGCTAAATTTGCTGAACTGCTAATTTGATTTATATCTACTTGAGTAAAATTTGAGCAAAATTAATTTTGGGAATCTGCATATGACAACTGATGATTTAATGGGATTGAATAATATCTTGGTCAGGTTCATATCATTTCTTAGCTTGTCTGATGCTACTATAAATTTAGCATACTTACTGCCACATACATGAAATTTAAAACTTCTTGTCTGAATACCTGATCTCATTACTTAAGAACTGCTAAAGTTATAAATCTTGCCTAGTTACAAGCTTATGAATTCTGACCAGTACATAATTCTTAATCTTATGTGATAGTATTTCAAGCTTGTCTCTCATTAATTTTTGTTTTTCTTTATAGATGTATGAACGCGTACGATCCAGAAGCAAGACTTTGACGCATTAAAGCATACGTAGGCTTCCTAAACGAGGCTGAACCAGAGAAGCTGCTTCACATTTTCAGTGCTGAACCAGCACTTAAATTAGAAGATCCGTTACCAATTGAATACAAGAGTATGGCAGAACGAACGTTGAAGGAACTGGGAGCCCCAAGAACAGGAGAAGATCCTCTTTGCATTGTCTTTCCAAAGCTAGAGAATCCTCTAAAGCTGAATTCAGGTTTCCTTATTCTTCTCCCTAAATTCTATGGGAACTCAGGTGAGAATCCTTATAGACTCTTAAAAGAATTTAAGGTTGTATGTTCCTCCATGAATCCTAAAGGCGTAGAACAAGAACACATTAGATTCCATGCTTTTCCTATTTCTTTGCAAGATCCTGCTAAAGAATGGCTATATGAGCAACTTTCACCTAGTTTTATCAATTCTTGGGCAGAAATGGAAAAACTTTTTCTTGAAAGATTCTTTCCTGCGAGTCGTATTGGGTCCATTAGAAAAGAAATTTGTGGAATAAGGCAAAATAATAACGAATCTTTATATGAGTATTGTCAACGTTTTAACAGACTTTGTTCATCTTGTCCACAACACCAAATAAGTGAGCAACTGCTAATTCAATATTTTTATGAGGGGTTGTTACCTAATGAGAGAGATATGATAGATGCATCTAGTGGGGGGGCATTAGTAGATATAACACCAACTGAAGCTAGGAAGTTAATTTCTAATATGGCTCAAAATACTCAATAATTTGGCACTAGAAATGATGTTAAAAGAGTTAATGATGTGGACTTAAGTGGAATTAATAGTCAATTACAAGAAAATGCTCAGCAAATTGCTATTCTGACCACCTTAGTGTCTAAAATTGTTCCTGGTAATGAGTCTACAGCTAGAGTATGTGGTGTTTGTTCTAATTTTTCTCATGCTACTGATGAATTTCCTACTTTACAGAGTGAAGATTTCAATGCTTTAAATAATTTTCCTGGTCAATCGTAGAGGAAATATGATCCTTTTTCTAATACTTTTAATGAAGGTTGGCGTGATCACCCTAACCTTAGGTATGGACCTAGACCACCATTTTCTCAATCTAATCAAACTAGGACATTTGTTCAACATAATTCACAACAACAATCTGGTTCATCATTAGAGGACTTAGTGAAACAATTGACTACCAAATTGGACAAGTTCATAGTCAAGGTGTCCAATATCAAAAGAAAACTGACACTCACCTACATCACATAGATACTCAAATAGGTCAAATTAGCACTTCTCTTAGTAATTTGGAATCTCAACTTTCGAATAGGCTCCCCTCTCAAACACTTGCCAATCCAAATGAACATGCTAAAGCTGTAACACTTAGGAGCGGCAAAGAGTTACAGGAACTTAAAATAAGGAATAGAGAAGTAGAGAAAGAGGTAGAAGTCGGACCTAGGGATGTAGTTTGTGAAAGTAAGAAAAATCAGAATAAAGGGAGTGAGAAAGAACCTGTAGGGAAGGGTAATTCTGATGTGAACTTTGATGTACCCCCTTTCCCCTCTCGATTTGCTAAAGCTAAGAAAGAAGCCCTTAACAATGAAATACTTGAAACATTTAGGAAGGTTGAAGTGAATATCCCTCTTCTTGATGCTATTAAACAGATACCTAGGTATGCTAAGTTTCTAAAAGAGCTCTGTACTAACAAAAGGAACTTCAAGCCTTGTGAAAAGGTAAGAATGGGTGAGAACATATCTGCTGTGATTCAAAAGAAACTTCCCCCAAAATGTAAAGACCTTAGCATGTTTTCTATCCCATGTAAAATTGGTAACTCGAAATTTGAAAGATGCATGTTAGACTTAGGTGCCTCAATTAATGTCATGCCTAAATCTGTTTATGACACCTTGAATGTGGGTCCTTTGTCTAAAAGTAATGTTGTTATCCAATTAGCTGATAGATTTAATGCATTTCCTATGGGAGTTTTGGAAGATGTACTTGTTCAAGTGAATGAACTAGTTTTTCCTGCTGATTTTTATGTGCTTGATATGGGGGACAGATCTGATAGTGTTCCTTTATTGTTGGGTAGACCTTTTCTAAGGACTTCCAAAACTAAAATTGATATTCATGAAGGTAATTTAACAATGGAATTTGATGGCGAAATGATTAAATTCAACATATTTGATGCTATGAAAAACCCTAATGATATCAGTAATGTTAGTTCTATAGATTCATTTGATGCATGTGATTGGATGGCTCAAGATGTTTTTGATGAGTGGTGTGAAAATTTGTTTCAAAATGGTGTTTTTGACGATTTTAAGAAAACAGAGAGGATTGATTCGTTTGTGGCTTCTTCTAATGAGTTAAAATCTGATATATATGTTGAATGTGAGTCGTCTTTGCCTTCTTCTGTACCTAAATTGATTCCTTCCATTATCAAAGCACTTGAATTAGAGTTGAAGCCCCTTCCTTCTAATTTGAAATATGCTTATTTAGGTGATAATAAGACTTTGCCTGTCATTATCTCAGACTCTTTAAATGAATCTCAAGAAACAAAATTGCTGATTATACTTAAAGAGTACAAAGAAGCCCTAGGATGGACTTTCGCAGACATAAAAGGCATTAGTCCCGCCATGTGCATGCATAAAATTTTTCTTGGAAAAGATGCTAAACCAACTAGAGAGGCTCAACGTAGATTAAATCCTTCAATGATGGAAGTAGTTAAAAAGGAAATTCTAAAATGGTTAGATGCAGGAGTGATATATCCTATTTCCGATTCTCAATGGGTAAGTCCTATACATGTGGTACCTAAAAGGAGTGGAATAACAGTTGTCGAAAATAAGGAGAATTTGTGCCCACTAGAGTTTCTAATGGATGGAGAGTTTGTATTGACTATAGGAAGCTTAATCAAGCTACCAGAAAAGACCATTTCCCTATTCCATTTATTGATCAGATGTTAGAAAAACTCACTAGACAATCTTTCTTCTATTTTTTGGATGGTTATTCAGGTTACACACAAGTACCCATTGCCCCTGAAGATCAAGATAAAACCACTTTTACCTGTCCTTTTAGTACTTTCACTTTTAGAAGAATGCCTTTTGGTTTATGCAATGCCCCTGGAACTTTTCAAAGATGCATGATGAGCATATTTTCTGATTTGACTGAACAAGATATGGAAGTGTTTATGAATGACTTTACAGTTTTTGGTGATTCATTTGATAGATGTCTTCATGCTTTAACTCGAGTTCTGAAGAGATGTGTTGAAACTAACCTTGTTTTGAATTTTGAAAAGTGTAATTTCATGGTAGAACAAGGCGTGGTTCTTGGTCATATTGTAAGCGCTAAAGGTTTAGAGGTAGACAAAGATAAAATTGAGGTGATAAGTTCTTTGCCTTATCCTAAATGTGTTCGCGAAGTTAAATCATTTTTGGGACATGCTGGCTTTTATAGGAGCTTTATAAAGTATTTTTCAAAAATTGCTTCACCTTTATGTGCTTTGCTTGTTAAAGATGTTGTTTTTGACTTTAATGATGAATGTAAGAAAGCTTTTGATGATTTAAAAGCCAAGCTGACAAGTGCTCCTGTCATTAGACCTCCTGATTGGTCATTACCTTTTGAAATAATGTGCGATGCTAGTGATAAAACCATAAGAGTTGTTTTAGGTCAGAAGAAGGGTAAGGAGTCATATGTGATACATTATGCTTCTAAATCACTTGATCCTACCCAATGCAATTACACTGTGACCGAAAAAGAAATGTATGCAGTGATATTTGCTTTGGAAAAGTTTAGATCTTATTTGCTTGGTACTCATGTGATTGTTTATTCTAATCATGCGGCTCTTAAATACTTAATAAAGAAGAGTCACTCAACACCTAAGTTTCTTAGGTGGATGCTTCAATTACAAGAGTTTGATTTAGAAATTAGGGATAAAAAAGGTGTTGAAAATCAAGTTGCTGACCATTTAAGTAGGATTGTCCCTAGAGAATATTAGCCTATGATAAGTGATTTTTTCCCCGATGAACAATTGCTTTCTTTATATCATGCTGAAACTCCTTGGTATGCCGATATGGTTAATTACTTAGTAACTAGGACGTTTCCCCCTTTTCTAACTAAGGCCCAAAGAGAAAAGATAAAGTCTGAATCTAAATACTACATATGGGATGATCCTTATTTTTGGAAATCTTGTTCTGACCAAGTAATTAGAAGGTGTGTAGATAAACCTGAATATGATTCTATACTAACATTTTTCCATAGTCTTGAAAGTGGAGGACACTTTGGTCCTCAAAGGACTGCTCATAAAGTCTTAGAATGTGGTTTGTATTGGCCTAATATTTATAAGGATGCTTATTTCTTTTGTAAGGCTTGTGAACGCTGCCAGAAATCTGGAAATTTGTCTAAAAGGAATGAAATGCCCCAATCTGGAATTTTAATTTGTGAAATATTTGATGTGTGGGGCATTGATTTTATGGGTCCCTTTCCCTCTTCTTTTGGTAAAGTTTATATCATTCTTGTTGTTGATTATGTGTCTAAATGGGTAGAGGGGAAAGCTGTAATAATCGATGATGCTAAAACAGTTGTTAAGTTTGTTAAGAGTCATATATTTAATAGATTTGGCATGCCTAAAGCCATCATTAGTGACAGAGGAACCCATTTTTGTAATAAAACATTTGGTGCCCTTCTTGAAAAATACCACGTGACTCACAGAGTAGCCACTACATACCACCCACAAACGAGTGGACAGGTTGAATTGTCAAAATAGCGAGATAAAGGGAATTCTTGAAAAAATGGTTAACCCAAGTAGAAAGGATTGGAGCCTTTGTTTAGGTGATGCTTTATGGGCATATAGAACTGCATATAAAACTTTTTTAGGGATGTCTCCATTTAGACTTGTTTTTGGAAAAGCGTGTCACTTACCTGTGGAAATCGAGCATAAGTCTTATTGGGCAGTGAAGCAATGTAATTTAGACTATGACCTTACTGGAAAAGAAAGGAAATTATAGTTACTCAAGTTGGAAGAATTAAGACTAGATGCATATGAAAATGCAAAAATCTATAAAGACAAGACCAAAGCTTTTCATGATAAGAACATAGCTAGGAAATCATTTCAGGTTGGACATAAAGTTCTTTTATTTAATGCTCGCTTGAAATTATTTCCAGGAAAATTACAAACTAAATGGCTTGGCCCCTTTGTTGTTACTAATGTTTTTCCTCATGGTGCAATAGAAATCAAAGATTTCAATACTAACAAAATTTTCAAGGTTATTGATCACAGGTTAAAACCATTTTATGATCAAGCTTATGTGACCATGATTGAAGACATTTTATTTGAACAAGCATGAAGAGAGGAATGTCGAGCCAACGACGTAAACCAAAGGCGCTACTTGGGAGGCAACCTAAGGATATTATGCTCTTTTCCTTGTTCATTCTTTTTATTTCAGTTTTATTATTATTATTATTATCTTCTCTTCTTTTTTTCTTTCTTGTGTTTCCTTTCTTATCTGCAATTTTATTTGTTTCATTGTTGGGGCACCATGAGATAAACTTACTGGATTTAATTTGTGCATTCTTGCAGCAGCATCACTATGGTCTATTTAATCTCACAAGTACACTGCATTATACCTTTAACTCCAGAACTCCGGTCATGAGAATTGAGGACGATAAAAAAAAAAAAAAAACTCAGCAATCAGAAAAGAACTCTGAGTGTAACCGTGTACAAGCAGAGGAATGAAGAGTTCCGCACACTGGAAAGCTGAGTGCTACGCAATGTGCAGCAACATCACAAACATTCTGAAATCTCATAATCTACTAAACCAGCTAAGTTTCTTCTTCTTTTTCTTCATTTCTTTTTCATTGAGGACAATGAAAGATTAAGTGTGGGGGAAGCAAAATACTGTTTATTTTCTGTGTGGCTTTGAGTTGTTTTTATTTTTGTTTTTGAAGACGACTTTCTGTCAGGCAGTAGTTAATTTACTAGGGAGGTGCTGCCGAAATTTTTTTTAGATGTTGGAAATTTTTAACTAATAGCAGTAAAGTACAGTAAAAAAAAAATTGTTTGTTTTCTCCAATCTTCTTGATAACTTACACTCCGGGCTTGTGTCGTTTCTCCCTCAAATTGCAACTAATCCATGTTTTGAAAATGATTTAGGTATTTAAAACAATGCATATGACACATCAACCAAAAAGCCTATCCCCGTTATTTTCCATGAACAAGTCACAAATATACCTTTACTTACAAATCAAATGATTAACCTTCTGAAATTAGTAGAGCATATTAAAGTGTGATGTAAAAATGGTTGATATTCAGTGGTGATATTATACTATAAAGTGAAAGTTTCAATATAAGGCTTTGCGTACCAATGACTGGGTATATGTGTTAATTAATTCACATATTGATAAAAAAAAAATTCAAACCCAGTTATGTACGTGTGATGTTTCTATCTCTTGCTTGAGTAGTTCGAGTAAGTAGATCCTTAGGGGAATCTTAAAGCCTAGTGCCTTGGACCAACAAGACCGGGAGTTACTGGTCGAACACTCGCTACATGGACTATTTGACGGAGATTGAACATTAAGAGTCATGAAACTAATTGTGTAAAAAAAAAAAAGTGGTGTTCATAAAGTTCAGGCTGCACCGGAGGAATATTTGTTATTATTTAGTTGTAATCATATTCTACTCTACTAGTTTCAGAAACGTTACCACCGCATTCCCATAAATTATTGTCATATCCTTCTTTTACCTTAACCCCATGATATCCTTGAAAAGTCCTAATAATTTGAGACATGTGGTTTGGTATAAGTAAGGAGGGTGAGAAATGATTAAAGTGAATCAACCAAGTTGTCAAGTTAAATTGGGGAAACTTCTATAAAAATGAGTTTTTAAAATTGTTCACTGCTATTTAGTTGAAAATTTCCGAATAACAGACTTTGTGGGTATGTCTTCTGCAAACCCTCACGAGACCGTAGTCGTCCTCTAGGGGGAACTTAGGGGTTTACAGGGCTTGTTGCACATGCTAAGTGTAATCGTAATTCCTACGACAGTGAGTTAGGTTTATTGATAGTTTTATTTAGTTTGTTCGAGGGAGACCAAAGACTAAGTGTGGGGGAATTTGATAAGTGCATAATATACTCTATTTTTAGTCCCTAATATTAGTCCAATGGCCGCTTTATATTAGTTATTTTATGAAATTATCCACTTTAATAATTTTAGTTCTTAGTTTGTGTTAGTATTTTATTTTATAGCTATTTTTACAATAATTGGTACTTAATATTTTGTTGTGTGTTTTTGATAGGAAAGCTTGAGGAAAAGAAAGTGGATTTGATCAAATAAAGAGAAGTTAGCCCATTTTACTACTTCAAGCAACAAAAGCATTACATGCCTTTATCATCAAATAAAAAGAAAATAAAAAGAAAAGCAAAGAAAAGAAGAAGATAAGAACTGGTTTTGCGTGAAAACCAAAGCTCAAAACAACCATATCCCATAAATTTATCTTCAACCAATTTCCTCCGAAATTCAAGGGATGAAATTTTATCCAATTTCAAGAATTTATCCTCCCATATACAAAATTTGAGGTCGTTTTTGGGTATAAAAACCCCAAATTATCCCATACGGAGCACGCTCAACTACAACCAAAAATCTGAGAAATTGAGAGTGAAGGTTTCGATCGGGTCCCTGAATTGGCGCAATTGGAAGAGAAGACAGCCATTGAAGGAAGCTTAGTCTCAAATTCAAGGTCGAACAAGAACGACGGTGAATTGCGGGGTCGAAGCCGAGTCTCATACGAGTGTTCTTGAGTACAGTTTTATAAGTTCTTCTTACTCAATTGTTTTATTTCATACCTTGTTAATTCCTTTACTACTCTTATTGACTTATTTTGATTTGATTATTAGCATAGTATTTTGGTTAGTATTGTTAAATATACTTTGAGTGATTTTACCGGTTTAATTATTATTTATTGAAAATGCTTGTTATTACTGATAAATTTTACAATTACATGGTTGATTGTTATCTATCATTGTGTGTGATTGTGAATGTTTGCTAGTTATACGGTTTAGCTTAGTTTACATCGTATAATGAAGTAGCCCCTTCTTATGTTAAATCTGCGATTATGGTTATAATATGAGTTAGGAGTATTTTCAATCTAATTATTCTAAACATTTATGTGATTAGATTAATTAGGACTAATGATGTCTCCTAGTTTATAATGCTTCCATTTCTAAATTATATGAGTTGCGATCATATTTGTATAAGTTAGAATGGTTTAGAGTCAATTTGGCTTAGTTCGTAATTGACTAAAATTAAGGGATGATAGGGAATCTTTGTTAGCTTAGGCTCTACACTTAGCCAAATAATTATAATCGGTGGTAATCAAGGTCAATTGTATGTCGTTGCTAATAACTAAATCAAGTAAGAGTCATATAATGGAATGGTTAGTTGTGCCGTCAATAGTAGTTTAGTTTAGTTTAGTCTAGTCTAGTCGTATTAGTTTTATTAGTTTAGTACTATCTTAAACAAACCACCCCCCCATTTTATGTACATATGTGAATAAATGTATAGTGTGTAAGTTTCCGTAATATATTGTAATTTAGTTAAACGTTGATTTAAGAGTTAAAAGTCTCCTCGTGGGATCGACCCTTACTTACCCTTTTACTAGTTGTTAATATTTTTGAAGTTTAAGTTAGGAAAATAAATATTTAATTTTATATGATAAACGACTCGTATCAGTTAGTCTCACAAGCAAATATATAATAATCAAAGCAAATAAAACACATCATACTCTTATGAAAACTAAACAGGATTCGCTCTTTACTCATGTCCATCATGAATATGCTTCATCACCTAAAAAACTTTTCTTTACTTTGTCCCCAATACTCGCCATTAGAAATGGCTCAAAGGCCAAACAAATATACAAACACACAATCAGCAATGTTGAGTACATAAGCGTAAACAGTACACACTAACATGCTTTCAATCTATCATCACATAACTTACCTTGTTGCACTTGTTAATAAGCAAACAACATACAGTACAACCAACCAATAAATAAATGAATTGCTTATTTAATTTGATTATCGAACGGGTTTTCCCACCAAATCTCTGCCCAAAAATAAATTGAGGTAAACTACACCTGGATTTAACCGGGTAGGCAAATGTCACATGAAAGTGACGGACGTCCAGCGCATAAAATAATAAAAGGAAAATACAGCGTCCTATACTCCCAGTAGAAGTTATGATCAAATATAAAGTCACATAACTCCCCCCATATATCTATACTCAAGGTATATACGTTCCAAAAGTTTTGGTGCGTAATCTCTTTCAATTTACGTTGTATTACATATTTTTAGACTTGGTGATGACTCTCAATCCACGACACAATCAATCATTATAATCATTCAAGCAATCAACATACCAATTAAATTCTTGCATAATTAGTGACCACATAAATTTAATGTTGAACCCTTTATAAACTATCTCGGCGTTAAATAACACCTAAAGTGCATAAAGCACCGCAAATCCTATCCCTCGGTGTTTAGAACACCTTAAGTGCACTTAAGCAGCACAATATATTTTTATTCCTATGTACTAAGACACTTAATATCTCAATTCCCATGCTTAAAGTATCAATAAAAATTATATGAACCATAATAAAATTCCCTTTTTATATTCCAAGCCAAATTAAACATTTAGTTTAATTAAACATGCTCTCAATCATGTCAATAATAAAAGTGTGGTTTATAATCAACATACCAACATAATTAATTCCAATCTTCAATTCACCAAAAATAATCCATACTTCACTAATCAATCACCTACATTAATCCAATCAACAATTCCAACCAATACCTATCATGATACTACCTTGGAATTAATTAAACAAAGCCTAACATGCTTCTACACACTTAAATAATTGCACAGTACGCGAACGTACCTCGAATATGCTCTCAAAATCACCACGATTACACGAAATCACTCACTTTGAAGTCTCCTACAATTCAAAATTACAAAGAGACATCAACACCTATTCATAATAAATTTTCAGCAATATATACACTCTTCAAATCACTTTTAAACCTTCTAAAACATGCTGAAAATTAATTAAACCACCTACTTTTATTCCCAATTAATGGATAATTAAAAATCCTTTCAAGAAACAAAATTCTAGCCTTTATATATAAATTTCAGCATTATAAAAACTTATAAACTTGCTGTAATTTTGTTTAAAAACATTAATTTCAATAGTTTTAATCAACTACAATCAAATTCCATCAATAAACATTAATTTAGAAACTTATTAGGGCTTTCAATTTGGGGCTTTTTAATTCAAAAACTAAATCTGAAAATTATATACATATTAATCATAATTAAAACAAAGAAGAGTTTTTTTTTAACACAACCGCAAGCATGGGGAGGGGATGTACCACCCTCCACGCCGGTGGCTGCTGCTGCCGGTTACTGTTGGTGGCGGTGGCCAGTCAGTGGGAAGTGGTGGTGGTGGTGGCCGGCCACCTTAGTGTGCGTGCGTGTGTGAGTGTTTGTGAGGGAGAGGGGAAATATTAAGGGTGAGAGAAAAATAAAAAGGAGAGAGAAAGAGAGTTTACCTTTGGGTATTCTCCACCTTGGGCAAAGTCTAATTTGCTCATAAGATGGGTATTTATACTCTCTCTTAATACCTTCCTAACTTAATTCCCTTTTCTATCCTTAATGATTCCTACTCCTATTCCAATTGGCATTTGACTTTCTTTAAAATTTCATTGACCTTAAAACTTACTTTTATAATTTAAACATGCCCCAAAGTTTCTAAATAATAAAATAAAATATTTCCAAAATAAATAAAAATGGACTTTTAATTAAAATAAACCTTTTTAAATTATTAAGATACCATAAATAATTCATTACGAATTATTTAAATACTTTATTAAATAATATTGTAAATATATATATATATATATATATATATATATATATATATATATATATATATATATATACAGGGTATTACAGACTACCCCCTTAGAAAAAGTTTCGTCCTGAAACTTGGGTAACAAAAATTCAACCTTTTTCCTCACCTTATATAATATTGTTGTACTCTTTTGACATACTTTTACCTTTAATGTCTCCTTGAAACCAAAAGTACTCAAAATAACCGCTAAAAATATTTTAAAAGCACTAAAATAACTGAAAATATAAGGAATTTACCCCCTTTAAAGAAAACGAGTTATTTCCCCGTAACTCAACATACCTCAAACAACTCAGGATATTTCTTTTTCATTCATCCTCAGCTTCCCAAGTTTCTTCCTCATATTCTTGGTTAGACCGCCTTAACAATCGTAACTTTCTTATTGCTTGTACTACACACTTTACTGTCAAGGATCTTGACAATTGTTTCTTCATAAGTTAAGCTTTGATCTAAATCAATTGTTTCGGGTTGTAGCACATGCGACTTATCAGGTATATACCTTCTTAACTGAGACACATGAAATACATCATGCACCTTACTTAGCTCCATAGGTAGGGCCAACCTATAAGCCACTTTGCCTATCCTTTGTAATATCTCATATGGACCAATATACTTTGGGCTAAGTTTTCCTTTCTTCCCAAATATCATTACACCTTTCATTGGTGACACTTTCAACAACACTTTGTCACCAACCTCAAACTCTTCCTCCCTACGTTTCAAATCTGCATAACTCTTTTAACGATCTTGTGCAGCTTAAATCTTAGCTTGAATCTCTTTTACCTGCTTAACTGTATCTTTGATCATTTGAGGCCCTAAGATCATTGTTTCACTTATGTCGTTCCAACATACAAGACTACGACACTTCCTTCCATATAATGCCTCAAATGGAGCCATACCAATGCTCGCATGATAACTGTTGTTATAAGAGAATTCAATTAAGTCCAAGCTATCTTCCCATCCCCCTTGGAAGTCTATGACACAAGCTCTCTACATATCTTCCAAGGTTTGGATAGTTCTCTCAGTTTGACCATCTGTGGCATGGTGAAATGTTGTACTCATCTTAAGTGTTCTACCAAAGTTTTCTTGAACACTCTTCCAGAACTTTGAAAGAAACCTAGAATATTTATAAAACACAATATCCTTTGGAACTCCATGTGACCTCACAACATTTTTGATGTAAGCTTTTTCAAGTTGCTCCATCTTCTAGGTCTCTTTCTTTGGTATGAGCACTGCAGATTTAGTAAGTCTATCCACCACGACCCAAATGGTGTCGTTTTCACTCTTTGACTTTGGGAGTGAAAGGAATAGTATCCTTCGAACAAGTATATTATTCCGATAGAGGGTTCAAAATTAATTAGGAAAGCTAATTATTCAATGAGGTCAAGTGATCGGAATGTCTAGCTGGAGGCCGCTTCTGATCAGTAATATTAATGTATAATTAATATTACAACTTGCTCTTGTCTGAACCCTTCGGGTCACAACCAATCATGTAACCGAACCAAGACGATGAATAATCTGGACGATTAAATAACTCGATAGAGTTTTTACGAACTAAGATGTTGGATTTCGAGCTTAGAGCGTCAAAGCCGAGCGTTGACGTCGAGTCAATTTATGCAATCGACGAGATGAGAAATTAGTCAAACAATAAATCAATGCACACCAAAGTCCTAGCCTCGCAGTGGCCTAGCCATTGCGAGGGCTAGGCGGGCTAGGAAGCCTAGACGGGCTGCTGCCGCATGGCGCATGCTTGGCTGCAAGCCTAGCAAGCATCGCATTGCTTGGCTGGGCGTGTGCTACCGAGCGAGTGCATGTGGGCTAGCAGTGTGAGCAACGCCCAATGCTAGCAGCCCGCGCTGCGGCATGGGCTGGCTGGCAGGTCCAGCCGAGGGACCAGGCGCCAGCGGGCAGCCTTGGTGCCCAAGGCAGGCCGCGAACTGGCGCCACACCATTGCACCCGGTTTTGTGAGGTGGTTTGGCTTGGGTAGCAAGGGAGGTGTGGTTCTCTCTTGTGGTCCTCACCTAACCTTTTTTCTCCTTGTGACACTTGTTGTTTGCTAATTGATCAATTGTTATTTAATTTAATTTAGAACTAAATTAATTCATTCTTTTTCTCATTTCAAAAACTCTCCCACATGAAAAGTTGATTGAAACTTTTGAGAGCATTTCCCTATAAATACCCACCTTGGGTAATGGGATTAGTCACTTGAGTAGAACTCAAAAGGTATGTCCCAAGAGAGTGAGAAAGCCTTAAGTTCGTAAAACTCTAGTTTTATTAGGTCTAGCCTTGTCTAAGATGCAAGGTACGTAGGTCCGGGTCGCGAGGGTGTGAGACGTTGGAGGGCTTGCACTTGCAAGTCTCAAGGTTTTCTAAGTCCGAGCTCGTGATACGAGCGAAGCACGCGTCAAGGGTGAGTTAGTCTTATCCTTACTTTCTCTCTCTTCCCTTTATGTGTTTATGCTTTAAATATTTGTATTTCTTTTGTTTAGTTGTAATTATTATGCATGCGATCCTTGTGCGGGTTTTGTTTTCGTGCGATGTTGGACACTGCAAAACCCTATAGCGGTATAAGAGCCTCTTGCATTTAATTTTTACAACTAAAAATTAATTAAGGTTATTTCAAATGGATTTATATTTTTGGATTAACAATCTAATTAGAAGGACTTCGTTTTTAATTGGATTAAAATCGTATTATTGCTAATTTTGGACTATGTAGCCAAATTTTGACCCAAAAATAGTGTTTTTTTAGGTTAAATTGACGTTCTAAATCATATTTTACCCATGAAGCATCACTAGCAAAGTTTAGGTCTATAACATATATACCTGATCCAGAAGTAACAATGTTGTTCTTCTTATCCTCCTTGAACTTGAGGCAATCCCGTTACCAATGCCCCTTCTTCTTGCAGTAGAAGCATTTGGAGTTGGATTGAGAAGTGGCTACCTTCTTCTTCTTGTCACTTTTGGTAGCGTTTGGCTTAGGCGGAGAGGTCTTCTTACCCTTCCCCTTATAGCCCTTTTTCTTGCTCGATCGCTTAAATGGCTTTCCCTTCTTGACCATAAGCATTTCATGCTTTCCCTCATCCTTGAGCGTTTGTTTGGCTTGCTTCAACATCCCGTGAAGCTCGGTGAGGGTTTTCCCCATGTTATGCATGTTATAGTTCATCTTGAACTGATCATAACCTTTGTGCAACGAGTGGAGAATGATGTCAATTGTCATCTCGTTCGAGTATCCCGTATCAAGCCTCTCCATGTTCTCGAATAATCCAATCATTTTAAGCACATGAGGGCTGACGGGCTCTCCTTTCTTGAACTTGCTCTCAAGGATTTGCCTATGGGTCTCAAACCTCTCAGTTCGGGCCTGCTCTTGGAACATGTTCTGAAGTTAAAAAATGATTTCAAAAGTCATCTCCTTCTCAAAGAAAGTTTTTTGGAGATCCGGAGACATTGTGGCCAACATGATGCATTTGACATCCCGATTGGCAGTGTGCCATCAGTTTAGGGCAGCCTGTGTGACCTCCTCATTGGGAGCGTCGGGCATTTCCTCGTCAAGGACGTAATCCTTTTGCTCTTGTAAGAGAACTATACGCAAGTTCCTTTTCCAATCAAGGAAGTTTGGCCCACTCAATTTATCCTTATCGAGAATTGAGCGTAATGAAAACTAGCTGTTGTTTGGTGTTAGTTACAGGCATCTTGCTACAAATGAAAAACTTTGCAATGGAAAACCATTCATAAACCAATAAGAAAGAAATTTAAAGCATACATGCAAACTTTCAATCTTATTAAGCGTTTTATCCACACGGTTAAAATTTGTCCCTTTTAGGGGAGAATGAAATGATTCCAAGACCCCAAAAATCAAAAAGTGATTAAGCACGCTTTGGCTTGTCTTAACAGTTAATATTTTAAGGTAAGCAGTCAAATTGCTAATAGCTCTAAGCTATTCTTGGTTCGATAAAACGTCGCATCTATTGGTTTCTTAACGTTTATCTCAATTGCTATGACATCTAAGGACTTCTTACCGATATCGTTGAGTTTAACCAAAACTAACGTGTATACCTAGTATACCTTACTTCTCTAGGAAAGTGGTAATGCCTTGCTTTAGTATATCCCATTACCTACTTTTAAAGTTTCGGTAAGTGTTATTTTGGAATGGTAAATTTTAACTCAATTTTATAGGGACCTAGGGTTTCTATGCTGGTTGATTTAAGTGAACTAAACTAATAATTCAACATTCGAAATCCTAAACATGCATCTGATATCGCAATTATATATATATAAGTAAAATATGTAAGGCATAAATAAAGATGCATTGGAAAACTAGCATGAACCCCTTGAAACTTGAACCATCCAATCTTCAAAGGCCTTCATTGATTCTTTTTGGCTTCGTCTTCTTAGAAACGTCGTCTTGAGACATGACCACCAATTATGCAACTACTAGAAAAACTAAGACTAATCTAAACAGCTTAAGTACAAAAAATACTTAACGGCGCGTAGTCCTTATTTAGATTTACAAAACTACAAAACGGAATGCAGTCCGTATTTACTATCCTAGCCGGGCCATACTAGTTGCCATTTTGTAAAACCTGCATTAGAACATCAACATTATTCCATCCATCCATTCACTTCTAAAGTGAATGGCCCATGCATTTTACAAATAATTCAAACAGCAATACAAAACATTGTATCAAATCAAGCGCATACTAGTTACTAACTTAGGTGGTTAATCTGATTAACACGCCTAATTAAAACTAGTCAAGTTGTTTATCCGGTTATGTGAACTAACGCAATAACAAAAGCACAAACAAGGCTTAATAAAGCTCAAAACGATTAATGAAGCTCCCACTAAATTCCACATCCAACTTAATTAAAATTAATTAAGCAGATTAAAAAAAAAAATTTGTCAAAATAATTTTGCAAGTACATGGAAAAACCGAGGCCTAGCCTTGTTTTAACAAAAATGCAAAATACCAAAAACGAGCCAAGTGCCTAGCATCCAATGCTAAGCCTAGGGGCTGCTAGGCTCCATGACTAGCATTGTTGCACGACCCTAGCTGCGCGCCAAGGCAGGTGCTGGCCTTGCGGCTGCCCAGCCATCGGAGCGTGCTAGCCGATGGCACCATGGTGCTGCTATGCAGCCGTAGTCTAGCGCATGGTGCTAGGCTGGTAGTAGCTCACGCCCGCCGCACAGCCGAGCTTGCCATGGCAGTGCCTAACTGCGTTTGCGCGCAGGCTGGGTACTGCCGACCACCAGCGTGCACGCGCACGGCTTGTGCTAGCCCTCCCTGCATCAGCTTGCACACACTCGCACGCACACACGCACCAAGCCTCGGCAGAAACATGCCGAGCTGTGCTAGCAGCCCATGCTAGCTGAGCTTGGTGCTCGCAGATCAAGGCTTCAATTTTTGTGCTCGTGCTTCGGAATTTCATTCCGATTTGTGTGTGACTTTAAAATTAATTCTAAATTTGATTTTAGAACTAATATTTGAGCAAATTTGAAATTAAACAAGTATAACTTAATTAAATTCAATTTTAGTGCACAAACCAAAATTAATTCAAGAACCAATCTTTTAATTAATTTTTGGCTCAACTTGATGCAACAAAATTGTCGGCTAGTTGCATAATGAATTAATAATGAGATTTGACAAAAATAGTTGAATAAATAACAATCATCCAATGAAATAATTTATCCAACACTTACTTATGCACATTTGAATATTACAACCTTCCAATATGAAGAATAATAATAGTTCAAGCACAAGTATGAACATTTGTGATTTTAATCAACTTCCAAAATGATTAAAACCAAAATTTGTTCATTGTGGATTTTAGCAAGTTAGGATTCAACCATGTAAACCATTAAAGATTGAATCTTTAACATTATTAAGGGCTTCAAAAAATCATATTCACCATAAACTTTCACACTTCAAGCAATTTATTTGCAAGAATGTGAAATTCCAAGTTTATGTGAAATTAAGAGCTCTCTAAATTAAGCAAACAATTTACATCATAAATATGCTTAAAAAGGAATGAAATTGCAGAAAATTAATGGTATAATCAAACACATAATCTAACAATTGCATGCCATAATTAATCAAGGTTTAAAGATTTTAAAAAAATTCATTTCAAAACCCTTTGAAAAACACTTTTTAGGTGGATTTTGGCTTATGGAAGCCATTTTTACCCCAAAGTGGATAAAGTATGATTTAGAACGTAGATTCCACCCAAAAAAACACTATTTTTGGGTCAAAATCTGGGTTTTTAGTCCAAAATTAGCAATTATACGATTTTAATCCAATTAAAAACGAAGCCCTAATCTAATTATATTGCTAATCCAAAAATTTAAATACATTTTAAATCACTTAATTAATTTTTAGTTGTAAGAATTAAATGCAAGAGGCTCTTATACCTAGGGGTGTACAAAAATTGGCCCGGACCTGAAACCGGACCTGAACCGACCTGAACCGGACCGGACCTGACCCGGACCTGTTGATTCAGGTCCGGTCCCGGTTCTTAAAAATCCAGGTTCCCGGTCCCGGTCCGGACCCGGTCCAAACTCGGGTTTTCAGGTCCGGACCTGAAACCCGGGAAAATCGTAATTAAAAAAAAAAAAAAAAAAGAAGAAAACCAAACTCTGAAAAATTGAAACTGAGTTTTCGTGGACTTATTTGTATTTTCGGTGGACTCATTTGTATTTTTGGTGTTTGAGAATCGGGACTTTATAGACTTTATGTAGTTTTGTAATTGATAATTTTGGTTTGTATGTAATTATTAAATTATGCAATAGGTCTAAAAATCACAAAACAGGTCCCCGGTCCAAACAGGTCCGGTCCAGGTCCGGTCCGGTTTTGGACCGGTGTACACCCCTACTTATACCACTGTAGGGTTTTGCGACCGCGCGGAAACATAACCTGCAAAAAGGATCGCATGCATAATAATTACAACATAACAAAATAGCATGCAATTAAGGAAAATATAAACACATAACGAGAAAAGAGAGAAAGAAGCTCACCCTTGACGCGTGTTTCGCTCGTAACTCGCAAATGCAAGACCTCCAACTTTTCACACCCTCGAACACCGAACCGGCCCCTACCCCGTAGCTTAGATGAGGCTAGACAAGAATTACTAAAGTCTTACAAACTTAAGGCTTTCTCACACTTTAGGAGATTCCTTTTGAGTTCTACTCAAGTGAGAAATCCCATTAGCCAAGGTGTGTATTTATAGGGAAATGTTCCCAAAAGTTTCCATCAACTTTCCATTTGAGAAAGTTGTTGAAATGTGAAAATGAATGAATTAATTTAATTCCAAATTAAATTAAAATAACAATTCAATTAGCAAACAACAAATGTTATAAGGAGAGCAAGAGTAGGTGAGGACCACATGGACTCCTTGCTCCCATGCAAGACAATTCCCAAACTGGGTCCAATGAGCTACGGCCAGCTGGCGGCTTGGTGCTCGGCTGGGCCTGCCAGACAATCCACCTACACACGCGGCCCAGCCAGCAAGCCTCGCACGCAATGCGGGCTGCTGCGCTAGGCGTTGCATATGCCAGCGAGGCCCAACACGTCTTGCTTGCTGCTGGCCTTACTGGCACGCCATACCCGAATGCACGCTCGGCCATGTTGGCCTGCCTTGCCCGCATGGCTGCTTAGCCAGCTCGCCCAGCCAAGGCATGCGATGCATGTTGGGCTTGCGGCCAAGCCGTGCCTTTGCGGCAAGGACCTCGGCTAGTCATGCTAGCCCACCTAGCCCTCGTATGGCTAGGCCATTGTGAGGCTAGGATTTTCGCGCGCGTTGACTTTTTGTTTGACTGATTTCTTGTCTCGTCAATGACGTAAATTGACTCGACGTTCGACACTCGGCTTCGACGCTCTAAGCTCGAAATTCGACGTCTTGGTTCGTAAATCTCTATCGACTTATTTAATCCTCCGGATTAATTCATCGCCTTGGTTCGGTTACACGATTGGGTGTGACCCAAATGGTTCAGTCAAGAGCAAGCAGTAGTATTAATTATACATTAATATTACTGATCGAAAGTGGCCTCTAGCTAGGCATTCCGATCATTTGACCTCACTGAATAATTAGCTTTCTTAATTAGTTCTGAACCCTCTATCGGAATAATACACTTGTTCGAAGGACACCATTCCTTTCAGCTTTTGGTTCACCGCTAGATGCTTGTGGTTCACCACAAGATGATGAAAATTTTCCCTATTGCTGTTTGTCTAAAACAGCACTCTAGTCCTTAATTGGGCCATCATCGCCTTTTATCTTCTTCTTGTCAGGACCTTGACTCGTCGGAGGGGAAGGTATATGATCACGAGGTGGTGATTACTCTAATGACATCAGGCTTGAAGCAGCAATTTTCTCTAAGAGATCTGGAATGTTTGTTGTGTTCCCCAGCATTTCTTCATCACTGTCAATCAAAACAGGGTACAAGAAGCTTGGACAAATTATATAAACTTTCGTTTTTTTTAGTGGTGGGAGCCAAACCTGACATGAAGGAAATCATAGTGAGTAACAAGGTACAAGAAGCTTGGACAAATTAGAGTTAATGCACTTACTGGTAAGAGAGATATCAGTAGTTTCTAGCTCTGGTTTTGTTTGAATGCAGATTGAGACCTTGTGCTAGGACTTGACATGGGGATGTTCCTATGCCTATTACTCCTTGATTTCTGTAAGGAACCTAGGGTCAAAAGAGAATTAATCTTTCTCAATCCAACTCTGTCAGTGTGGGAATGAATGATAATTCTGAATGAAATCATCTATGGTCGTGGGTTCATAAATGAACTCTGCAGCAATCTTAGTTGAGCGATCAATTTGATGATAAGTAAACTTGCGTTTCATCTTGATCGAAGATACAACAATCTTCTTCTTACTTGAAAATTAGATTTTGAGTGGAAAGTAAAAAGCAAGTGTAGGAAACACTTAGAGGAATTCATACCTTTATAGTTGCCAACACTCAAAGCAAAGTGTGCCTTGACATCTTCAATAGCATGAGCTTGAAGTGGTCCATGATACCACCATTCAAGGTAACTCAAGGAAACCACATCACTTAACATCCTAGGATGCAGAATGACTTTAGGATATGTGAGGGAGTCACTCTTCCAAATATCTTCTTCATGAAATTTTGGACGAAGGAATGTTACATGTGGTAATCCAGGGGATAGCAAGAGATTGGCATAAACCAAATTGTCTAGCTACCATTTGAGGATCGTAGGCTTCAAAACCAAAGTGTTCTAGCTCTCCTGCAGGCAAATCCCTGGAAGCTAACACAGAACACCAAAATGGGGAATCCTCCTCAAAGGTTTTCCTCATGCCTACTTTTTTAAGCCACTTTGGAGTTGCATCAAAAAACCCATATACTGTTAGGATCCAGATTATCCTTCCGGCTCATAATGTACCAACTAACAGGCAAAAGGGTCTAACTCCAACAGACAATGCATAACGAGATTGGGTTCAGGAACTTTTTAGTGGTCAAAATAGTTGAAGCATATCTCTGCATATGAACAACAGTCTACTTTTAAAGTTTTCTCCCTACAATCAAGTTTTGACACATACAAAGGTTTTTCAGCCGCCATCTCGTTCTTTATCTCTTCCTCGGTCTTCTACATACACAAAGTATTGTAGAGATGACCCTAGTAGGTGACCAACCATAGAGGTCCACCAATATTCTCTAAGCTCTGGCCTTCGTTAAGAGCTTCCCTACATCTAAATAAACTTCTGTACAATTGTCCTAATAGGATTGGACCTAGTGTAACACCTCCAATTTACTAACTAATAATAAATAAGAGTTAAAGAAATAAATAAACAACCATTAAATAAAATTGCGGAAGCATGCATACACCTAAATCGGAGGTGTTATCGCCACACTCAATAATTTTTCAAGTGCTAAGGCTTACAAAATCCGAATAATTATAGCATACTAATCGAAACATGTGAGCTCCTTTAGCTACGATACACTTGATCAAGCTGCTTAAATAATCTTGACTGCTCACCATTAAGGACAAATTTCAAAATAGATTGTCACAGGGCCACCATAAGAAAAAGACATGGTCGCAAACACAAGTACCACAACAAAAAACAACACACACGTCAGCAAATCAAAATACAAAGAATTATGGAATAATTAACATTACTAGCTCACTTAAACAATGTAGTTTAAAACTACATTGTACACTGAAAATAACCTTTGTCAACTCAACCTCGTATAATAATACAGTCCTTTACTCAATTAACTCATATAACCAATAAGTGTGCCACGCTCTTTGTTTTATACCTAGTCTTAGACATGGGTAATTCGAATAACAAACCAACAAGTATAAAAATTTGAATACTCTCAATAACTAGAAAACACCTCTAACCATGACCAACATATGGATTCAAATCCCATTGTAGGGGACCATAGAAAAATGAATAAATAAAGATTGTACCTCATTCTTAACTCATGATTATCATCACCTTACCAACATGCCAAAGGACCAAGGTAATTAACATCGAGCCTCAAACCAAGAACAAAATAATAATTTTCAACACCGTTTGATCTCATTCATCGATCAAATACTCATTCACAGATTCATAAACAATATCTCAATAATGGCACGGGTTCCCAAATAATATAACACTAGTTTAGATCCCGTGCCATGCAACGGTTATTTTAAAGTTATATAATTATCTTAAATAACATTAAACAACACACACTTTCTACCAATGCACCACTTTGAGTACCAACATCTTTTAAGTTTATTAATAAAAACATTTTTAAAAAAAAAATTATGATAATATACACGACTAATTCAATAACATTTACATAATAAAGTCACATTTATATATTACTCGTATTAATTTTTTGGAGAGAAGCTTCAACAACTTTATCTATCCCCCACTTTAATGTTACTTAGTCAAAATTTGTACAAATATAATATTGCAAAGTTAAAGTAACGCACTTAAAATATATTATATTTCTCCCTTAGTCCCTCCATTATTTTAAGTGCTCCAAAACGTTTAGATTTTGCACTGTACATATACAACACTTGGATCAATGCTTGTATGTGGTTTATAAATAAAATTAAGCACATTCATGAAGTGCTTATATGTGATTTATAATAAAATTAAGCACATTTATGATGTATATGTTATATTTATTTGATTTTTATTTTTGTAAAAAAAAGGACAAAAAAATATACTAAAAAAAGAATTTTTATTGGATTAAATTTTACTAGAAAAATGGTTAGATATCATTTGTAGTATATATGAAGTATATCTGTAATATGGTTTAGATAGCTATTGGTCGATAGACGATTAATGTTAATATAAATTTTAATTATTAGAAAATAAGGGAAAGAAATACAAAAAATAAAATATTATAAAACATATTGGAAACAAAAATTTGGCAACTCAAATAAAAAATGAAGTAACACTTTCTTAATCAGAAAATAATACTGTTAATTAATATGATACAACTATTTTTTAATAAAATCATTAGTTAAAATATAAGGATTTAATAATAAGATATTACATGAAAAATATATTTTTCTTTCAAATTAAAATGGTGTCATTTAAGTTAAGTTATCATTGCCTAAAAAGTAACAAATTTATTTATAGATATTAAAAAAAATACAAAAACAAAAACAAAAAAAACAAAAAAAACAAAGTACACACCAGACAATTACACGTATCATTGGTGGTGTGTCTTTTAGTATATAGTTATTGATGACGTACTGTATCATTAAACTCAACTCTCGCAGTGCAATAATACTAATACCAAATATAATTAAATCTCAACCCAATATAATATTAGTAACCCTAAAACCTCAAATAATATACTCCCTAGAGCCACAACATTAAAATCCCTAGCTGTAATAATCCGTATTTTTGTACATATATTAATTTAAATCATTATTTTATGAAGCATTTAAATAATTTAAAATGAATTATTTATGGTATTTTATTAATTTAAAAAGAATAATTTTAATTAAAGATCCATTTTTATTTATTTAATTGCTTTGAAAATATTTTATTTTATTATTTAGAAACTTTGGGGCATACTATTTTATAAAAGAAATTTAAAGTCAATGGTATTTAAAAAAAGTCAAATGACAGTTTGAATAGAAGAAGGGATCATTAAGGGTAGAAAGGGAATTTAAGATTTGGAGGGTTTTAGAGAGAGGGTATAAATACCCATCTCATGAGTAAGTTAGATTTTGCCCAAGGTGGATAATACCCAAAGGTAAAACTCTCTCTCTCTCCTCTTATTTTTCTCTCTCCTTTAATTTTTCCCCTCCCCTCTTCTCAAATCACACAACACACAACACACACCATGCACGGGTGGCCAGCTGCCACCACCATAACCGGTCAGCCACCACAACACTCGCCGGCGGTAGTAGCCAGTGGCAGGCGGCAACGGCCGTCCTCCCTCCCCTTATGCGTGCGGTTTAAAAAAAAAGAAAAAAAAAACTCTTCTTTTGTTTTAAATTATTCTAGCCTTGATTCCAATTATTATTTTGGATTGTGTGATGGTTTTTTTATGATGTTTGATTATGATTAATTTGTATATAATTTTTCAGATTTAGTTTTTGAATTAAAATCCCAAATTGAAAACCCTAGGTTTCTAAATTAATGTATATTGATGGAAATTGATTGTAGGTGATTGAAACTATTAAATTAGATGTTTCTAACCATAATTACAGCAATTTTATTTGTTTTTACCAAGCTGAAATTTTTATATAAAGGTTAGAATTGTGGTTTCTTGAAAGATTTTTAATTACCCATTAATTTGGGAATAAAAGTAGGGGTTTTAAATTAATTTTTAATTACCCAAAAATTGCAGCAGCGTGCTTGCGTGTGTACGTGCCTTCGCATGACACAACACCACCGCAACATGCGTGCTTGCGTACCTAGGTGTTATCGCAAGCCATCGCACAGCCTACACATAGCACAACACCATCGCTAGGCTATGCGTGTGTGCGTGTGCGTGCATGGCATCGCAGCATGCAGCGAGCAGCATGCTAGCAGCCTCGCACAGCAGCACCATGCCAGGCATCGCCCAGCGCCCAGCAGCGAGCAGCATGCGTGGCTCGTTAGCAGCACGCATGTGCTAGTTTGTGCTGGCTGGTGCGTGCTAGCCATGCTAGCTGCGCACAGCCTGGCAGTGCATGCTGGCCACCAAGGCTGCCAGCCAGCTCACCTCTTTGCTTGAGGCGGTTTTGAGGAGAGTGGGGACCAAGGCTTAGAGCCATGCGTTGGGGAGCAAGGCAATGGTCCCCCCCATGGGATATGGTCCTCACCTAACCCATTCTCTCCTCTTGCCACTTGTTGCCATGTGATTGCATTTGCTAAATAATTTATTTTGGAATTAAATAAATTAGTGCAATTGCACATGTTCCCACATTAATCATGAAATGGGATTCAAGTCCCCATTCTCTATAAATACCCACTTGGTTGGGATTTTGAGAACACACACTTGAGTGGAACTATATAGGCATCTCCATTGTTGAGAATACCTAAAGTTCGTAAAACTCCAATCTTTTTAGGTCGGGCCCTGACTAACCTTCGGGGCTTGGGCCGATCGGGTCGGGTTCGAGGGTACGAGCCGTCGGAGACCTTGCGTTTGCGGGGTTCAAGTAAGAGCTCTTTTTAGCGAGCGAAGCACGCGTCTAGGGTATAATTATTTATCCCTCTTTCTCTTATTTATGTATTAATTATGTTTTGCATGCTTTAATTGCTTTAGTTATCGAGGCAGGTCTTGGTGGGTTTCTTTCGGCGTAGAGTGGGTCTCTACGAAACCCTACAGTCTCTTTGTAATTTTGGGTTGTAGGAGATTTCCAAGTGAATTTTGTGTAGTCGTGGAGATTTTGAGATCATATTCAAGGTACGTTCACGTACTTGGTAATTATTTAAGTGTGTAGAAGCATGCTAGGCTTTGTTTAAAAAATTCCAAGGTAGTATCATGATAGGTCTTGGTTGGAATTGTTGATGAATTGATGTTGGTGATTGATTTGTGAAGTATGGATTATTTATGGTGAATTGATGATTGGAATTAATTATGTTCGCATGTTGAATATGAACCACATTTTTATTATTGGCATGATTGAGAGCATGTTTAATTAAACTAAATGTTTAATTTAGTTTGGAATATTACAAGGGAATTTTGTTATGGTTTCGATTTTTATTGATGCTATAAGCATGGGAAAAGAGCTATTTAAGTATCTATGTACACGAGAATTAAATTATATTTTTGTGCCTAAGTGCACTTAAGGTGTTTTAAACACCGAGGGATAGGATTTGTGGCGCATTATGCGTTTAAGGTGTCATTTAACGCCGAGGTAGTTTAAAAAGGATTCAACATTTAATTTATGTGGTCACTAATTATTCAAGAATTAAATTGGTATGTTTGATTGCTTGGGTGAATTATTATGATTGATTGTATGATGGTTTGAGAGTCATCACCAAGTCTAAAATTTGAAAACAACGTAAAGTGAAAGAGATTACACGCCAAAACTCTTAGAATGTATATACCTCGAGTATGAACATATGGGGGGAGTTATGCGACTTTATATTTGACCATAACTTCTACTGGGAGTACAGGACACTATATATTCCTTTTTATTATGCGTAGGAATTCCGCCACTTACGAGTGGTTCTTTTATATTGGCACGATTAGCTTTATTGGGGCAAGTTAGGGTGAAACCCATTTGATGTGTGATCAAGCTAAATATATAATCTAGTGATTTGTTAGTTGGTTGTGTGGTATGTTGTATGCTTGTAAACAGGTGCAACAAGGTAAATTGTGTGATGGTAGGATGAAAGCATGTTAGTGTGTACTGTTTACACTTATGTACTCAGCATTGCTGATTGTGTGTTGTATGTTTGTTTGGCCTTGTCTTTATCTTGGCCATACGACGACCCATTTCTAATGGCGAGTAGTGGGGACAAAGTAAAGAGAAGCTTTTCAGGTGTGGAAGCATATTCATGATGGTCATGAGTGAAGAGCGAATCATATTTAGTTTCCATAAAGATATGATGTGGTTTATTGCTTTAATTATTATATATTTTTCTTGTGAGACTATCGCAAAGGTTTTCAAAATGTTTTATCTCGGTTTTATTAAGGGCCTACAATGGTTCCAAGTTGTAGGTTGACTTTGTTTGACTTTGGTTGACTTTACTTTCATTTGGTTTGACTTTTTAAGTTGACTTGTTTTGAATGGTTTTAAAGAGAGTCTTCCGGTGTGTGTCTTTGGTAGTTGCCTTAGCCGTTTTTCACGGTGGCAATAATGTCTTAGAATTTCCTATTTGGTATTTAAAAAGAGCAAAACTAGTATTTTAAAGGAAAGGAATTTCTAGGGTGTTACACTAGCATAAATAACATAATCAATCGATGCGGCAATTAAATCATATAATACAAGATACGACACACTAATCACATACGAGTATATTTAAATCTTTATCATACAAATAACAAATCATAAAATTTATACACAATAATACGCTGTACAATCAATACAAACAATAATTTATAATTAAACAACTCCAAAGATTAAGATTCATGTGATTACTCGACAAAAGTATATAAATTAAACATACGACTCCAAAGAATTGATAGAGTGTGATTACCTTTCGAAAAGCCAAAACATGGTGTGTTTGATTGACGAAATGATAAAAAATACAAATAGATATACATATCATCATAGTCGTGAGAATGAATAAATGATACTTGGAGTTTTAATTGTGAGCATGAATTCATGATGAGGTGGAAAGGGAAGATCAATTTAAAGAAATATCAAGAGCAGCTTGCTTGATTCACGCATATACCCAAACTAAATCAATAAGAAGAGTAAAAGGTATATTCGGCTCACACTTGCACTCGATACTCTGTAAAGAATTAGATAAATTTTTTTTTTTTGTAAGGCTTAAGATACCTCTAAACTTTAGAGTTCTATTATAAATAAAATAAATTTATAAAATTTTTATCATTTAATCCGTATAAAGTTATACATTAAAGATAACCAAAAATTTTATTTTATTTATAAAATATACGGGTATTACAATCTACCCTCTTTAAAAACAAGTTTCATCCTTACAACTTAAAGTTAAAAAAATTTAGGATATTACAATCTACCCTCTTTAAAACAAGTTTCATCCCCAAAACTTTGAGTTTGAAGAAAAATAAATTACTTTATAAATTACCGAAAATAAATTTATACAAAACTTTTCTTATATAAGTAGATAGAATACTAAAATTCTAGGGGTATTACATATTATCCCCGAACTCAAAGTTAGTCACATAAAAATAAAAAGCATAACAAGCACATAGAGAAACACTCTTGAAACGACTTACCTATGTCAATTTTAATCCTAACTCTTAATTAACAGGTTTGTTTTGGGTAAAACTACCCCAAGGCCACGTGGCCCAATAAGATGGTGACACGTGTCACCCTAAGAGAGTTCAAAATGAACCTTTCCTCTGCTTACACGTGGCATCCCAATGATTGGGAAAAAGACGGTCTTCAAGGCCCAAAACCCGAGATAGCCCAACATTCCTAGGTTTATGTAAACTAGGATAACGACACGCATCCCAAGACCCAATAAATAAGGAGATATTCCCACCTCGGGGCAGGATTCACATTCCATTGAACACGAACAAATCAGAGCAGTTAATGATTGCAGATAATTAACTCTCACCTCAGAGAATATTCTCAATCTCGGAATCCGAGAAGATACTATTTTACTTTCCGCACGTTTTACATCTTCCGAACACGTTCTAACTTGATCATCGGAGGCGGAACTCCACCCAACCGAAGTCTCCATTGTTTTGCAGGTACAGGCGCTCGGAATCCAGTCTTGGTGTTGTAACTCTCCTGTGGGACACAGAAAACCCCGAAACATTTAGCGTCGTCTGTGGGGAGAGTACTTCTAAGATGGCTTCACATGAGTCTATATCGCCTCCTAATCGAAAATGGCCTACGGCCGAATTTGAGGTCTATTCGGACCATGACACTAATGACGACTTTGAAGTCGAAACGTATGTGGCAGCTGATGGGTCACTCAAAACCAGGAGCACCCGCTACAAGGAAAGAACGAAACGGGGCGATAATCAAGCTGGTCCTAGTAAATCATCCGGATAGCCGTCTGGACAGCACCAAGCGGCAGAAAATACAGCCCCCATCACTCGAGACGAACTCATGAAATTCATGACTAGTTTCAAGGGGGAGATAAAGGACTTGATAAACTAGAGGACGGTTGGCTCCAACATGGGTCAAACGGCAAAGGAACCTTATCCCTCTGAGAAGAACAAGCTGATTAGGGACTGACAGCCCACTCCGCAACCTAAATCAAAGGAGGGGATGCAGCCCTTGATCGATCTTCAAAGATCCGATTCCCCGAGACAGGGAAGAGGAAGGCCATCATGCACATCCAGCCGGATGGCTCAAAGAAGACTTATTCTGATGCCCGGATGTTCATCTAGCAGAAGAAGAATCAACAACTATCTGAGTCGCCTTCAATGTCAAGTTTACCCAGATAACTTTCTGAATACCTCAATGAGGTATTCGCAATCCAACCGAGAGAATCAGTCAGGCAGCTTGTCCGTCCACACTGACCCTTAGTTAATCCATTCGGCTGCGTATGTGTCTCAGCAGCCATAAATGCTGTATGACAACCTTACATGCAGCCGACCCTCTTTGGGGGTCAGGCGGCACAAAACGTCCAACCTTTGGACTGGCAGCTCCGTGTGCTAAAACTTGGGGAACAACCTTGTGTGTTCTCTAGGGAGATAACCGAGGCGGCACAGGTTAAGATGTTATGGTAGGTACCTATGATGGTACCACCAACCTAGAAGATCATCTAATGGCTTACACCAACCTCATGTACTTAAAGGGGTTGGATAATGTCACCTGGTGCCGATGCTTCCCCAGCTACATTGAAGGGCATCGCCCAAAGGTTTGGCAACTTGCCAGCCAGCTGCATCAATAGCTTCAAGACGCTTGCGTACTTGTTCGCTTCTAACTTCTCTATGAACATCCCTACTAAGAAAACAAGTCTTGAATTAGGGGCAGTATAGCAAGGGGATAGAGAAGGGCTAAGGTCATATGTCAGGCGGTT